>NC_084831.1:108140850-108451508 GCF_033115175.1 Lepus europaeus
CACTTTTTTTTTTTATTTTTTTTATTTATTTATTTATTTTTTTTTGACAGGCAGAGTGGATAGTGAGAGAGAGAGAGACAGAGAGAAAGGTCTTCCTTTTTGCCATTGGTTCACCCTCCAATGGCCGCTGCGGCCGGCGCATCTCGCTGATCCGAAGGCAGGAGCCAGGTGCTTCTCCTGGTCTCCCATGTGGGTGCAGGGCCCAAGGACTTGGGCCATCCTCCACTGCCTTCCTGGGCCATAGCAGAGAGCTGGCCTGGAAGAGGGGCAACCGGGATAGAATCCGGCGCCCCAACCGGGACTAGAACCTGGTGTGCCGGCGCCGCTAGGCGGAGGATTAGCCTGTTGAGCCACGGCGCCGGCCCAGATCTGCTTTTTAACAAGGTCCCCGGGTGCTGTGTGTGCACATTGCAGTTTGAGAAGCCCTGCTCCAGGGACGCTGAAATCCGGGACTTGTCCAGTGGGAGCTTGAGCCATGTTTGGCGAGAACAGATGTACTTCAAAGCAAATGCCTTACCTACCTTGCCAAGGTCTACCCATCGAAGCGGCAGCTCTGTGGGCGTCTTCTCAGAGCTGTGCTGGTAAATGTTTAACAACTGGCTTTCTGAGAAAGAAGAAAAACTCAGCAAAGCAGATTTGCCACCTTTGCCTGTTCCCACGCCATAGCTATCCCTCCCATGACGGACTCCAAGCACCAATGGTTGTTCTGGGTAGGGGTCCTGGAAATTTGGCAATGGGCTCTCTAGAGCCGGTAGGAGTCACCTCTAGCACATCACAGCACACCTTCCAGAAAGTCCTTTCCGACGCCGTCCCCTCCCTCTTTCCCAGGCATATCTTTTTCAAGGCAGAACCACACTGCCTTTTTTCCCCCTAGTTTCTCTCAAGGGAGCATTTATTGCACATAATTAATGATTATATTTTTACAGAAAAAGTCACATTAAATATAAACTTTTCCTAAACATAAGTTGGAAATCAAGGCTTCTATCAAGTTTCTTTTTTTTTTCTTTTTTTTTTTTTTTGACAGGCAGAGTTAGACAGTGGGAGAGAAACAGAAAGGTCTTCCTTCTGTTGGTTCACCCCACAAATGGCTGCTACGGCCAGCGTGCTGCCAATCCAAAGCCAGGAGCCAGGTGCTTCCTCCTGGTCTCCCATGTGGGTGCAGGGCCCAAGCACTCCCGGGCCATAGCAGAGAGCTGGACTGGAAGAGGAGCGACCGGGACAGAATCCGGCACCCTGACCGGAACTAGAACCCGGGGTGCTGGCACCGCAGGTGGAGGATTAGCCTAGTGAGCCACAGTGCCGGCCTTATCGAGTTGCAATGCTGAACCCAAGTCCTGGTTTTCAGAATTTAGCAGTCAGCCATGATTCTGGACCATGGCCAGCAGTCCATGATTTCCAGTAGTCGAGGGTCTTTTCAGTAATTGGGACAGAATCTTCTCGATAGGTGACAATTGTTTCCACATAAAGCCCTTTAGGAGGCTTGAGTATTTCATTTGTCAGAACGGAAGTTTCCTGTGTGGAGACATCTTTTTGCTCTACTTCATCACCTAATGACTTCTTTTTGCGGTTTTTAGGAAAAACATGGAGCCCACTAGGGTCCAGACGCCCACCGTGTAGACCACAGACATCGCCAGTCCTGGTACATGGCCTGCTTGGGCAGCATGTTGCCTCCAGATGGAGGCCTGGGTCTTCCGAGGCCCCGGTAGGAGACAGGGCACACTGCAGTGTCCATGCAGTAAGTAGAAGAGTGGCCCCGTGCAGACACCCATGTGCTAATCCCAGATTGTCAGTGTGGACTGTTAACATTACTCATGGGCTGGCTTTCATATGGGAAGATCGCCCTGCAGTATCCAGGTGAGCCAAAAGGTAATTAGCATCATCCCTGGAGAGTGAGAGGGATGCAACGTGAGACTTCATCGGAGTCGACTGTAGGGTCCCCAGACCAAGACGGGAGCAGCCTCTCGAGGCTGAAAAAGGCGAGAAAGCAGGGTCTCCCTCAGCGCCCCCAGGCGGGAGGGCAGCTCGGCCAGTCCCTGTCTTCCTTGAGCTGCCATGAGTGAGAACTCATTCCAGATCTGTAAAATAATAGCTCTGTGGTGCTCTAAGGAACTAAGTCTGTAGCGATTTGTTACTTCGTCCCCAACAAATGAATCTAGTCTGTCTCTCTGTGGCTCAGGGGTTCTGAATCTTGGCTGCACATCGGAATCATGAAGAATCTTTTAAAAATTACAGATGCTCAAGTCCCTCCAGGAGAGATGCTGATGTCACCACAGCCTGGGCACTGGGCAAGGGCTCCTGACTCCATCTGAGAACAAATTCCACGAAGCCTTGCAGTAGCATCACCTGAGGGTTTGTCAGAGACGCACAAGTTCAGGCCCTTACTCAGACCCACAGACTCAAAGTCTGCTTTTTAACAAGACACCCAGGAAATGTGCATGAACATTATCAGTGTTCCTTTAAAGAATTTAGGTATTTGGAAGGGAGATATATATGGAGGGAGGGAGAAGGGGAGGGAGGGAAAGAGAGAGAGAGTACTCCCATTCACTGGTTTACTTCTCAAATGCTCACAATAGCAGGAGCTGGGCCAGGCCAAAGCTAGGAACCCAGAACTTCATCCAGGTCTCCCACGTGGCTGGCGGCAACCCAACTACTTGGGCCATTACTACTGCTTCCCAGGGTCTGCATTAGCAGGAAGTTGCTATCAGAAGCCAGAGCTGGAGCTTGAACCTAGGCACTCTGAGAAGGGCTACAAGCATCTAACCACTAGGCCAAATGCCGCCCCTCCCCAGCTTTGCATGCACATGACATTTGAGGAGCACTGGGTGGACTCCTGAGCACTGGAGGACAGAGGCTGTTGCCTTGTCAGGTGTCCCCTGTGCCCAGCACAGTGCCTGGTGCAGAGCAGGTGCTCAGGAAACATCAAGCAAATGGAAACCTGACTGCTGAACACACCAGAGAGCTTGCACGCTAGAGGAATTCAGAAATAACGGCGGCTTCAGAAAGGTCCAAGAAGATTTTTTTAAAACTGTTTTTTGGGGGAAGGTGCTGTGGCACAGCAGATAAAGCTGCCATCTAAGGCGCCAGCATTGCATTTGGGCACCAGTTCGAGTCCCGGCTGCTCTACTTCCAATTCAGCTCCCTGTTAATGTCCCTGGGAAAGCAACAGAAGATGGCCCAAGTGCCTGGGCACCTGCACCCACATGGGAGACCAAATAAAGCTCCAGGCTCCTGGCTTCAAATTGGCCCAGCTCTGGCCATTGTGGCCTTTTGGGGAGTGAACCAGCAGATGGGAGATCTCTTTCTCTCCCCCCTCCCCCCTCAGTAACTCTTTCAAATAAACAAATATATTTTTAAAAACTTTTTTTAAAGTAGGGGAGCTTTTTCTTTTAATTTATATTTCTTTGAACATATGAGACACATAAAAGTGGCTTTAAGAATTTTCTCCTGCTCAGCCTCGCCCCTGGCCTATGACAGGGTGGCTTTAAGTTTAAAGTTTTCCCACAGGACATAGCCTGCCCAAGTGGCTATAGGTTTTCTTGGTTAGATGCTTCAGAGCAGGGACTGTTCCTTTGAGAGAAATAAGTTATAGATATCCGTCTCCTCTGGCTGGAACCAGCATATGGCTTCTGTACTTCTGCTTGCTTGCTTGATAATGGCCAAGGCCGCCAAAATGTAGTTTCTGCCTTCGAAAATCCCCCAGCACTGCAGCTCGGGGCTGTCTTCTCCGGACTTGCTCTGTGAGAGAGCAGTCGCCAGCTGGCTAATAACGACTCCCAATGTGACCTCCAAATCTCGCTGTGTTTTTGATCTGTGCGCCCCACAACAGGCCAGCATCGTGGGTGGCACCACAGATTTCAGAGAATATGTCAGGAGGCTCACTGGATACGAGGACAGGGCAGGCCTAGGAAACTGAAGTTTGGAACAAGAGCTGACAAGGAGACGACAGGACGCAAAGCAAGGGTCGCTCCTGCGGGTGGCTGCACAGACAAAATGTGGGGCGTGGCCTCTGAAGCCCAAGGTGCCGGGCCTGAGACCACCGAGGTCCAATGCCATGTAAGCTGAGGTTAAGGTCCAGAGGTGATGACTGAGCAGGGGGTGGAAGGAGGGCAGAACTCCCACACAGGGCTCAGACGAAGCAAAAGGGACCAGGCAGGCCTGTGAGCTTCCATCCACTGGTTGTTTCCCTCACGTGTCACTCCATTCCAGATTCAAAGTCCAGAAAGAGTCCAGTTGGCCTGACCTGGGGTCCTTACCCCCTTGGCTGGAGGAGGGCAAGTCTCTCCCATTTATAAATGTGTGCAAAGCTACATGCAGCAGGAGAGAGAGAGAGGGGACTTCCTCAAAGGAAATCAAAATGCTGATAAGAAAAGGCTGTTGAAAAACAGCACCTGTCCACCATGGGTAGGTAGCGGTTGGCCCATTTCTCAGATAGGAAATTTGTGCCTGGGAAAGCAGCAAAAGATGGCCCAAGTCCTTGGGCCCTGCCGTCCACATAGGAGACTCAGAGGAAACTCCTGGCTCCTGGCTTCAGCCTGGCCTAATCCTGGCCATTGCAGCTATTTGGGGAGTGAACCAGTGGATGGAAGACCTCTCTCTTATCTCTCCCTCTCTCTCTCTGTAACTTTGCCTTTCAAATAAATAAAATAAATCTTTTTTTTTTAAAGAAAAAAGACAGGAGGTCAGTCTTCATCACCTGATAGCCCTGCTGACCCTCGCCTGGGCTACTGCCCCTCCACTTGGCCCTGAACTCCAGCTCTCACAGAACTTACGGGCTGCTAAAGTGGATGGATTTGTAACTGGACTGTTTTAGGGAACTTGTTATCCCAGTAGATGCAGTTTAATTTTTTTTTTAAATTTTTTATATATTTATTTGAAAGGCGGAGTTACAGAGAGAGGAGGAGAGACAGAGAGAGATCTTCCATCCACTGGTTCACTCTCCAAGTGGCCACAACATCCAGGGCTGGGCCAGGCCAAAGCCAGGAGCCAGGAGTTCATCCAGGTCTCCCACACGGGTGCAGGTGCCTAAGCACTTGGGCCATCTTCTGCTGCTCTCCCAGATACACCAGCAGAGAGCTGGACAGGAAGAGGAACAATTGGATCTCTAACAGGTGCCAACACGGGGTGCCGGCACTGCCAGCCCGGTAGATGGAGTTTGACACAGCAGTTGAAAGCTCTGAATCTGTGACCAGAGTGCAGAGTTTGCTTTCTGGCCCTGGCACTTGTGAAGCAGTGTGACCTTAGACAAGTCGCCTAGCCTCTCTCAGCCTCAACATTCTCATCTCTAAAACAGGCATACTAATAGCAGCTACCTCACTGTTTATTATGAGGAGTCAATGAGCAAATGTTTCTGAAAGTGCTTAGCAAGTGCTATCTAAATGTTGCTAAATAAAACAATCGTCAGGGCCAGCATCGTGGCACAGTGGGTTAAGCTGCCACCTGTAATGCCGGCATCCCACATGGGCTCCAGTCGGAGTCTTGGCTGCTCCACTTCTGATTCAGCTCCCTGATAATGGCCTGGGAAAGCAGTGTTAGATGCCCCATGGGCTTTGGCTGGAGTTCCGGGCTCCTGACTTCAGCCTGGCTCAGCCCTGGCCTTTGTGGCCATCCGCTGGGAGTGAAACAGTGGATGGAAGATCTATGTGTGTGTGCGCGCGCGTGTGTGTGTTCATATCTCTGTAATTCTTTCAAATAAACCTTTAAAAATAAAATAAAATAAAACTGCTGAAAGTGAATCTAGGATGCTAAGGAAATATGGGGACAACAGGGAAGCATCTGAGAGGGGATCTGGCTGAGGACAGTGGCATGTCGGGGTTCTCCAAGGGACTTTGTGAAAGGTCATTACAGGAACAGTGTGGGGAGGGCCCCTCTTCCTGCAGACACAGCAGGGCCAGGCTGGGCCAGCTCAGCCACAAGATGGTGCTCAGAAGAAAAAATGCCAACAAGAAAAGCACAGCCCAATCTGAGCGCCTCCTAAGTGCCCTCTCTGTTCAGCACCCAAGTCAGTGGCAAGGGGGGATCCAAGTCGAGCTCCCTGAAGTCACCAGGTGCATATGGAGTTGCTGTTACTCCTGAGTCTGCGTCCACCCAGGGATTCCGATGACAACCAGCAAGCCAAGACTGATGGAACCCCATTCTTTCTTTAACCCTATCCCAACGCTACTCCCATCATCAAAATGCTCTCGAATCATCTCACAGGCTTCTGACAGTCATCTAGTGTCTAGATAAACTACAGTTTTCAAAAACTGTCCCTGTCCAAAGAACCCCACGTGGAGGGCATGGGTAACCAAAGACAACCTGGTTCCTACAAACTGCAGTTGGAGCCACCTGTGATGTGCATCTCCACCGCACTAATGAGCCCCTTTGCTGACAGGTGGAGACAGGGCCACAGACAGCAGTCAAGGCACTGTCTGCAGAAACGGGGAGCAGAAGGGACGACAGCTATTTAAAGTCTTCTCTCTGAGGTCCGCCTTCAGAAACCGAAGCTGGGGACTCCCAGGTGACCAAGCCACTCCCTGATCCCTCGGCCCAGTCGCAGAGCCCTTGTTACCTGCCTTTTCCCCGGTGATTTCAGGAGTGTCGAGCGGCTACTGAAGTCTAATTATTTCCATTTCTTGACTTGTTTGTAGTTTGTTTCGTGTGTGGTGAGGGGAACCAGGGACCAGGCTGACAAGGACAGCAGACCCCACCCAGCTTCTGCCCATTATTTATGTGAAATTGACTCACCATGAAAAGCTCAGGGCTCTTTCCTCTGGAGATGCACCACCTCTTGCGGGCCTTAATGAGGCCAATGTGCAGCCAACGAGAAGATGGGTTTCTTGCCCCATGTGAGCACTTGCCTATAGTTACCCTGGCACAGCCAAAGAGCAGCCCGATCAGCGGCGAGGCGCTGTCCACACTGGGGAGCAGGCTGGAAGGTTGTAGAGGGGGTGGGGTTTCTGTGGGGACCAAACTTGCCCACCTGCTGAGTGGCTGCCGAGTGGCTCTCTCCTCGCCATGTGCCCCACTGGGCAGCAGGTCCCTACCAGCCAGTGAAGCGGACTTGGCGTGAGCTGAGACGCGGACGTGATGGGCACGCAGCCTCCACAAGGCTGGGGCTGTGGCTCGCACTCATTCCCAGGCTGGGCCCCGTCCCACCACCCTTCCCACTGAGGTGGAATCAGGGCTGGCGCAGAAACTTCTAAGATAGACCCCGGAGAGGGGAGAGAGAGATCCCAGCTTTGGCCGCTATCACAAAAGCCACCAAGGGAAGGGAAGGGGCGTGGTCAAAGATGGAAGCATCCGCTCCTGCGCCCTGCCTCAGGCTACACAGTGGGGTGAGTGCAGGTCCTGGGAAAGTAATTCTTTTGAGAATCCCACAGGGCCGGGAAGCAGGCAGTGCTCAGGTGCCTGCTGCAGACAGTCTGGGAGCCATGGGTCCCTTCCCATTGATTTTATTTCTATACGTATACATTAGGGCATTCTATAGGAATTTCCACAGCCATCCTAAGCAGTAAAATCTACTTTAAAAAAAAATTTATTTATTTATTTGAAAGAGTTACACACAGAGAGAGAATGAGAAGCAGAGAGAGAGAGAGTGAGAGAGAGGTCTTCCATCCGTTGGTTCACTGCCCAGGTGGCTGCAATGGCCTGAGCTGTGCCCGTCTGAAGCCAGGAGCCAGGAGCTTCTTCTGGGTCTCCCACATGGGTGCAGGGGTCCAAAGACTTGGGCCATCTTCCACTGCTTTCCCAGGCCATAGCGGAGAGCTAGATTGGAGGTAGAGCAACTGAAGTAGCACCTTGACAGTAGGGACTCCATTTTGGAGAACCTGAGACTCCATTCTGGGAAAGCACCACCACCCCCCCCCCCACCGTGAGACTCTGGTCTGAAACTATGATCTAAAACAGTTGGACAATAGCAGTCCACTGCATGACACTTGGCAGAGCACAGAAACCGGCTACCATGATCGCTCAAGCTTGGAAGTGGGTAGGCTACACCTGGGTTAATGATAAAAATGTAATTTGTCTATGTCCTACATATGATTAAAACCAATACCTGGATTAATGTCAAGATTATAATTGGAATTGTTAAGATTGTAACTGGTATTGCCAAGATTATAATTGATACTAGTTTTGCATAGGTTTTAGGTCAGCTTGACCCTGGTAACCATGTATTCCCCCCTGTTCCTAGCAACCATGAATTCCCCTCCTGATTTTGTGGTTTTTGCCTTTATAAACCCTGTTGCTTTGGGCTCCAGGGTCGAGAGTTCTTTAGGGCATGAGCCCACTCTCCACCGCCGGCAGTAAAGGACCATCAAATGTTATCAATGTGTGGAGCTCCTTTGTTTGCACTCGCTCAGGTACAACGCAATTGGGACTCGAACCAGTGCCCATATGGGATGCTGGCACTGCAGGCGGTGGATTTACCAACTAGACCACGATGCCAGCCCCTAAAATCTACTTTTTAAAAGAGATTTACTTATTTATTTGAAAGGTAGAGTTACACACAGAGAGAGGTGGAGAGGCAGAGAGAGAGTTGTCTTCTATCTGCTGGTTCACTCCCCAGATGGCTGCAATGGCTGGGGGCTGGGCCAAGCCAAAACCAGGAGCCAGGAACTCCATCCAGTTCTCCCATGTAGGTGGCAGGGGTCCAAACACTTGAGACATCTTCTGTTATTTTCCCACATGTGTCAGAAGGGAGGTGGCTCAGAAGTGGAACAGCCAGGACTTGAACCGGCACTCACATGGGATGCCAGGCATCAAGGACTTTGACTTAATGTGCTTCAGCCCAGCGCTGGTCCCAAGTGGTAAAATCAATTTCACATGAGGATACAGAGACTGAGCGAAGACAGAGATTTGATGAGCAGCTTGTGAACTGTACAGCTCAGGTCAAACCCAATGTGCTGGTCTCCAAAGCTGACACAGTCATCTCCCACAGATGTCCATTTAGGGGCAACCTAAACACAAGTAAAAGGCCAGGGCAGTGGTAAGACACATGTATGGGCACAAAAAAAGGCTCAGCCAGATGTTGGTGCCCATGCCCTTCCTGGGGTGAGCCAACACTCCGTGACTTTCTCTGCTGGTTGGGGAGGTTAATCATTGTGTGTGTGTGAGAGCCACACTATTGTGACTCAGCTGCTATAGACCTAAGTAAGTCCCCACACAGGGCACTGCGTTACCATAACAAGACCAAGTGTTTGCACTGCCTGGGATGCCCGCGTCCCATCCAGGAGTGCCATCCACTCCTGGATGGGACGCGGGCATCCCAGGCAGTGCCTGGTTTGAGTCCCAGGTCCTCTGCTTCTGATCCAGCTTTTTGCTAACGCACATCCTGGGATGGAGCAGTGAACATTCAAGTGCTTGGATCCCTGCCACCCACACTGGAAACCCAGACTGAGTCCCGGGCTCCCAGCTTCAGCCTGGCCCAGCCCTGGCTATTGGGAGTATTTAGAGAGTGAACCAGCAGATGGAAGATCTCCCTGTCTCTCTGTGTGTGTCTCTCTCTCTTTCTCCCAAATAAAAGTGAAAATAAATCAATAAAAAGTATTATTAGTAACAAGTTATCTGCAACACCCCCAAACTGATTGTGATGTATGCCCTGGTAGGAAGTAGCAGTGAGCCGCATCCCCGCCCTGCTTCTGATCTGGCTGGTCTGGGCCGTGTCCTGGGGATTCTGGAGCACTCTGGGTACTCTGCCCGGAGTGTGCTGCACCTACTCCGTCAGGCCAGGGAGTGGATGGGAAGGGCTCTGAGGCTGGGCTCAAGAGTCCTGGGTTCTAGACTCAGCCCAGCTCTTGCTCAGCTCTGTGGCCATACAGTGGTCTGCCCAGGCGTCAGTCTCCTCCTGGGGCCCAGGGCTGAGTGACCTCTGGGGCTCCCTCCAGCTCTAAGAGGCAGGGCCTTGATCCTGCCCATCGGGAAGCGGTGCTGGGTGCTTTCCTGATGGAGTCAGAAAGGAGGGAGGAGCGTTAACAGATAGACGTAGTTCCCCACCCCAGTAGTCAAGGCCCCGTGGACAGGGGTGTGGCTACAGTGCTTTCAGAGTAGGCACATCCCAGGACCTGGATTCCTGGAAACCCATTGCAGGCTTGCCCAAGGATGAGCTGACTCACTGGGCCCTGCCCTATTGCAGGCAGATTACAGCTGAAAAGGTTCTAGGTTGCCGCAGGTGGCGAGGCGGGATTCCAGCGCAGCAGTCAGCACTGGGTGGGGGTCAGCAGGCCTGCTTCTCCTTGCTCTGATGTCCTTTCCTGAGCTCCTTACCCAGGGCCACACCACAAACAAGGCTCTGGGATTAGAGCAGTAAGCGAAACTTCCTGCTCGATGATTCGCTGATTCGGAGACCTCAGACCCACTCCGCAGTACCCTGGTTCTTGTACAGCCTGTCACGGTCACCATGCTGGTGAAGACAGACCCACATTGCTCTCCGCATCAAAGGTAAATGAAGACACTTGGAGGCAGCCTCCGATCTGTACCAATGAAATGTCTCCGCTCAGAAGTGCCGCTTATACCTCTGCACAGGCTCAAAATTAATGTCTAACATCACAGCCCCGGGAGCAGAAGCAACCTTAGCCCTTCAGCCCTGGGGGCAAGATCCATGATGGAGCAGGGCAATCATTGCTCCTGTCCGTTTGGCATCTACTGACCCCGCCCTCCTAGCCCTCCCAGGGAGGGGAAGACAAGAGCTGAGTGTAAGAAACAGATACAGAAATAAATAAGATCCCATCCCCACCGACCACCAGCCACCAATCATGTCCCAGTCCAGTACCCACCACCAGGAGCTACCTACAAGGCCAAGGCCCATGGAAGCCCTAGGTGAAGAGAACAATGCAGGCAGCAGCAGGGCAAGCTGCCATGGCTCTAACTCCTTGATGTCAGCTGTCTCTCCCTGTTCTTTCATTTTTCCCAAGGCTACCCCAGTGCAGATGCTCATGACCCTCACCCACACATGGCAATGGCCTCCTCACATAAGGGTGAGAGGGAAAGGGAGTGGGGCCTGTGTTCTAAGCTCACGGGTCTGTGTCTTAGGATTTGCATTCACTCCAATGCCTCTTTTTTTTTTTTTTAATTATAATCTTCAGAGCAGTCTTGTTAACACTATTTTAGTGGGGCTGGTACTGTAGCGTAGTGGGCTAAGCCTCTGCCTGTGGTGACAGCATCCTATATGGGCGCAGGTTCGAGGCCCAGCTCTTCCGATCCAGCTCTCTGCTATGGCCTGGGAAAACAGTGGAAGATGGCCCAAGTCCTTGGGCCCCTGCACCCGTATGGGAGACCCAGAAGAAGCTCCTGGCTCCTGACTTTGGATCGGCCCAGCTCCGGCTGTTGTGGTCATATGGGGAGTGAACCAGCAGATGCAAGACTTTCTCTCCACCCCACCCCACCCCACCCCCGCCTCTGCCTCTCTGTAACTCTACCTTTCAAATAAATAAATAAATCTTAAAAAAATATTGGTATACAAGGATGGGGAATAGACTGTCACCATTTACGGCAAATGTTGAATCATATGAGATGTGCTGTAAGTCCTATATCTTACTGATAGTTAAAATACTAGAGTTCACAAATATTTTATCTTAAAAAAAAATAAGCCAGTGAAAATCCTAGATTATCCCTATAAACAAATCCACAGTGTTTGCTTGTATTTTTTAGGCCTTTTTGAGTGTGAGACAGAGAGTTAAAGTGAAAGCAAACAGGCATGAATTTGTTATTAACTTGGTAGAGCCATGGGAGACTTTCCTGTTTGTCCTCCTGGAAAAAAGGTTGGGAATTACTGATTTAGGGGAGAATTTTAGCACACAAATACCTCCTCCACACCTGCTTTCCATGCCACCCAGTGAATATATTGGTTTTAAAAAGCAAAAGCTGGGCAGGGAGAGTGTTCAACAGCCATTGCATATTAGTGTGAATTCTGAGATACTCTTGTTCAAGAATAGAAGCCTCCTGGAGATCTCAGATGAATGAGACATTCCTGAATACTTCTCGATAATAAAAACTTCTGAAGGACTAAAAAAAAGTCAAACTTTAAAGTGAAGCTTTAAATAGAGCTGAAAGCTTTGAGTTAATAGATAATTTTATGCAAAATAACTTTCACACTAGCAAGCAGCTTCCAAAGTGAGTGACAAAGTAGGCAGCTGATTTTTTTTTTTCCATTGTGGCAAAGTGGAGCTTTATCCTCTCAGTTCGTTTTGCCTTCTGGATATTTTTAATGTAGTTGTAGTGTAACAGAGTGCCAGCCTGCACACTCCTGCTCAGTGCAATGTCATTTACAATAGCCAGGAGCCAGAGGCAAACAAATGCCCATTGACAGGAGAATGGAGAGAGAACACGCGGTGTACACTGAGCGTACAATAGAAAATTACTCAGCCTTTAAAAGGAAGGGAATTCTGACACATGCAGCAGCATAGATGAACCCTGAGGACATTCTATTCAGTGAAATAATCCAGACATGGAAAGACAGCCACTGGAAGGTTCCATTTATATGCAATGTCTAAAGCAGTCAAACTCCTAGAAACAGAAAGTACCGTGGTGATTGCCAGGTCTGGAAATGGGGGGTGGAGGCTGGGGGGAATTCGAGCTGTTCAATGGAGGCAGACTTTCAGCTGTGCAACATGAAAGTGCTCTCCAGAGATGTTGCACAGTAATGTGAATTTAACTTGACACTACACAACTGTATGCTTACAAATGGTTAAGATGGTAAAGTTGTGTTACATGGTTTTTATCACATTTTTTTCCTTTTCAGAGAACATATTTTTAATTTACATTATACTCAAAGGCTTACTGCTCCAGTAAATAAAGAGTTCAATGGGTAAAAAGACCACAGTTCAACAGGGATAGAGGCAAGAGCTATAATCAATAATCAGGTGAAAGGATGTCCATTCCACTCATATACAGTAAATTTTAAAATGATCACAGGCCATTAAAATTATAGTAGTATATCATTCTTAACAATTTGTTTGACAAAGATATAAAACAAACCTTGACAAAACTGTCTTTGCAGCAATACTAATGCACACACATTTCTTTCTTTTTAAATATTAAGACAGAAAGAAAGAAAGATCCAGAGAACCAAGGCTTAACCATTCCATCTTCAGACACACACACACACACACACAAAGAAGGGGAAGGCCAGTAGTTGGTCCCAGAACCTGATTTTAGGAATATCTAGAAATCCAAAGTGACAATGAGTCCTCTAATGTGGAATCACTGACAAAAGAAAGTCTACCTAGCTTTTTATTGATATTTATTATTAATTTATTTCAAAAAAGGAATGGGACATAAGAAAAAGGGAGCAGAGAGGAAGACGAGGGAGCGAGGAACAAGCTGAAGCTGCGGACTGAGAGCCATAATTATTTTCAGCAACACAAAAAAGAAAATAGCGTGGTGGTGCCAGACTCGGCACACGCGCCCTGCCCGCTGCTCTCAGGGAGGGCGAGCTGATGATTCATTCAAAGCAAATCTCACCAGTCACAGTGGTGAGGGGTCCGGAGTTTCATCAGATTGCTTGCCCCACACCTGGCATGCCGACACGGAGGGGTGATGAGGAGCAAAGCAAAGGCCAGAGACTGCTATCGGCAGGCCAGGGGAGGGAGAAGACAGCCAAAGACACATTTGCCGGAGGGGAAAGTTTGCTGAAAATTGGTTCTGCCTTTTCCTTTCCTAAAAACAAATCTGCTCTTACTTAAATCTTCCTAGTCCCTGCCCTCCTGTCACTCCCACCGCCATGGACACCAGGGCGTTGAGCCAAGGCACAACTCTGCTGTGGTGAGCTGGTTCCATGGCGATGATGGAGTGCCGGGTCCTCCCAACGCTGGCTGCCGTGTCCCTGACACCAGGCCGTGGTGAGACTTGGTGGCAACGCTGTCACAGCGTGGCTATAAGAAGCCCAGCCCAGCCAGCTGCCATGCTTAGAGTCACCTTAATGTGCAGCTCTCTGGAACGGGAGCAGGCTGGCTTTGGCCGCATTCCCTAAGGGAGGCTGTGTTATTTGCTCGGCTCACTCTGAACACCAGGATCTTGTCACCAGTAGTTGGGCTTTTTCTCAGATTGCATTTATGGAAATACTGGTGTCTTTAAATTCAGACTTTAATAAAGACAAAACAAAGGTTCCTTGAGAAGGGCTGAGTTTCGCATTATGTGTTGAGAACGCACAATGTACTGTTAACTTGGGCAATTACAGCTGGGTCCTGATGTTGGCTTCGACGCGTGGACTCCTTCCAAGCTAAGGAATCCATGAGTCTGTTGACTGATGTCGCTCAAGACTAGCAGATCTGCTTCCTCCCATTCTACCTCATTCTTAGCTCATACTGGTCTGGGGTCAGGTGGATTTGTCCTTGTACAAGGCTCTTGTTCCTAACTGTAGAGGATTCTCAAGCTCCACATCTAATTTCCCAAAGTTCAGATCACTCCTTGGCGTTAGCTTGTTTAGAGTTCTCCTCTGCCAGTGCTTTATGTTTGCAGGTGAGGACAGGAAAGAACCGAAGCCTAGGCTGCTGTGTTTATGCACTAGGCAAAGGTGCGCAGCCAAGGAGCTCAGTATGGCTGGACCCCAGTCCTGCGGGAAGGTTGCCTTGTCTTTGTACAGAGGCAAGTTTCCCATCAACCCAAGTGTGAGACTACAGCTTTGCTCCCCAGCTAACTCCCCGCTGGGGTATGCCTCACCCTCCCAATCAATCGAACTCTTTTCCTCTCCCACTACATTCTTGCTAAAAGGTAGGAGCTGGTTTTTCTGTGGGAGACTGGGGAAAGAGGAATTAGACAGTGTACTAAACACCACAGAGCACAATAGTCTGTTCAAAGATGCATTAAGGGCCATCATCCCACAGACACACCCACTCAGCCAGTGGAGTAACTCTTAGGACTGATTGAATCCAGCCACAATGATGGTGACTGGGGCGCCATTGCCCCAGGCTGACCTGCATCAAAAGGGCAGCTTTGCTCAGTGTGGCGCTGCCTGCCCTCAAACATTGCTTCTGCAGCTCCCCTTTCATTCTCTCATCTTCTGCACACACATTCTCTCTCGCTGCTCAGGTTCTATGTTCTGAAATCCTCAGTGCCTCCCAGACACTGTGGTTCTCTTTGATTGATGTGCTTTGTTCTTTACATAAGTGGAGTACTGCTGAACAGAACCATGTCGTCTCCAGCCAACTCTCGTCACGCCTGCTTTTTCCTTCCTTCGCTGCTTAGGCGCAGGAGTAGACGTGATAAGGAATGTTTGCCAGCACCTACTACGTGCTGCATTGATTCCAGCGGTGAGTCAAGCAGCCGAAACCCCATGCTCCCGTGAGACTTGCCTCCTAGGAGGTGTGGCTAGATGCAGGAGAGAGACGACAAGCAAAAGAAGTCAGAGGCCCCAGGGTAGCTAAAACATTCATGGAAAATGGAATTAACAGATAATACACATTTTCCATGAACTTTTTTGAAGACCCCTCATAGGCGTCTCAGATGGTGAGATGCGATAAAGAGACAAATAAGGAAGGGGGGTGTGGAGGAAGAGATTTTATAAAGGTAGCCAAGAACACTCTCCCGGAAAAGATGCCTCTTGATATAAGGAATCAATGAAGGTAGTAAGACATCTGAGGAAGATGCCGCAGGGGCCTTTTGGAACTCTCCAGCTCCTGATTGGCTCCCCTGGGTTTATATTTTGGTAACTCTCACCAAGTGTACCAGTTACCAGTTGCTGTGGAACAACTGTGGTGGCTTCAAACCACACAGTCTTAACTCCCAGTTGCTGTGAGGCAGGATCCGAGTGTGACCTAGCTGGGTCCCCCTGGCTCAGGGCCTCTCACACATGGCCCCAACAAAGCCATCGGCTGGGACAGACATCTGCAGGAAGACCCACTTCCAAGATGGCCCCAGTGTCTGCAGGCTGGCCTCACACTTCTGCTGGCTGTCAGCCGGAGGCCTGAGTTGCCCCGTGGACCTCCCATGGGGCAACTCACAGCAGAGCAAGCCAGCAAGAAAGTGAGACAGAAGTCACAGTGTTTTCATAACCTCATCTCAGACGTGATCTCCCACAAGCCCTGCTTGCTAAAGGCCCCACCACTCTCAGCATCACCACAGTGGCGACCAAGCTCCCAACCCCTGAGAAAAAATACCACAGCAGGTGCCAAACCCATTCTTGCCTTTGCACTCTTCCTGCACGGCCTCCTCCCTCCCATCACTCAGCCCTGCCCTGCCGTCACCTCCTCAGCAGGGCTTTGCCTGACCACCTCCACCTAGAACACCCCCTGAACCTCCCTCCCCCTTATTCCACTGTATCTCCCTCATACCACTTACCGCTATCTGAAGTTGCATACTATTCTACAATTGTGTATTATTGGTTGAGTGCCTTCCTGGCTGGGAGGTAAGATCCATGCGGGCAGGCACTTCTGTCTCTTTTGTTCACCGCTGGGTCCCAGGGCCTGGGACTTAGAAAAGTGTCACTTGCCAGGGCAAGTGAGTGAATGAGTGGAATCTGCATGCGTGCAAAGATGAAGTCATCCCCAGCTCAGGAATCACCATAGTTACACAGGCAATGTATAAGCATAGCTTCGTTTAGTCCTTACATAGGTTCTGTGGAACGGATACCATCATTGTTCTCATTTTACAGAAGAGGAAAAACAAGGCCTGGCAAGCCCAGAAAACACACACACGGTTACAGAGTTAGTGGGGGAGCTGAGATGACAGCCAGGGCTGTCTGACTCCATGACCGCACTCTGGCTACCAAGTGACACTGTGCACCCAGCAGTAAGCCCCTGGGCCCGGGCACGGAGCACCTGCAGGGCCCGCACCCCACCACCATCGCATCAGAGTGAGCGTCTTCCCAAAGCTGCTCCCCAGGAAATCTTGACGGACAGCTTGGGATACGGAGTTGTTCGCTAAAGAATCATATTTTACCTTCAAGACCTGGCGACACACATTAATGTGGTGCCTACCTCCATCCATAATTTAACAGAGCTTTTCATCTCAAACCAGCTCTAGAGAAGACGGTGGCATTTCGCTTGGGGCTCTGCAGAGACCCTGCTGAGACTTGGGAAACCTCACGGTTCTACTCTTCCTCACCTGCACTTCCCCAGGCTGAGCTCTGTGCCAGCAGCAGAGAGCACAGGCCAGCTGCACCTGGTCACAGAGAAACTCGCAGCCCCCAGTGCGGCCACTGGCCACAGCCTTATGAATAAACAAGGACCCCCACTCTTGACCGACCCCCACCCCGCCGCTTCCCAGTACAGCGCCTGGGGAGGTTCCCCCTCACTTCATTCCTTCCAGTCCCTGAACCTGGCATCTCTCACCTGTAGTGTAGCTTCTGCCTGTGCCTTGGTGAAACTCTCCATCTTATCACCTGGATAAGTCCTATCCAAGCTCAGTGTCAATGTCACTTCCTCCAGGAAGACTTCCCGTACCACATCACTCCTGCCTGGGCTAGGTCCTCCCGCTTTGCCCCTGCTCCGCTCGCTGGCCCCCAGGACTTCCACTGTGACTTCCGCCCTGGACTCCTAATAAGCTGGTACCTCACAGAGGCTCACTGAGATCAGGAGCCGTGCCTGAGTGTCTGCTTGCAGCCAGCAGTTACTTCCCCTCCTCCGGGAAACCATCCTTCCTCCCCATGCCAGTCATGTCGTTTGGGTGGGATGGAAGCCAGCACCCAGCTCCAGGTGTGGAGCTTACATCCACCAGCATCCTCCACGTCTGTTCTCCCTGCCGCGGTGAGTGACTGAGGGTGCCACACGGCTTCGGCAATCAGACCAAAGCTCAGTGCTCTGCTCGGACATGGTGAGCCCTGGACTCCTCCTCTCCTGCTGGGCACGTGGCCTCCTGGGAGACCAGGAAGCCTCCCCTCCAAGCCCACGTGTGCCTTGAGTTCCACCCTCTCACTGCTTCACGATGCGAAGTAAACTCAGGGAACAACCCGTGTTCAAGTCATAGCACACAGCTACCTCTAGACTGGTCGGTTACACAGACCAATACATCCCCGGTGTGTTTAAACTAGTCCCACGTTTTGTTTCCTTGTTGTTGCTCTTTGCAACCAAGAAACACTTCAATGTTCAATCCTGCCTTATTCCCCGGCTGTGTCCACAGCCTTCAGCACAGGGCTTGCCTTAGCTGTGGGTGAATGAAGGCAGCTTCTTCACCCTGAGTAAGGAATCTGGGGACTAGCAATCCTATCAGGGCAGGCCCTGGGAGCATGCAGCTCTCTCATCAAGTCTCCTGAGGCTGCTTCTACTTCTTCCTCTTCTGTTCCAATTCAAGGGCTGCTCAGAGATTCCTCGGCCAGCTCCCTTGTGTCCTGGAGATGCAGGAGCTCTTCTGTGTGGCTGCAGAGACCCAGTTCCCACCTCCTGACTCCACTTACAGAACCATCCCTGACTGGTGTCATTCAGGGCCCCCGCCTGCCTTGGCGGGCCATGGTGACTCAGGATGGACTGCATGCCACAGGGCAATTCCACTGCACATATTGAAGGCACTGGCCACCTACCTTTTGGGAAAACCCAGGCTGTGACCCCCTCACACACCACTCCAATCCTGTGCTCTCTCCTGTGTCAACAATCTGTTTCGACCCCTGTGGCTGGAAACACAGAGGGCCTCTAATTCAGCCCCACTTGCAGGAGAGGTGCCATCACTACTCCAAAGCTGCCTGGGGTCTAGCCCACCTTGGCTCACGCTCGGCCTGGGGCCGGCTGCTCCATGCTTTGCAAGGCGGGCATGCTGTCAGACGGCTCAGATTGTTAGAAAGTTCTTCCTGAAATTGAGCTGGAATCTGCTTCCTTGTCATTCCACCTCGTCCTGGATCTGCCATCTGGAGTCCCTGGCGTCAGCCTGATCCCTCCTGCACATGGCAGCCGTGGGATATATGAGGACAGTCACGTGTCCTTGAAGTAGGCGCGACTCAAGGCTAAGGCATCTCCGTGCCTTGGCCCAGTCCCTCCAGGCTTTAGTTTCCCAATATTGTGTTAGCTCATCATCCTCTGAAAGGGCTCCAACTGGCTGTCCACCGCTCTGAACCGCTGCACCGTAGCACGCTGCACACTGTAGGCCAGCGCTTCTTGAAAGGAGCTCAACAGCTTAGACATGATGTCCAGCACCAAGTACAGCAAGGTCATCCCTCCTTTGTCCTGCACGCCCCGCTCCCTCATGATGCTGTGTACACTCCCAGCACCACTTTGATAGCCTCATCATGCTATTGGCTCAATGCAGTCCTGGAGAAAACCCTCCACTGGGTTGTGGGGTTTTTTTCCCCATATTTAAGCATTTGCTGTATGGGACTCTACATTGGTTTCTTGCTGGGATTTAGACTGGACAGGATCTCTAAGATGATTGTATAATTTATCATCCAAATTGTGATCATTTTAAAACTGAAAGAAGGAAGCTTTATTGCCATCAATAAATAAATTGAGACACCCAGGGTTATCCCAAACAAACCCAGACACCTGGCTGCCCTAAGCGAAGTGGTTGGAACCCCAGAGTCCAGGTTCAAATCCCCAGTGCTATCATTTTTGAGCTCTGTCCTTAACCTCCTGATGTTTCTGTTTTCTCACTTGGAAAAGGGGATAATATTCCTATGATGCAGGATTATTGTAAGCATCAAACAAGATTATTCATGAAATGCATTAAACCCAGAGCCTAGCTCACATTAAGGGCTTAGAAAATGTTACCCGTTACGTTTAGCTTATTGGGATCCACATTTTCAAGTTCAAGACCAGCTATCCCTCTGAACATTGTGTCATCCTTAAATCTAAGTACAGCTTTGTCTCAGTTGTTGCTCAAAATAACCTGCATCTGTGCCAAAGCTAGAGCCCTGTAGCACACCACTAGTGTGCTCTTCCAAGCAAATGTTGAAGCATTGGTCACTATTTCTTAGATATGGTGATTAAACCAAGTAAACCAGTGACTTGAAGGAAAGTCAGTTCAGTAGTCAGAGACCCCACAACCACCCAGAAGTTCACCAGTTATGCAAGTTTATTTGCCTCTGCTATGGTTCAAATGTGGCCTCCAAAACTCATGTATTGGAAGCAATCCCGTTGCAACAGGGTTGAGAAGTGAGGTGCAATAAGAGGTGATGGGGGTTCTGCCTTTGTGAATAGATTAATGTCACTATCACGGATGTGTGGGTTAGGTACTGAGAGAGTGGGCTACTCTCAAAGTAAGCTGGCCCCCTCTTGCTTACTCGCTCTTGATCGCCTGCCTTCCAACACAGCATGACCCAGCGTGAAGGCCATTACCAGATGCCAGTGCCATGCTCTTGGGCTTCCCGACTTCCAGAGCCATAAGCTAAATAAGTTCATTGTAAATTATCCAGTCTGTGGTCTTCTGTTAACAACCGCAAAAAGTGGACCAGAACACTGGCTCACCTAGCAGTCCAGAGAGGCCCCATTTTGGCAGGTGGTCATTTTCCCATCATCAGTCAGGGACCTGGCTGAGAGCCACTCTGTCTCTAACATGTGGCTGCCTGAGTCACTCTGCTGGTTTCCAATCAGCGGGAAGGGGGAGATGTGGAGGAACAAGTTGGGTAGTTTGTGGGTGCCCAGAAGTGGCATGTACCACTCTGTGGATGTACCATAGTACAGTGGAGAGAACTTAGACACAGAGTGCACCTGACCACACAGCAGGAGCAAAACTCGGTGCAGCTGGGCAGCCAAGGGTCGGCTCCACTCCTGTGCCAATGGAAGAAGGGGAATGGGATGTTGGTGGCCAGCTAGCCAGCTCCACTTCCTCCATCCACCTAATCCATTGTCATTCATCCCACATTTTCTATCTTGCCCTCAAGGAAATAAGGTGAGACTCTACAGATACTAATGGCATCACAGGCCTCCAGCATTCCTTCCTGCCCAAGCAAGACCCCTATCACAGAAGGAGGCAGAGCACAGGGAGCCTGCACTCTCTTTGAGAGACAGTTTCACATTTCAGGTGGTGCGATTTATTTAATCTTTCCATTCATCAGCGTGGACAAAAACATAAAAGAAGGCAGGAACACATTTGAAAAATGAAATGAACGGCCGACGCCGTGGCTTAACAGGCTAATCCTCCGCCTTCCGGCGCCGGCACTCCGGGTTCTAGTCCCGGTTGGGGCGCTGGATTCTATCCCGGTTGCCCCTCTTCCAGGCCAGCTCTCTGCTATGGCCCGGGAAGGCAGTGGAGGATGGCCCAAGTCCTTGGGCCCTGCACCTGCATGGGAGACGAGGAGAAGCACCTAGCTCCTGGCTTCGGATCAGCGCGATGCGCCGGCCGCAGCGGCCATTGGAGGGTGAACCAATGGCAAAAAGGAAGACCTTTCTCTCTGTCTCTCTCTCTTACTATCCACTCTGCCTGTCAAAAAAAAAAAAAAAAAAAAGAAATGAAAAGAAAAGAAATTCCAAGTTTAAGACCATTACAGACTCAAGCAGAAAGGGAATTCTACCTAAAAATTAAAGTCACCTTATGGATCGTTTAGTACTCCTCTTTGAACAGTCCTGAGCTCCTCGAAATAAACTGTAGGACTCAGACTTCTGACGCAAGTAACACAGGCGTCATGCTCAGCTACGTAACTCTAGCCTGCAGCTGTTAAAGTCAAGCACTGCAGATAAACAATCTCGTCTGAGAGAATGTGTTGGCCCATTCAGCAAGCACATAGGGAAGCTCTCCATTGCTATGCACTGTGCAGCAAATAAAGAAATAAAATAGCAGGGGCCAGCGCTGTGGCAAAGCGGGTAAAGTCACTGCCTGAAGTGCCAGCATCCCATATGGACGCCGGTTCGAGTCCAGGCTGTTCCACTTCTGATCCAGCTCTCTGCTATTGCCTGGGAAAGCAGTAGAAGATGGCCCAAGTCCTTGGGCCCCTGCACCTGCGTGGGAGGCCTAGAAGAATATCCAGGCTCCTGGCTTCGGATCGGTGCAGCTCCAGACGTTGCAACCATCTGGGGAGTGAACCAGAGGATGGAAGACCTCTCTCTCTCTCTCTCTTTCTCTCTCTCTCTCTCTCTCTCTCTCTGCCTCAGCCTCTCTGTAACTGTGCCTTTCAGATAAATAAATAAATCTTTAAAAAAATAAAATAGCTGTGGTCCCTGCTCTTAAAGATCTTTCAGACAAAAGGGTTCTTAGTTGCAAAAATCAGAAACCGGGAGTGAGCATTCAGCCTGGCAGCTAAGATGCCCACACCCCATACCGAAGTGCCTGGGGTTGATACTTAGCTCTGGCTCTGGACTACAGCTTCCTGTGAATGTTGAACTTGGGAGGCAACAGATGACGGCTTGGGTGATTGGGTTCCTGCCTTGCCACACATATGGGAGACCCAGACTGAGTTCTCAGCTCCTCGCTTCAGTGCCTGCCCCCTGTTCTCAAAGAAGCCTACCTTTTCCTTGCCAAAGAAAGAAAGGAAGGAGGGAAGGAAGGAAGGAAGGAAGGAAGGAAGGAAGGAAGGAAGGAAGGGAGGAAGGAAGAGAAAAGGAAGGAAGGAAGGAAGGAAGGAAGGAAGGAAGGAAGGAAGGAAGGAAAAAGAAATTCGCAATGGTACTTAAGCCCCTGCCTGCTATGCCAACATTCCATATGGGCACGAGTTCAAGTCCCGGCTGCTCCACTTCCTATCCAGCTCCTTGCTGATGCGTCTGGGAAAGCAGTGGAAGGTGGTCCAGATGCTTGGGCCCCTGCACCCATGTGGGAGACCCAGATGAAGCTTCTGGCTTTGGTCTGGCTCAGCCCCAGCCAATGCAGCCAATTTGGGGATGAACCAGCCGATGGAAGATCTCTATGTCTCTCCCTCTCTCTCTGTAACTCTGCCTTTCAAATAAATAAATAAATCTTAAAGAAAAAGAAATCAACTCTGTCTACTTCAAACAGAAAATGATTTTATTAAAGGATCTTAGCTGGGTCACAAAACCCACAGGAAGCCAGGCATCCAGGAACAACACCCAAAACACTTCTCAGAAGAAATCTAGAGAAGACAAAGCTGGCCGCACAACACAGACTTGGGGCATGACCTGGTGGCCCTGCCAGTGTGGGAACTTGGGTGCTCTCAGCAGAATCTCCTGAGGCTGGGGTGGCTACAAGCCACCTTTCCCAGAATGTACTCCTCCCCATTGTCCCTGCTTCATGTCACTGGCTTCTGAATCAGAGTCCTGTATGAGCAGGCAGGGTGCCATACATGATGTGTCCTAGCTGCAAGGGAGCCTGGGAGAAGGCACATGTGCCCTCTAAGTTAGGCTGTGGAGTTCAAAAGACAGAGATGTCCCCAAATGCAAGAAGGGTGTGAAAAGGTCCAGACCAAAAAGATAGGTGAATGTCTGTGAGGAGGAAAAAATATATGTAAATGAATACATTAGAGTGGAATAAGTGCTTTAGGGCTGAATTGTGGAAACACAGAGGACAGAGAAATCAAATCTGACTGAGCAGGTCAGCGAAGGCTTCACCAAGGCAGCTTTCACTTCTCCTCACCCCTAGTGCGTTATCATTTAGCCCATGTTGTCCATCTTGTCTGGCCATAAAGGAGGAGTAGGAACTTTGTGGGGAAGTAGTCTGAGGAGAGACAGTGCCCACAGAAGAGAAGTGTGTGAAAGGGCCCAGGACGGGGCCAGGCTTGGCATGCCCTGCTGTGAGGTTCTGGTGGCCAAGGCCAAGGCCATGTGTCAGGGTAAGGAACAGAGAGTCAAGACAGGTTCACAAGAAGCCTCGCATGGCAGGAAGGGAGGGAAAATGGAGAGCTGTTAGATGTCATTTGAGGATGAAGCGATACGATCTCTTTGTTTTTTTTTAAGATGCAAACAGGTGCAATGCAGAGTGTAGACTGGACCAGAAAGAAAATGAGGTTGGAGAAAGAGCCCAGAGGCTGGCGCTGAAAACCAAATGAGACTTGTGCAAGCGTGGATTGAGGCAGTAACCACGGGGATAAAGGGAAAGTTGGATTTCAGGGATGCTTCCGCGTGGATAAGTCCAATGGGAAGCCCAAACCATGGGTTTGGGGCAAAGACCTGGGAATCGCTGGCTTTTACATGATAGTTCACACAATGGGAAAAGGGACAGGAATGAACAGGAAATGATGGGGACCTCTCATAGTCAAGAAAGCCTAAGTCAGGGTTTCCAGTCCTAGCACTGGGGTATGATGTGTGTCTGTGGGGAGAGGGAGCTTCCTGCCATGTTGAAGTGCATAGAGGGCATTGTGACCTGTTGTCTACCTGGCATCAGTGTCCTCTCCTCATAATTATGGAGCCTGCTTTCTTCTGGGGGGGCTGTCTCTCGCCTCTCTGTGTCATCTGGGAGGTGTCAATCAAGGTGGCCTGTCTGTCCTGAGCTAAGAGGTGGGCATGGGGTGCAAGGGCAACCAGATTTTCTTCAAGGCTTCTTAGTTTGAGCTGAGCAAAGCAAAGCTGCAAAGAAGTGCCTGGAGGTGGTTCAACCCAGCCAGCTCTCTCTGCAGTGAGATTACCTATTCATTGCTGCCCCCACGGAAGGAGTTTCTGTAGCTCAATCCTCTGTGCATCTGGTTCCCAGCCTCCCTTTCCACTCTGAGCTCAGTGAGACCCTTCAGTTTGATGGCTTTTCTGCTTGCTTGTGATGAAAGAAGCCCTGATTCACAGGTTGGTAGACACCCGTGTGAGGCACAGGTAGGCACCTTACAGACCAATCTCCCACCAGCACGGAGCGCTAGGAAAAAGGAATGGCGCTGCCATGTGTGTCAGATGATTGCTCTGCATCTGACTCCACCTCCACTCTCATTGCAAGGCCTTGGGCAGGTCCCTTCACCCCTCTGGGCTTTTGTATTCTCATCTGCCAATCACCATGCCAAGATACTCACTGTCTGGTGATCCATTGATAGACTAGTTTTCTGTTTAAAGCTTTTATTTATAGTGTTTGGTAATTTCTGTAGTGGAAATGTTCCACTTTCAACTTACCAATGGTTTAACAACCAGCTTACACATTTCCTGAAAACTGTGCTTTTGTATGCAGATACAAGCCAGCTCTGGAACATCACCATTGGTGACCCTTCTAGGACGGCCTTCCAGCCTATGCCTCTCTAAGGAACGAGGGCACAAGACCAGGTCTTTGGTTCTTGCTGGAAGGACAGAGTAGACAGCAGCATTTCTCAAAACTCTGCAGCAAGAAATGTGTTCAATTGCAAGGCACTCTGAACTAGCATGGAGAGTGGTGTCCAGAAATCTGCACCGTTCACACACTGCCCAGAGGATTGTCATTCGAGAGGTGTGAGAGCCGTCGTGTGGAGACACTGGCTTGGAAACTGCAAGGGAAAATGAAGACTGTGAGTGTGGTGGTGGGAAACAGAGTGAGGCAGGGAGGCAGGAGGATTGAGAGGAAAAGGTAACTCGGACCCTAGACGTGGAGGGGATGTGAGGCTGAGGGAGAGTAGACGGGGAGGGAAGCCAGAGATAGTTCCAGCTAGACAGTCAGACTCTGTGCTCTGCACAATGCCACGTGCCAGAGGGCTTTTAATAAGACATAATATGGTGGTGATAATGATGGTGACAATGGTGATGTTGATGATGACAGTGGTGATGGTGGTAGTGGTGATGATGGTGGTGGTGGTGGTGATGATGGTGGTGATGCTGGTGGTGATGATGATGGTGGTGGTAGAGGGCAATGGGCTTTTTTACTGGCCTTCCAGGGCTGGTAGGAAGCAGAGCCATCTGGTGCATACTCCGTACATTACAAAATCTATTTTGCTTCCACCAGTGCTGCTTAGCCAAATTTATATCTGTTTCTGGCTGCAAAACCTGCCTGGTATTGGACTAAGCCCTAAGCTCTGAGCAGGAAGAACCACATGCCAAGGACGTGATCAGTTTTTCCTGAGCCTAGGGCAAGGCTGGATTTCTGAGTCTCCCTAGAATTTGAGTCTTTGTTCCACAGGGTGGGGACCCAGGAGTGCTCCAAATGACTGAAAGCCCCACACGACTCTGCTCCCCAAAGCCTCTGTCTCATTCCACAGGAGGGGCCTGGCGCCCAAACTCATTGCTCTTCTACATCCTCATTTGCATCCTATCACTTGGTGGTGGTGGGCAGGGTGAGGGTTTTGTTCATCTTTGCAGGACAGAGCCTGTGCCCTGGGAACTACTCAGAAAGTGTCCATGAGGTGGATGGATGATGCCACAAGCAGTTAATGTCATCATGGGCTGGGGCGGGGTGGGGAGCCACCACTAGGGCCAGCCAGACTGGGACAGATACAGACAGGAGAAGAGAGGTTGACCAGCAGGAATGGGTGGCTGAAGTCTAGGGGTCCAAATGCCCTGAAATTTATGGTTCTTTTTTTCTTTTTTTAAAATTTATTTTGAGAGACAGAGAGAATACATGCATGAGAGAGTATGCTGCTATCCACTGACTCATTCCCCAAATGCCCACAACAACCAGGGCTGAACCAGATGGAAGCCAGAAACCAGGAACTCAGTTTGGGTCCCCCAGAATGTGTCAAAGACCCAAGCACTTGAACCATTGCCTACTGCCTCCCAGGGTCTACACTAGCAGGAAGCTGGAATCAGAAGTGGAACCTAGACTTGAATCAAGGCACTCAGACATGGAATCTGGTGCCCAGAGTGGGGTCTTTTTTCTTGTAAGATTTAGTTTATTTATTTGAAAGACAGAGTTACAGAGAAAGAGGAAGAGATAGAGACAGAGGTCCGCTGGTTCACTCCCCAGACGGCTGATGGCCACAACAGCCAGAGCTGAGCTGATCGGGAGCCAGGGGCTTCTGCCGGATCTCCCATGCGGGTGCAGGGGCATAAGCACCTGGGCCATCTTCCACTGCTTTCCCAGGCAGGGAGCTGGATCAGAAATGGAGCAGCTGGAACTCAAACTGGTGCCCATATGGGATGCCAGTGCTGCAGGCCGGGGCTTTAACCTGCTGCACCACAGTGCCAGCCCCCAAAGTGGTGTCTTAACTGCTGTGCCAATCGCCTGCCCCAATTTATCCTTCTTAAGGAAGAAAATTAATCTACTTAAACCTACAGAGTGAATTAACAATGGTAATAATAATACTTCTTTAAAAACGGTCAATACTGCTTCATACTGCCCTAACATCCCCAAAGACAGCATTCAAGAATCTGGGGAACAGAGACTCCTGGGACCATCAGAACATGTATTGTCTCTTTTTTGGCCTTTTACCTTCCTCTTCTCTCAACTGTTCCAAGGGACACAGGCAGATTTTTTTCCTGCCCGGGCTGGCACATAGGAGACACCTAGATCCTGGAGTGATGTTTCAAGTTGCATGTACCTGCTCTGACATCCCCATTTAAAAATTTCTCATGATGAGGCCAGCACTGTGGGGTAGTGGGCTAAGCCTCCGCCTGCAGTGCCAGCATCTCTTATGGGCAATGATTCATGCCCTGTCTGCTCCTCTTCCAATCCAGCTCTCTTCTATGGCCTGGGAAGGCAGCAGAAGATGGCCCATGTGCTTGGGCTCCTGCACTCATGTGGGAGACCTGGAAGAAACCCCTGGCTCCTGGTTTTGGATTGGCCCAGCTCCAACCATTGAGGCCATTTGGGAAGTGAACCAGTGGATAGATCTCTCTCTCCCTGTCTCTCTCTCTCTCTCTCTCTCTCTCTGTGTGTGTGTGTGTGTCCCTCTTTCTGTAACTCTGCCTCTCAAATAAAGAAAATAAATCTTAAAAAAAAATTCTCACTGAAGCTCCACCTTCCCCTCTGGTGTCCCAGAAGCCACTCTGGGATCTTCAGCAAACTTCGTCCCTTGCATCCCCACAGCTCAGCTCAGAAGGATGAAGTGCTGGGTAAAACCTCCTGGTCCATGGGGCAGCCAGGGACCTTATCTACCTTATCTTTGTGTTTCATAAAATGCTATGTGCACCTGCAGTGCTTTGTAAATAATGAATGGCCATAAAAAAGGAACTGCCTCTTTGGGGTCAGGGGCACATGTTTGCAGAAAAAATATTCCTTCTCTTCCAGATGTGACTTGGCCTGATTCGGCTGTGCCAGAGCCTTACAATGCATGTCACAGAGATTTCCAAAGGGACATGTGACCTGGAAACTCAGGGTTCCAAACAGAATAAAAAGTAGAGCACCAGGAATTGTTGCCTGCTGACATACTATACACTTGAGAAATAAATGCACCGTGGAAATGCAAGATGGCATTATTATTACTTCAAATTTCATTGTTCAATTTAATATGTCTGTTACCAATTACAACAGCACAGGCCTTTTTAGCCAAGTACATAACAATGATTTACTATGGAAAGAGAAATCAACTGGTAATAGCAGGTATTACTAGCATAATGATTTGCCAACTTGGCGTAAGGGAGAAGGGAGACCTGTTTCCGAATGGGCGAACAAGCTGAAATAGACAAAGGGGCTTTTACTAGGAGTGCTGTGGGAAGGACAAGGACACGGGGACCACATGGTCACTCCCTGTGTGATCTCACACCACTGCGGATGGCAACAATAGAATGGACTCTGGGACAGACAGCCTGCTGATGGCCCATGACAGAGGAGAGGCAACAGTTCATCTTTTAAAGAATCTTCTGCTGAAGTCTCCCCATCGTGTTTCTTGCTGCAGGGCACTAGCAGAGTGAGAAAAGAACTCAGGGCACATTCATGACCTCTGCAGGCTCGCCGGGTGCTGTGCAGCATCTCATTTCATCCTTGCTCCCTCCCCGGTGGGGCGAATCTTGTTCTTACCCATTTTGCACACGAGAGACCCAGTGCTCAGAGTGTAATCAGGATCCAAACACAAGGCTACTTGAATCCCAGGCCCAAGATCTTAACCACTGCCCTCTGTCCCCTCTACTGCTGATTGGAAATGCTCTCATGGTTGGACTAATTCACTCAGTGTGAGTGGCTGGAAAGTGACACCTCCAGTCAAGAGGGGATGCTTTCCACCCATCCCAACGAAGGGGAAGGGCAGAGTGGCAGGGCCAGTTCTGGGGCACGGACACTCAGGGAGCAGGTGTGGCTCTGGACTGCCGACAGGTCGGTGCGCAGCAGGTTTGCTCTCTGAATGTTTTTCCAAGGCAGGTATTCAAACTAGCCCCGAGTCCCCAGGAATACTCTGGTGAAGTGGGAACAGTGGTGGCAGTGGGGGTGGGGGTGGGGTGGGGTACTCTGAAGGAGGGGTGGGGTGGAGGACCCATGGGTGGCATGAACTTTTTGCCACGGATCATTTGTAAAGCTCATGGCCAGCACTGATTCGATTTGCTCTTTCTAATTGGCAGTGCTGTGTGGTTATAGCTTCTTCATACCTCCGAGACTGCACATTTTAATCTCTTTATCTTTGAATGAGGAATGTGGAGGGAAATTAGCGAGGCGGATGCTTCGAGGTTCTTATTGTCTAGCCCCAACCATCTGCCCCAGACTCGATTTGTTCCAGATTGCAGGTTCCATGAGCCACAGTAATGAGCACGTGGGGAGAAGGGCTCAGTCCAAGGCTCGCTCTGGACCCAAGTCATTGCCTCACAGAAGACTCACTGATTTTTAATTAATCCTCTGATTCATCCCAGAGCCCCAGTGAGGGCATATTCTACCTCTGCCCCTCCCTTCTCACAAGCAGGGAGCAAGATGCATAGGGCAGGGGTCAGCAGCGTGGGTGCCTCCTGGGACAGGAGGTGCAGCCAGGGCAGCACACTGCCCATCATGAAGTCACAGAGCTACGTATGCTTCTAAAACTTCAAAGATGGAGGCCTGAGCTTGGGGGAGGATGGAGGAAGAAGCGATGTGTGTATGTGGGTGTGGAGTGGTGCTAGTTAGGGTTATGGTGGTGGTGGTGGTGGTGGTGGTGTGTGTGTGTGCCTGCACAATGGCTGATGTAGTGTGTGATGTTGCTTGAGTGTATTGTGTGGACCCAAGGTATCTTGTGTGCATGTGGGTGTGTTGTGTGTATGCATGTGCAGTATGGTGTGTGTGTGTACGGTTGTGCAGGTCGAGTGTGTTTTGTGTGTGTGTGTAGTGGAGTGTATGACATGGTACAAGTGTGTCTGTTGTGTGGCTCTCTGTGTAGTGGTGTGTGTGTGTGTGTGTGTGTAGAAAGGGAGGCAACGTGAAAAATGAAGGCATCTCTCACAAAATAAACTGTTTGAAAAGGGAGCTCTTCTACTCCCTAGAAATCTGTCAGGATCTCTTCCTTTTTGGCTAAATCTGTTTGGAGGCTCTCTGATGCTCTGATTAAAATGGACAAGCTGAACATCAGCCACATAAAATGAGTGTTAAGGCTATTTTGAGGGAAAGCATGGAAAAAAAAAAAACAGTGCTAACAATGCAGTGGTATTAGTTTCCTTCCACTGGGTGAAAAAGGAATATTTAATTTGAAAACAAGTCAAGTCTCTGATACTGCATGGCCAAGGGCATGGAACAAGAGCAGCTCTCTCCTTGTAGATTCTGATAGCCGCTGTTTGCCAGGTCGCAGACGTGATGAGACCGTCTCTCTGGGAGATGGGAAAGGACTTCCTGGTCTACCAGAGGCTGCGCTGAACCCTGCAGGAGCAAGTGAAGTCACCCTGAGGTGGGGGTGCCATCTAGGGGTAGGACGGACCTGGCGGAGTCTTCCCCAGAGAACTCTGAAATGTGTAATGGGAGCTGAAGGACTATTGTCCCCGTCCTCCACACAAGCCTCCTCCTGGCACTGGGGCTCTCCACCAGGGAGGACAGAAAGGAATCAGCCCACGATGCTGCAGCAGCTTCAAGTGGTCCCACCAAGAGGCTTTCCTTGGAGAAAAACTGCCATGCACTGAGGCATCTCAGAGAAATGCAAATGAAGTAAACATGGGAAAAGAAGTTTGCGTTCTCAAGTCATTGAGGAAATGCAAATTAAACTAATAATTCAGTACTGACTTGGAAAGGTTTTGAAAATGATCTTGCCAGGGCACACTCGTATGCTGCTGGGAGAAGTGTGAGCTGTTGTAGTTCTGGAAGGCACTCTGGCAGTATCTACCAAGAGCCTTAAAGATGCTCCTACCTCTGTACAAGCAATTCCATTTCTAAGAGTTTATTCAAAAGAACTCATCAGAGCAAAAAGATCTTTCTGAAAGGATGTACATTGCAGTGCTAGTTAGAAATGTAAAAAATGACATTAACTTTCATGTCTAAGATAGGGAAGTTTTTAAATGAGTAGTATAATTTTCACATGATGGAATACCGTGTTGACATTAAAAGTCATATTTTGAAATGTTTATTTTATTTTATTTATTTTTTAAGGATTTATTTATTTGAAAGTCAGAGTTACACAGAGAAGGAGAGGCAGAGAGAGAGAGAGAGAGAGAGAGAGGTCTTCCATCCGTTGGTTCACTCCCCAATTGGCCACAACAGCTGGAGCTGTGCCGATCTGAAGCCAGGAGCCAGGAGCTTCCTCTGGGTCTCCCTTGCGGGTGCAGGGGCCCAAGGACTTGGGCCATCTTCCACTGCTTTCCCAGGCCATAGCTGAGAGCTGGATCAGAAGTGGAGCAGCCTGGACTCGAACTGGCATCCATATGGGATGCTGGCACTGCAGGTGGCGGCTTTACCTGCTATACCACAGAGCTGGCCATGAAATGTTTAATCTACATGAAAGGCAGAGAGAGAGAAAGAGAGAGAGAGAGAGGGAGAGAGAAAATCTTATATCTGCTGGTCACTCTTCTAACACCCACAATAGCTAGTGCTTGGCCAGGCTGAGGTCAGGAAAGCCAGGAACTGGAGCTCCACTCAGGTGTCCCACACGGGTGGCCGCCACCTCTCAGGCTGTGCATCAGCAGGAAGCTGGATTGGAAACAGAAGTTCTGGGACTCAAACAAGCATATGGGATGTGGGTGCCCCAAGCAGTGGCTTAATCTGATGCACAACAGCCAGCCCCAAAAGTCGTATGTTTAGACATTACCTAGTGCCATGGGAAAATGATCAAATACAATCTAAAATGAGTAAAGTAACATACAAATATGTATGTACAAATATGTATATACATATACATATGTAGTGTGTGTGTGTGTGTATATATATATATAATCGTATAATTACAGAAAAGAGGAGAGTTGTAAGGATAAACATCAAACTGTTAATGGCCTCTAATTTTTTTTTTGTTTCCTTTTATTTTGTTTCTTTGAAAAGCAGAGAGACAGAGAGGAGACAGAGAGAGAGAGAGAGAGAGAGATTTTCCATCCACTGGTTCACTCCTCAAACACCCACAACAACTGTATCTGTGTCAGGCCAATGCTGGGAGTCCAGATCTCAATCTGGATCTCCCAGGTGGGTGGCAGAGACCCAAAGACCCGAGCCATTATCTGCTGCTTCCCATGGTGCACATTAGTAGGAAGCTGGTATTAGAATGGGAGTTGGGACTCAAACCCAGGCACTGCGCGTAATTTTAAAAATAAAATTGTATGGCCAATGATCCCAAAGGCAGTAGCAGAATTATTTTCAGTGAGCAGGAAAAGCACTAACATCTAGGAGGCGTCTCCTTGGCCGTGCCAGAACCCGCACTTGCATCGTCTCGTTTGCTCGTGACAGCAGCCTTGGGGGGAGGCCTCTCCTGCCTCCTTGCTTATCAACTTCACTAAGAAAATGGAAACAATGGGCAGACATCTCCCACGGTCTCCCCATATTGCACGTGTGCCCGCAGATCCGGCTTCCAGCCCGTGGCTCCAGGGGACTCACCTGCGCTCCCATCTGCGGCGTGCCTTTGTGCTTGTGCCCACAGTCCAGCATCCTTTAGCTGAATGCATGACCCAGGTCTCCAGCAGCTCCGCCCCCAGCATCATCCGCTTTCTGTATTGGCTCATTACCTTTCTCTCCGATGGGACTGCTCTTGTCAGTCTCACCGTTGATGTCCATGTGAGGAAGTGCAATGGTGAGCTCAGCCTCCCCGCAGCCTTTGCCAGCTGAAGCGACCGACACACATTCTTGCAGCCTCTTCCCTGCACGCCCAGCAGTCTGCACCCCTGCAGGCCTCTCTCCACGGTCTCTTCTCGTGGATTACACCCTGCTCCAATCCCCAGCTTCATGAGGGCGCTTCAAAACTCCCCCAGAAAATGGAATTAAAAAGTTTATTTTGATGTAAAAATTTTGAAATGGATGCACAGCTTTTAAATAATATGCACTGTCCACACAAACTTTTTGAAGTTCCCGTGTGTGTGTGAGAGAGATATCAAACCTAACATAATCAAAACCAAACTTCTGGTTCTCTTCCCTCCTATAGTTAATGGCAACTGTATTCTCACCATTGCTCAGGTTCAATACCTTGGAGTCACCCTTGGTGACATTTTTCTCTTCTCTGCCTCTCTGTTTCATCTTTTAGCAAATCTTGTCACTTCCATCTTCAGAAAACATCCAGAACCTTCCCCTCCCCACACTCTTCTACCACCTCCCCAGCACCACCCTGGTCCAGGCCACCATAATCTCCCCTTCCCCCCAGTTGTTTCCAAAGCCTCCTAAACTGGTCCTCTTAATCCCACCCTTAACTCCCTACTTTTAGTCTCAGCACAGTAGCCAGGGAAACCTGCTAAATTGCAGGTCAAGTCATGTCACTCCTCCCCATCATACCCAGAATAAATGGCCATGTCCTCAGATCCTGTCAACTGGACTCCTGTGTCCCCTCCCAGCCTCACTTCTCTGCCTTTTCACTCTGCTCTGTCCACACAGAGCACTCTGGTGTCCTGAACACACCAGAGACCTGCCCGGCTGGCTCCTCATACCTTAGGGTTTTGCTCAAACAGCAGCATCGCAGTGAGGCTCTCCCTGGTCACCCTGGTTCCACCTGACTTCCCTCTGTATCCGCTGTCCCCGCCTCATAGTCTCCATGGCACTTCCCACCTCGGAGAGCCCATATAGTTGACCTTTCCTGTGTTGTCTAGAATCTAAGTGTTATGGGGGCAGGGCCTTTGGTATGTTTTGTTCACTGTGACGCCCCCGACACCCAGATTGGTGCCTGGCACAAACAGGCACAAAGTGAATATTTGTGGAAGGAAGGAAGGAAGGAAGGAAGGAAGGAAGGAAGGAAGGAAAGAAGGAAGGGAGGAAGGAAGGAAGGAAGGAAAAGAGGAAGGGAGGGAGCGAGGGAGGAAGGGAGGGAGGGAAGGAGGAAAAGTGGAAGGGGGGAATGGATCAGTGTATGTGGAGGGAGGGAGACCTAGCAGGGACCGACAAGTCTTGACACCTTCTTGGGTGCTTTTAAAACTGGCACTAATTACAGGAACTGAAAGGAAGAATTGGCCAGGAGTATCTCTTTTCTGTTCCCGTTAGACTCTCCAATGAGACTGCAGGGTAGTGTTATTCCTTCCAAAGCAGCAGCTCTCCAGTGTTTCACAGTGTGCTGCGAGCTCCTGCTATTTGTTCCCACCCCTCTTCCCCTAATGGGCCAGGGCGCCCGTTGCCCGATCTCTGCCGCAGTCACCGCCAGGAGGCTGGCTGTCCCTTGGCACTCAGCTTCTCCTCTTCTCCAGTGCAGCCCACACTTACCTGATAACCTCTTGGAGCGCCTACTACGTAACGTCGGCAGGCTATCTGGATTGCCAGTCACTGTGCACCACAAAACCAAAACCGGGCATTCATTCCACAATCCTAGTTATCTCCACTCCTAGGGATGGTTGGGCCCGGTGTGCCCGTGGTAAAGGATCCTCCGCCTCTGCCAGGGCGGCTCAGATGCAGCACAGGCTGAGGCAGTGGTGCCCACGCTCTTCTGTGGAATGCGACAGCAGTGTCCCCTTCCCGTGTATTGTTTAAGGGAGGCTACAGGTAGTGCTTATTGTATGCTTGGAGTCACAGTAACGGAAGGGCTGAAGTCCATGAGCTCTTGTCGCTGGAAAGACGACCAAGACACTGGGTCTCACACTCACACTGGTCCCTGCCGCTGACTGGCTGTGCCCCCGAGAGCAAGCCACCGTATCTTTCAGAGCCGATTTTCTCTTCTGTAAAATGGAGATGTGAAAACTGCCTGACTTGTGTCCACGGCTGCCGCAAGGATCCCCTGGGAGGCAGACTGCGGAGGGGAGAGGATGAAGAGCAGTCGGCCCCCTGGACCTGAGGGGTCTGCAGCCACAGACTCAACTAACCTCAAATCACCAACACTGTACTCAGGGGCGAAACTCCAGAAAGTTCTAGAAGGCAGAACTGGAGTTCGCCGCATGCTGAATCCACTCTCATGAGTGATGTGCAGGCACGATCGTGGGTATTAGAAGTGTCTGGGTGACTTCAGGTGGAAGAGCTCATCACAGCTTACACGCAGTCCTGCACCATTTCACAAGAGGCTCTCATGCATCCATGGGTTTCGATATCTGCTGGGGGTGGAGGGTAGGGGTTCCTGATTCAATGGCCCACAGGTACCAAGGGACCTGGATGAGTAAGCCCAGTGTCCCCACTCACCACTCACCTACACGCTGGGCATTTAATTCCCTCTCTGGCCTTTGAAATATTAGCTGAGGTTTTGCTGAGATGGAGTGCTGTCTGTCTACTTCTCTTCATTTTCCAATCTCATTAGACAAATGATGAGAACAAGTTTACTCTCAGGCTGTGGATTTCTCCAGGGCCGCAACAGAGCCTCCTCTGTCCCAGATGGGACCTGCGATCAGCACAGGTCCCAGAGCCCCCCTGCTTCAAAGGAGCCCTGGAGGCACAGGGTGGGAGGGAGCCCCGCCTGAGAGGGCCTTCAGCAGAGGGTGCAGGGGCGAGGGGCCTCCTCTGGCCACAGACTAAGAGGACTTTTTCCTTGGACTTCTCCAAGTGGGCTGCCTCGCTCACTGAGCATTTTTGCCAGCTGCTTTCAATCCTAATATTTTGGCAGCCAGACAGCATGCTGCTGCAGAAGAGTCGGGAAAACTGCTAATGACAGGCTGTTCGCAGCCGCTGAGCTCTCCCGGGCTCCTGCTCAGCACCCAGACGCGGTTAGTGGGGCCCGTCTCCTAGCCTCCTGCCTTTTGCCCTGGACAAGAGGAGCCACTGCTTCCCAGCCTCCTGTCACAAACACACAGAAATTCTACTCACCAAGGAGGACACAGGCACCTGTGTCGCCCAGCCTCAGGCAGAGCACAACCTTGGACACTCCCTCTTGGAAGCGCCACCATTCAGGTCCCAGGACAATGCTTCTCCATAGCGCTTGTCCTACGCCCTGGTAACAAAAGGTGACTGTGTCTGCATGTCAGGAATTGTGGGTAGTGTCACTTCTGGTGTTGGAGGTGGGCATTGTTTCACAATGCATGTTAGCTGCAGAAGTGGGGTATGGGGGGAGGAGGGTGATTGCTTGTGCAGAAGCGGGGTGTGGGGGGAGGAGGGTGATTGCTTGGCAGAAGTGCTTACGTAACAGATAAATTCATTAACATGTCAGATGCTTCCTCTCGTATAGCAAGGATGCAGTACAGTCTTACATCATTTGACAATATATGTGTGTCCATTTTCTTCCTGCTCCCCTCTGTGATTGTAGGATTATTTAAAATTCAGTGCAATATTCACAGCACTTGGCACAGCAGTTAAAGAATCCTCATTATACGTAAGTAGTGTGTGTCTGTGTGTGTGTGTGTGTGTAACCAGGGTTTCTTAACTTCAGCACTATAGACATATTAGACTAGTTGATTCATTTTTTTCCTCTCTCTTTTTAATTAAAAAAATGTGAGAGGCAGAGAGATAAAGAGACAGGGACAGACAGACACAGAGAGGTCTCCCATCCCACTGATTTACTCCCCCAAATGCCTACAACAGTCAGGGCTAAGCCAGGCCAAAGCCAGGAGCCTGGAATTCAATGTAGGCCTCCCACATTGGGGGCAGGGACTCAAATACTTCAGCCATCACCCTTTGCCTCCTAACGGTGTGCATTAGCAGGGAGCAGGAATTGTGAATGCAAGTGTCCCAAGCAGTCTTAGCCACTACGCTCAGTGCCCGCCCTGGTTAGTTCCCTGCTGTGAGGCTGACCTATGCTGACCTATGCTGACCTAGGATGTTCTAGGATGTTCAACAGCATCCATCTTCTCTATGCATGAGATACCCAGAGTGAGCTGTGTCAATCAAAGGTGCACGGAGACTTCACCAAGTGCTCCGCAGAGGCAAAACCAGTCCCATGAGGACCCCTAGGAAGAGTGACTGCTGCTTTATGCTGGCAACTACAGGGAGAGCATATATTTGAATTGTGGGAAATTTTATTGAAATAATTTTGGTTGAAAATATTTCTGAGTTTGGTGTTGTGGCACAGATGACTGAGCCACAGGCTGTGACACTGGCATCCCCCCCCCCCCAGAGTGCCGGTTTGAGTCCCGGCTGCCCCCCTTCTGATCCAGCTCTCTGCTGCTGTGCTTGGGAAAGCAGCAGAAGATGGTCCCAGTGCTTGGACCCCTGCACCCACGTGGGAGACCTGGGTGGAGTTCCTGGCTCCCAGCTTTGGCTTGTACCAGCCCTGGCTACTGCAGCCATTTGGGGAGTGAACCAACAGATGGAAACTCTCTCTCTCTCTCTCTCTCTCTCTCTCAGGAACTCTGCTTTCAAATAAACAAATAAATCTTTATTTATTCTTTTTTTTTTTACTTATTTGACAGGTAGAGTGAGAGAGAGAGAGACAGAAAGGTTTTCCTTCCTCTGGTTCACTCCCCAAATGGCCACCACGGCTGGCGCTGAGCCGATATGAAGCCAGGAGCCAGGTGCTTCCTCCTAGTCTCCCATGCAGGTACAGGGGCCCAAACACTTGGGCCATCCTCCACTGCCCTCCCAGGCCACAGCAGAGAGCTGGACTGAAAGAGGAGAAACCAGGACTAGAAGCCAGCGCCCGTATGAGATGCCAGTGCCGCAGGTGGAGGATTAACCAAGTGAGCCACAGCACCGGCCCCACAAATAAATCTTTAAAAAACATTTCTATGCATTAACCATAAGTTGTAGTTTATCATTAATTTTAAGATACTTTTAATATAGTAAAAATTACTCTTTTTAAAACATGAAAAATATATGTTTAAATAACTACCATTTAGTTTAATCTATAGTTTTACCATGAAACCATGTTAGAACTTTGGGCATTTTGAATACAACTCCATTCTTTGTAGTAGTCCAGATCATTATTAAAAGAACACACATGATATGTGAATATTTGATGGTAGGACGACATAACTAGTGATTCTGCTGAAATGAAAACATGACAAAGGAAAGTGTGTGAGAAATATGTCACAGTTTATGACTTACATGGGCTTTCATTCCAGCATCATTGGCTCTCAGCTGAACGTTGAGACAGGCACAAGAATGACTTCATTCACTCATCTCCGATGCCTGGCTGGATGTCACTCCTGTAACAGCTGAGCTTTCATTCTAACTATGCATTTGATTATTCTGAAGGTATGTTTGTCAAAATAAGAGGCTAGAATACATCCTACTGAATAGTTTGTCTATAATACTATTACGTGGTCCTTGGTCTCCGCTTACTGTTTGTTAGGTGGTGGGTCTGGCATCCATGAGAGCCAGGCCTGGTTTCATCCCCTTGACCCGAGGCCTTAGGCCAGGTCTGCTTCATACATGAAGCCCAGGATGCCCAGGCAGAGATGTAGGCAGAGGTCGGGGCTCAGATGGACTGGTCTTTGGGATATTTGGATATGTGGGCTCCGCTGGTGGGAGGGTTAAGGCACCCTGAATGAAAGCCCGTACAATTGCTAAGTGGGCAGGAACTCGGAGCTTGCAGGTGACGCTCAGTGGTGCACAGAGATTCAGGGCAAGTGCTTGGTGACAGAGCAAGGCCTGGACCACAGGCCTACAACTGATGGACCGTGTGCTTTGAGTCCACTTCTCTGAACCTAGTTCTCTGGAGGATAAGTCCTACTCCTCAGGGGGTGCATGGTTTGAATATCCCCTCTTAAATTCATGATGAAATTTAACTGCACTGTGACAGTATTGGGAGGAGAAGCTGTTAAGAGGTAGTTGGGGGGGAGGGGGTCAGTGCTGCAGTGGCAGCATCCCGTATGGGCACCAGTTCACGTCCTAGCTGCTCCATGTCAGGTACAGCTCTCTGCTATGGCCTAGGAAAGCAGTAAAAGATGGCCCAAGTGCTTGAGCCCCTGCACTCACGTGGGAGACTAGGAAGAAGCTCCTGGCTTCTGCTTTGAATCGGCTCAGCTCCAGCCATTGCGGCCAGATGGAGAGTGAACCAGCAGATAGAAGACCTCTCTCTCTCTCTCTCTCTCTCTCTCTCTCTCTCTCTGCCTCTCCTTCTCTTTCTGTGTTAACTCTGACTTTCAAATAAATAAATAAATCTTTTTAAAAAAGTGCTAAATAGAGATTGATCCAGGCTGCAAAGAATTTTTTCCCCTTTCCTAAAAAGCAATGAACAAGAAGTGCAAAGGTAGCAAAGGTTCCACCACCAGTTGATGACTCGGTGGGCCATTCCCTCTCTGCCTGTCCCCACACACCAATTCTTTCCTCCCCTTCAAACATTTCCCCAGCTCCCTCCAAGTGACCTACTGAAGGGAACCAGAATCCCCTGACCTCCTCCAGAGCCCCTGTATCAGTCCACCCGTGAAGGTCACCTTCCAGCCTGCCCGCAGCATCTCCCTGGGGTCCTGCGGCCTCCTATCCCCATGAGAGTCCTGATCACAAGTTTCAGGCAATCTTTCCTAGAGCAAGCTGATGCCCTGATAGAAGTTACACCAAGCCCATGCCTAATCAACCTTCATCCAAAGCAAATACTTCCTCGGATTGAAAGTGGGTCAGGATTAGTTCTCCAGGCTCAGCCCCAAACCGTAACATTTGGTAACAGATTCTAGAGGCTTCTTGGAGTCATTAGTCCAGCATTTTGCAGTACTACAACACCATTCATTCTGTCACACCGGCAATAATTGAAGTGAGCTCACTCTTCTGATACTCCAGCTTCCACAGTTTCAGTGACTCACGTCAGGAACCCCAAAGTCCCCTTGCCCAGCATTCAAAGCCACTCCTCACCCCACCTTATAGTACAGAAGCCAAATGTTAAACATTGTACCAACTTTTTTTTATTATACTAGTATAATACCCATGTAGAAAAGTGCACGTGTTGGGGCCAGCACTGTGGTACAGTGGGTGAAGCTGCTGCCTGTGACACCAGCATCCCATATGAGCACTGGTTGGAGTCCCAGCTGCTCCACTTCTGATCCAGCTCCCTGCTAATGCACCTGAGAAAGCTGCGGAAGATGGCCCAAGTCCTTGGGCCCCTGCCACCCACATGGGAGACCTGGCTCCTGGCTTCAGCCTGGCCTAGCCCTGGCTATTGTAGCCACTTGGGGAGTGAACTAGCAGATGGAAGATTGATCTCTCTCTCTCCCTCCCTCCCTCTCTCTCCCTCTGTCTTTCTGTAACTCTGCCTTTCAAATAAACAATTAGATCTTTTATAAAGAGTGAGTATGTTACTATAGCACAGCTTGGTAAGTACTTACTGCATGACTCCCCGCGTAACCACCACCCAACATAAGGAATGGAGTGTCGCCAGTCCCTACAGGCCCTCCCAGCCCACTTCTCTACACGGTAGCTTGCAATGTCATGGAAGTCTAGAACCAGGGACACACAGAAGGTTTTAAGCAGGGAGGAAGTACAACCACACTTGTCTTGTGGAAAGCACTTCCGGGCCTGGATGGAGACAAAGAGGTGAATTTGGAATCTGTTGCTGAGACCATGAAGCCTGGGACCAGAAGGGGAACAAGGAGGGAGGGAAGAAGAGAGAGAGGGAGGGTGGGGAGGAAGGGGTCATGAGGCCAGCTTTCCCACTCTCTCCACTGTGCTTTTTTGTGGCCTGCAAATTGATTAAATGACCTTAAAAGCTGCCTACCCCCAACCCTGAAAGTCTTTTATTCAAGCCAGTCATCCGGAAAGCAAGCCTCCCACTGGTGCTTAATCCACTCAAGGAAAGATTAGAAGAACCTGGTTACCAAGCTTTGAAAAGTTGCTCATAAAATTCAGCAGGAGCCTGCAGTCCTCAGAGACTTCTATTTTTACCAAAAACACACACAGAGAAAGCAGAGAATTTTCAAATGAATTAGACATGAGATTGATCTTTTTATACAAAGGAAGAGAGAAAAGGACTGGCCAGGCTGGGTTTGAAGGCTCTTTGCCCCTCCCCCTCCCTAAACTGCCTCTTCTTGAAGCTAAGTCAGGCACTCACCCCAGCAGGGTCAGTGGCCAGATCTGTGCCGTAGCCTCCTTGGGACAACGAGCAGAGTGCACACCACCGAGACAGCGCCGGCTTCCACTCTAGGAGGAACTGGCCAGTGTGGTCTCTCGCCGCTCCCTGCACCATCCGCATAGGAACGGTGCACCTTGTGTACAGAGAACACGGGTGAAGGATGCTGGGCACCCAGCTGGTGAAACAGAGGTCTGACTTCAGCAGTGATCTTAAAACCCGTCCAGTATTCATCGAGCTGTGGTCATCTGCAACCAGGGCGTGCCAGTTGCCCGACGACACCCTTGTCTTTGCTTGGGTTAATCAAGGACTCTGTACTTCCTCCTATGAGCTATGCATAAGCGAGCTCTGTGGTTGTTACATCATGTTTCTTGGAACCCCTTGGGTTGCAGGAAGGTAACTTAAAACACCAATAAGCAGGAGCTGGTGCTTGGGTAAAACCACTGCCTGCAGTGCCGACATCCCATATGGGTGCTGGTTCAAGTCCCGGCTGTTCCACTTCCTTTTTTGTTTTCATTATTTTCTTTTTTTAACTTTTATTTAATAAATATAAATTTCATAAGTACAACTTTTGGATTATAGTGGTTTTTCCCTCCCATAACCACTCTCCCACCTGCAACCATCCCATCTCCCACTCCCTCTCCCTCTCCCATCCCATTCTTCATCAAGATTCATTTTCAATTATCTTTATACAGAAGATCAATTTAGTATATAATAAGTAAAGATTTCAACAGTTTGCCCCCACACAGAAACACAAAGTATAAAGTACTATTTGAGTACTAGTTATACTGTTAATTCACATAGTACAACACATTAAGGACAGAGATTCTACATGGGGAGTAAGTGCACAGTGACTCCTGTTGTTGATTTACCAATTTACACTCTTATTTATGACGTCAGTAATCACCCGAGGCTCTTGTCATGAGCTGCCAAGGCTACAGAAGCCTCTTGGGTTCGCCAACTCCAATCTTATTTAGACAAGGTCATAGTCAAAGTGGAAGTTCTCTCCTCCCCTCAGAGAAAGGTACCTCCTTCTTTGATGGCCTGTTCTTTCCACTGGGATCTCCCTCACAGAGATCTTTCATTTAGGTCATTTTTTTTTCCACAGCGTCTTGACTTTCCATCCAGCTGTTCCACTTCCAATCCAGCTCCCTGCTAACATTTCTGGGAAAGTAGTGGAAGATGGCCCAAGTGCTTGGGTCCCTGTACCCACATAGGAGACTCGGAAGAAGCTCCTGGCTTTGGATTGGCCCAGCTCTGGCCATTGTGAACGTTTGATGAGTGAACCAGCAGACGGAAGATCTCTCTCTCTCTCTTTCTCTCTGTAACTCTACCTTTCACACTAACAAGTTAAAAAAAAAAAGCGCCACTGAGCCGAGAGCGCTCTGAGCCCACCATGCCCTTCAGCTGGGCACGATCCACTCTTAAACAGGGCTCGACACAGCATCGGGATCCTTTTATAAAATGCTGTCTGGAAGACTGAACTCTGTCTTTTTAGCCCAAACGGGGTGATTAGAAATGAACCTGTGTGTGGCTTGCCACACAGGAGAAGATAAACCTTAAAATGCTGTTCTTCAAAGGACTGGGCAGGGATGACAGACACAGATCTTCTGAGGCCAGACCAGCAGGTCAGAGGGAGGCACAGGTGCTGCCGAGCAGTGAGTGGAGGGTGCAGCCTGCTCCCCTCAGCCTCCATTTGCTCCAGCTGAGAATGCAGGCCCAAGGCCGCCAGACGCTCTACCGCTTCAAGAGAAGACAGATATCACGCCTGTTTGTTAATATACCAGTTTTTAAATAGTGGCATTGAGCTTAAATTTAAAAAAAAAAAGTAAAAGCATTTTTAATTAAACTCATGCATAGGCTGCAGGCCACAAACTTCTCATGAAAATCCACCAAGTGAATGAGGCCAGGGATTGGAGAAGAGAAGGTTCGGAAGGTTGGGACCTCGGGGCTGGAGAGGGGAGCATCTGATGCAGGGGACAGGAGACACAGAAACTCAGATGAGGGAAGCTACAGGTTTCAGAACAACAAGGACTGAGCCAACGCCAAGTGCAGCACCCAGGAATGAGGGTACCTAGCTCCAGAGCCCGGAGCTGAGTGTGCCTCTGCAGTGGGGGAGACACCAGCAAAGGCACCTCCCTCCCTGGGGATGGACCAGCAGCATCTGGGCAAAGAGCAGTCTGTAGGGGCCGGCGCCGTGGCACAGGTTAATCCTCCAACTGCGGCACCAGCATCCCATATGGGCGCCAGTGAGTCCTGGCTGCTCCTCTTCCCAGCCAGCTCTCTGCTATGGCCTAGGAAAGCAGAAGATGGCCCAAGTCTTTGGCCCCTGCATCTGGCTCCTGGCTTCACATCGGCGCAGCTCCAGCCGTTGTGGCCATCTGGGGAGTGAACCAACGGAAGGATGGCCTTTCTCTCTGTCTCTCCCTCTCACTGTCTGTAACTCTACCTCTCAAATAAATACATAAAATATTTAAAAAAAAAAAAAAAAGGAGCAGTATGTGCAGTGACCACCACGAGGGTCCAAGGGTCTGGGGAGGAGGGGATCCTAGAAAATTAAGCACAGCAGGCTTCCTCCAGGCAGCACCAGTTTATTTAGAAAGTAATGAAACAGGTCATCGCTTTCAGCCTTGACCCACTAGGACAGGGGCTCTTTGAGTGCAGGCTGGGGCCCCTGAAAGTGCGCAGGAGGCCCCCACAACAGCACAGCTCTGTATTACAGAGCTGTCATTGACCTTCTCCACTGTGTTGGCATCTGCCCCAGGGGAACAGCAGCAGGGAGTGGCCTGGGGGCCCGTTCCTATGGGGGCACCGCACTGTCATGGCATTCACCACTGTTCGCTCTCAGCAAAACCACGCCCAGATTCACTTAGGAACGCTCTTGATGAAGCAGAGAAGACGATAACCTTGACCCTTGAGTACTGTGTATTTCAATATCCTCTGGGACAATTGGGGAAGCACACACAAAGCAGCCAAAATGCCGTGGTCGTCTTGCAGAACGGCTCTGAAGCCTGGGTTTGAGTTGCATGCTGAACCTTTAGCCTAGTGGCTACGATGCCCACGTGCCATATCAGAGTGCTGGGTTAAGCACCCAGCTCTGGCTCCTGATTCCAGCTTCCTGCTAACGCACGCCCTGGGAGGCAGCGGTGCTGGCTGCAGTAGTTGGACTGCTGCCACTCATGTAGGGGACCTACACTGCAACTCTGGCTCCTGGCTTCAGCCCTGGCCTTCAGCTGTTGCAGGCACTTGTGAAGTGACCAGTGGATGGGAGTGCGTGCTCGCTCTCGCGCTCTCTCTCTCTCTCTCTCTCTCCATTATATACATAATCTGCCTCTCTCAAAGAATAAAAATGAAAGAATTACTGGTATACAAAATGTGCTTGTTCAGATTTGAGTATTGGCAGCTTTCCTTACAATAAACATGGCAATCCCGTCATTTCAAATAAATCAACTGGCAATATTAGTTGCCAATAATAGAATTTGAGCTTTCAAGCAAAAATTTTAAATTTTTGGAGAACTTTGTATCTATCACTGAAAGCTTGACAGTTCCATAGTAATTTCCTTTTCTGATGAAATTAGCAGTGAAATTGATGAATGAAATACCTTCATACCTTATAAAAGAAATGTGTCAACATTCAGAAGATCTACATAACTCAGTGAACCAATATTTTCCAAATGACCAATGCATGTTGTTGCAAAATCATGCCTGGGTAAAAGATCTTGCAAAAGGACAAAAAAAAATGGATTTTGATATAATGAAGAATGGAATTCATTAATATTATTTCTGATGCCACATTGTAGCTTATCTTTAAGCTAGTTGATGAATGGATGTGGTATCAAAAAACATCCATTATGATCTGAAAAGACAATTAGAATATTTCTTTCTTTTCCAATGTTACCTTAATGGAATTCAGTTTTGTTCATAGACCTCAACCAAAACAGTATATTCCAACAGACTGAATGCAACAAGCCAGACATTGAACAGAGCTGCAAAACTGAAAAATAATGCCAGTCTTCTCACTTGATATATTGATTTTGGAAAATATGGTTACTTTTTTAAAAAGTTTTATTTATGTATTTGAAAGGCAGATTGACAGAGAGAGAGCACACAGTCTTCTAGCGTCTGGTTCATTCTCCAAATGCTCACAGCAGCCAGGGCTGAGTCAGGCTCAGTACAGGGGTTAAGAACTCCATCTGGGTCTCCCACATGGGCAGCAGGAACCCAAGTGCTTGGGCCATCATCAGCTGTGTCCCAGATGCATTAGCAGGAAGTTGGAGCAGAAATGGAGCCGGGACTCTGATTTGGGATGCGGGTGTCCCTAGTGTAACCCACTATGCTAAAAAGCCCATCCCTGCAGTTACTTTTAATAAAAAAAATACTTTTGGATTGACCATTTTCCTACAGTGACTTAACTTTAGGTACATAAATAACCACAACCCACATACATAGGTACTCAATGATTTTTTTAAAGATTTATTTGAAAGGTAGAGTTACTTAGATGGGGGGAGAGATCTTCCATTCACTGGTTTACTCCAAAAATGTCTGCTACCATCAGAGCTGGGCCAGACTGCAGCCAGGAGCCTAGAATTCCATCTGGGTCTCCCACGCGTCTGGTAGGCGCCCAGGCACCTGGCCCTCTTCCTCTGCCTTCCAAGGTGCTTTGGCAAGGAGCTGGATCAGAAATGGAACAGCTGGGACTCTATCTGGTGCTCAGACAGGATGCCGGCATCACAGGCTGCAACTTAACCTGCTGCATCACAGGGCTGGCCCCGGTCCTCAATCATTTTTAAGAGCAAAGAAGACTTTTGAGAACTGCTTTGATTTCAAACAAGTCCCACCTGTGTTTGTTATTTTAAAGGTTTATTTATTTACTTGAAAGTCAGAGTTACACAGAGAGAGAAAGAGAGGGAGAGAGACAGAGAGAGACAGAGAGGTCTTCCATCCACTGGTTCACTCTCCAATTGGCCACAACGGCTGGAGCTGCGCAGATCTGAAGCCAGGAGCTTCTTCCAGGTCTCCTATGTGGGTGCTGGGGCCCAAGGACTCAGGCCATCTTCTGCTGCTTTCCCAGGCCACAGCAGAGAGCTGGATGGGAAGTGGAGCAGCCGGGACTTGAACCAACATCCATATGGGATGCAGGCACTGCAGGTGGTGGCATTACCCATTACGCCACAGTGCCGGCCCTGAGTCCCACCTGTTTTCCTCTGCTTCTCTGGAGAGTGCAGAGAGAGCACAGCCTCTAAGGGGGGGGGGGGGGGGGCTAAGAGGGGCTAAAGTAGGGGTTACAATTTTCAATTTAAAGTTCACTTTCATGGAATGACATCATTTTACCCTCTGCTCCTCTCGGGAGGCCAGCAGGATCTGCCTTTCGTAGTTGAGGAACTGAGACTCCAAGCCGTGAACTCCCTGGTCCCAGAACCAGCTCCCTGGTGGCCCAGTCAGGACCTGAACCCAGGGCTCTTTCTGTTCACACACACTTTAGCAGAAGGGGCTCTGGCCAGCATCCTTTTCCCATCTTTCTCCTAATTTGGTCTCATGGCCCACATGAGGCTGTCTTCAAAGAGAAGCTGAGATTCTTTTCCACTTCAGACATCCTGTCGCTGACCAAGGCAGCTCCACCTGCAGCCCACAGCCCCATGCTCCTTCTGGGCCATCTACCTGCTACCCGTGAATGAGGGGCCTCGAGGTAGGGCCCTTCCACAGAACTTCCTGGCCAGCTTCTCGGGCCAGGAATTTGAATTGAGCGACACAGAGGGTGTTGTGGGTTGATGGAAAGTCCTGGAACTGAAAACGCAGACTTGGGAGCTCACGTGGCTATGTTAGGGCCACGTGAAAGATGATGAAGCAGAAAGTGGAAGGCAGGTGGAAAGAGATGATAGAATTCGAGGGGCCACAGGAGCCCCGGAAGCTTCCTGCCTCCTCGACCCCTCCCACCTCACTGCTCCTTGGTAGTGCTGTCCCCCCGCCCCCAGGTCCCAAGGCCTTGGGACGTCTTTGAGCCTTGCTCTGTCCTTGTGTGCTACAGGCTGCTCTGGAGGGACCCGCGGGGGGGGGGGGGCTCAGTTCATTGGCTTCCGGGTCTTGCAGAGCCAGGCCCCACCCACAGCGCTTCTTGGGAGGCCTGGAGGTTTCTTCACATCTGAGCTTTTTTATCCCCTTTTCTTTGGCAACCACATTTTTTCCCCTTTATTCAAAGTAATCAAACTCACCTTCAATTCTGTGCAAACCGTTTTAAATAGGTTTTAGGACCCGAAGGATGGATTTCATTTCATAGGACTTACTGGTTACAAAGAGCTTTTCTTTCACTCTGAGCACAAATCTCTCTCTCCTGTATTTATCCAAAGCTTTAGAATCGTCCTAGGGAAGTGCGGGGGGCTAACGAACGCTGGCTTTGGAAACGTGTTGGGCAGAAAGCCTGGCCTGGGCCTGTCGTAGAATGCCAGGAAGAGGAGGCAGTGTGGCCCGTGTCCCTTGCCCACGGCCAAGCGGGCCCTGGGAAAGTGCTGGCTAGCTCCAGTTGCGTTCTCTGTCACCTTTCTGTTCCCACTTCCTGGCAGACAAACCTGCGCCAGGACAGGCAGACAAACCCATGCTGGTGGCCCCTGCCCCTTCTCGTGAGCATGTGACGCTGCTAGGGGAAGCTCTTGCTCCAGGTGGGGTTGTATCAGAGCCAACAGCAGAGCTGCAGTAACAGCCTGGTGGTCCCCAGCTGGCAGGAAGCAAACCCATGCATTCCTCCTGTAGGGCAGCTGGCCACGAGGACAGAGAGCATTGAAAGGGTTCAAAGCTTCTGTTGTCTTTTAAGGAATTTCTCCCAAAATAATAGTAATGTTCCTTGAAGCGTGAGCAAAAAAGCAGAAGGAACTTAAAAATGTGTGACACCAAGAAATGAATTAAAGAAACGATCACACATTCCAAAACATGTAGCCACCAAAAATCATACTAATAGACTGCCTATATATATCCCTATATGCCACATATGTATATATACAATTCGTATTTATGATATAGTCTTTATGTTATCTATGATTGAAAGTTAATTCAATAACAGTAGGCGTACATTTATGGGTGAATTTTCCTTACTACATTTTCTTAGACATTGTTCCAAGAATTTTTATGAACATATATTACCTTTATAATTAGAAAACAATGATGTTAAAAGCCAAACATTTGACTTGGGGTCACTTAAGGCCACCTCTCCAAGCCTCACTCTCTACCTCTGTGAGTAACACCCATCTTGCTCCTGCAGAATGTGCGTGAGGAACAAACGAAACCAGACAAAATAAAAAGTAGCATCCCCGTACATCTTTACTTCCAATGTATTTTTCAAAATCATCCGTTGACCATGACAATGAGAGCGGCTGAAAGTCCCTCTGGGACCCTAACCAGAGCAGCTTAGAGCGGCAGCCTTGCGGCACCAGCCCCAGCCCTAGCCTGACCTCTGGCCCCGGTGCACCCCAGCGACACTGACATGGACCTGCAGCCCCCAGCGCCAGGCCGTCTTCCCCTCCCTCCCAGCCTGCTGTCTCTCTGCCCACCCTGCCTGTCCCCGCCCTGTCCACTTGGCTCCCACTTTCTTTTGCATCATCTCAACTATGCAGGCAGACTTTCCTGCCTCCTCCCACACAGGTCATTCCCCCTCTGAAAGCAGCTGACACTGCCTGTGCAGGCCCTCCACGGCACCCACCCCACTGCTCGGGACATTCGGCTTAGTGCACCTTCCAGGCTGTGCTGTGACCGTCTTGGGGGCAGTGCTTTTCGCTCTTGGGGGTTGGGGCCTTGGTGCTCAGCGCAGCGCTCAGCCTTTACAGGTGCTTCACACAGGACTTTAAAGCTTTGTGGTTTTTGGATAATGAAATCTGCAGCCACAACTAACGCCACTCCCCACTCAAGGCCGCTGTGTAAGGCAGTACAGAAAACTGTCTGATTGAAAGGGCAGGTGGGATCTAAAGTCCAGCCCACGCCTGCTCTGCCAAACCACGTGTCATGGCTCAGGCTTGCATCAGCCCAGGCAATGGGAGCATTGACCTCTGCCCCCAAGAGTAGCCGTGAGGCTGTCCCCACTCATCGTGTATTAGGTGGTACTTACTTCATTCCCACAGAGGCTCCTTATGGACCAGGGACAAGGCAGGGAAGAGATGACTCACAGGTCCAGCTATAGCCTCCCAGATCAATGCTCTTTGAGATAAAGCTCATTCTCTAGGAGTAAACATGATTCTCATGTAAAAAAAAAAAAAAAAAATCAATGATTGAGTTACACTAATAAATGCATCACATATTAGCATAGAAACATCTGTAATCTTCCAAATCATATTTCCATTACAATGGCCAGCTTTGTCCAATATAATTGTCTGGGCTTATTCAAATGTTCTCCCCTGTCCTTCCTGTTCAGTAGCCAATGGCCACTGGAAGTTACTAGCTGGAGCACTTGACCATGGCCAGTGTGACCCAGGAAGTTGCTATTGTGTCCCCCAGGGACTCTGAAGTAGGTTTGGGCAGGGCCAAGGAATCTGCATTTTAGCAGCACCTCAGGACTTCCTCACCCAGACTGGAATTCGGATCACATGGAGATCACCAGGACATGGTGTTGGGATAGCTTAGGCCTTTTTCTGACTTAGAATATTTCGGTTCCTAAGATGGAGCTTCCTATCTTAGCAGCCTCTATTGAAATTCTGGAACAAAAGAAGCCCTTCCTCCAGGCAGCCTCTTTAGGTTCTCCTTGGAAGCCCCGACATTTGTTCCTGTCAATCTGCTGTGCTCTAGAGAAAATGGAATTCTCTCAGTGGCGACGGTTGTTGCTCCAAGTCACCCCGCGATCATTTCTTCTCCCCTCCTCCTTTCTTTCCTCCGCAGACTGGCTCCACCCCTCTGTACCTTCCTCTCTGCCACCACCCCCTTCCCACACAGGAGAGGCAGAAGGGCGCCGGCCTGTCCTGGGGTGAGAAAGCCCCCATTTGACTGAGTGGGGAAAATTCCAGAAAGTTACCATTAAATCCAGATGGAGCTGGAGAGAGGACACAATAGTGATGGTGACACTCTCTCTCCATTTCCATTCAGTAGTGGTGACCCTGAGCACACCCTGCACTTGCCCAGCCAGCCTCCGGTCCCTCCCCAGAGCCCTGGGGAATGCTGGGAACCCCACAGGTGAGCCTCACATTCAGCACGGGCCAGGCTTGCAGCTACAACAGCCAGCAAGGGCTGTCAGGAGCTGTCTCCCTCTCGGGCTTCCACTCACCCATTCAGCTGCTCTGTGAAACCTTCCACAGCCACCAGGCCTCAGCCCAGCACTGGGGTCTCCAGACTGTGTGCAATGCAGAGTGCAGAGAGGGGCCCCTTCCCACTCTCGGGCCACACTTTATCCCCACAAACCACTTCCATCCGCTCCAGATCCTTATTGCGGTAGACATGAAAGCCAGGTGTCGGGGAGAAGACAGCCATGAAAGCCCTGGTTGCTTCCTCCCACGGTGACCAAGTACAAGTCCCGCGCATCTAAACACAGACAAGGGGCGGGGATGAGAACACCTGCCATAACTGGGTTCCAGTTCAGTCAAAACGGCCCCTGAAGCCCCTCAATGAGAAATCACCAGTGAGTTAAACGGAGGGCGCCTGCCTGCTCCCTGTGGTTCCAGATGGACAGGCACATGCCGCATTCAGAACACAGTCCACAAAGCTATAGCCTGGCTAGAGGGGAGGAAGGCAGAAAGGGCTCTTCCTCTTCTTCGTGTTTTTTTTTTTTTTTTTTAAGATTATTTATTTGAAAGGCAGAGTTGCAGAGAGACAGAAATGTCTTCCATCCACTGGTTCACTCCCCAAATGGTCACAATGGCCGGAGCTGGGCCAATTCGAAGCCAGGAGCCAGGAGCTTCTTGAAGTCTCCCATGCAGGTGCAGGGGCCCAAGGACTTGGGCTATAGCAGAGACCTGGGTCAGATATGGAGCAGCCGGGACTCAAACCTGCGCCCATATGGGATGCTGGCACTGTAGGCTGCGGCTTTACACTACGCCCAGAAAGGGCTCTTACAAACGCAGACATTTTGCCTCTCCTGGAGAGCAACACCTGTTCGCTGTTTCTTTTGTTTTACTGGCGCAAAAGCACAGCTCATTGATTAGGGCTTCCCACGGAGCAGCCCAGTCTCAGCGGAGAGAAGGAAAAGAAGAGCAGTTAATTCCTGCATTGCAGCTCTCTGGGCAACTGGCTGATAGAATGTCTCAAGACTCCTCCGGCTCGGGGGAGGTCTATTCTAGGCAGCTAGCTGGCAAATTCTCTCAATAGAAGTAAGCCTGGGAAAGCGCCATTACCCCGAGTTAGGGCTCGGCTGTTGACCCAGCTCAGCTCTGTTTCGTCAGAGGGAAAGTTAATTTTAATAATGAAATATCTGGGAAGGCTTCAGGGGCTAATTTTCCTCTCTTTGAATAATGTGGTGTTGTTGTCCCCCAGAGGAGCCTGCCAGCCAGCTGCCGTCACCAAACATGGAGCACAGGCACCCTCGGCTCCAGTTCCTTTCCAACCGGGCTGCCACACACGACTTGGTGAGCCATCGCTGGCTGCCATGCAGGAAGACAGATGGCTGAGGACTGACTTCCTGGAGTTTCCTGACCAGATTTCTCTCCTTTGCTTCAGGAAGCAAACCAGTGCTTGAAGACGCGGGCCTGGGTGGCAGGTGGCCACAGCTCTGACGCGGAGCCTGCCTGGTTGGGAAAAGTAGTCTAAACAACAGGGAATTTGGGTCAGCCCAAGTTACTTTTTTTTTTTTTTTGGGGGGGGGGGTCACAGCTAGGAAGGAAGGAAAGCTAAGGTTTCCATAGCTGGCATTAAACCAAAAGCAAAGGCAACCAAGAATGGCCAGGCCAGGTAAGAGCCTGAAGGTGGCCCTGAGCAGGGGCTGAGGCCACCCTGCTCCCCCACGGGGAGACGAGGACAAGGGCCTGTCCTGGCCGCCACTCTCCCCAGCGCCAGCCACCTCCACGCGACAGCTGGCTTCTTCCTTGTGTCTCTGACCTTAGCCACTTCACCCACGAAGACAGTATTTCTGTTCACTGACCAAGTGCTCTTCCTGGTGGTCACCTCTGCACGCGTGGCTTCAGTGACCCTCCAGCCACTGTCAAGCACCCTTGCTCTTCCGCATCACCAACCCACTTGCACAGTCTCCCACAGAGCCTCCCCACTGCCCCTGGGCCCAGCCTTGTGACCGTCCCTAGGACTCGCTGTCTTAGTCACCTTAGCTGCTCACTTTCCTGTGGAAGGGCTCACCACACCCCCCACCACACGGGTTGAGACTCCCCTCCCTACCACAGCTGCTCCCTGGGGGACCCCCCCATCCACTCTGGATCACAGCCAGAGAGATCATTCTCAGCGCCTGATCCTGTTGCTGCCTGGTTTGAAACGCCACAGTTTCCAGAACTGTCCCGAACCTCGCCTACCTCCTCAGAGCCGCCCTGCCTCCCGGTCCCCACACCCCGCATTCCATACACGGGATGACTTGAAGTCCAGACCCTGCTTTTTCTTTCTTTCTCCAAACCCCTGAAGGTTGCTCCCTCTGTTGGAATGCTCTTACCCATGTGTGATGATCCCTATACACCCCCACCTCACCTTGGTGGCTGATCCCTACTCACCACCATTTCAGCTGAGGTGTCCATCTTGGAAGACCCAACCTTTCTCTTCCGTGTCCCCTTGTCACTCTGTTCCTTTTTTCTTTTTCTTTCCTTTTTTTTTTTTTTAAGATTTCACTTATTTATTTGAGAGGCAGAGTTACAGACAGAGAGGGAGAGATAGAGAGAGATCCTCCATATGCTGGGTCACTCCCCAAATGGCTGCAATGCTGCAACAGTCAGAGCTAGGCAGATCTGAAACCAAGAGCCAGGAGCTTCCTTCAGGTCTCTGATGTGGGTGCAGTGGCTCAAGCACTTGGGCCATCTTCCACTGGTTTCCCAGGCCATTAGCAGAGAGCTGGGTCGGTAGAGGAGCAGCCGGGACATGAACCAGTGCCCGTATGGGATGCCAGCGCCACAGGTGGAGGCTTAGCCCACTACGCCACAGCGCTAGCCCCTGTCACTCTGTTCTTATTAACAGTACCCCCCTCTGGACTGTAAACGCCATAAGGAGGCAATGACCTGCTCACCCGTGATTTCTTAGTGCCGGGCACAACATCTGGCACACAGCAAGTGCTCAGAACCCTCGTGCTGAGAGCGAGTGAACAAATAAACAAGCAACTTGCCCAAGACTGCTCAGCAGGAAGATGTTGGCGTTAGAATTCAAACCCAGTCCTGTTTGCCTCCAAGTCAGTGGCCTTTCCTTTGCACTCTGATGACGTAAGCGTCATCACTCAGATTATTGAGAGCAAGGTGCGGTGACCTCTGGAGCAGACACAGTGTCTTGGGGATCACTGCTGTGACCCCTCAAAGGTGCTTTGAATCAGACATTTTCCAATCAACATTGGGAAGGCATCATCCATCACTTACTACTCTGGTCTGCGAGACAGGTCTCGTACCACCGACCTGCAGACTGACTGCCTTCAATCTCCAGGTTACCCCTTGCGTTCCCCTTGAGCAAGGCCTCAGCTACAGCAGTCTGCTTCCAGGTCCAGTCCTACATAAAAGGCCCGGAAGAGCTAGAAAGAACCTGGACAGCCCAGACTGCGCTGACTTGCTGTGGATGTGATGTGACGAGCTGGTATGACAACCTGCCATGAGCCTGGGAATTTGAAGCAGGAACCAGAGAAGAGCCTCCACTCTGCTGCAGTCCCTGTAACACAAATCACGTATTTGCCACAGGTGATTGCTTTTATCTACCTCTGCTTTATGTACATGAAGGGTTACACACAGTGGGAACATAGAGACTCAGAAAATCCTGAAAGCCCTCAGACGTGGCCTGGATTTACCTCTCCCTGCAGGATCACTGGCTCCGACAGGGCAAGGTGTGAGCACAGCACACCAGGGCTGCCTGTGGCTCCCAGTGCGCCTCAGTGAGGCTCTCGCCTGCCGAAGGCCTTGTGGGGTGTGACCACATAGGACCCTCAGAGAGGGCCTTGCATCTGTCTTCTGAGCCCCAGCTGCTCCAACGCACGGACAGTAACCCTCCCCCTTATCCAGTTTCATTTTCCATGGTTTCAGTCACTTGTGGTCACCGCAATCTGAAAATAATTAAATGGAAAATTCCAGAAATAAGTTCCTAAGTTTTAAATTGCGCACCGTTCTGGGTGGTTGGAAGAAGGCTCACGCTGTCCCACTCCTCGCAGGGGACCTGAATCTTCCCTTTGTCCACTGGAATCACGCTGCACACAGTGCTCGCCCACTGGTCATTCAGTGGCCCTCTAGGCTACCTGTTCACCCGGCGCAGTGTGGAGGTGCTTCTGTCCAAGTAACCCTTATTTGACTTTGCTTAACAATGGCTCCAAAGTGAAAGAGGAGTGATGCCCACGAGAAGCTGTCAAGTGTCTCCTTCAAGAATCCATAGGGGCCAGCACTACCTTGAGTTCAAGCACCCACTGAGTGTCTTGGAATGGCTCTCCCACGGGTAATGGAGGAGTTATAGATGAAACAGATTGGCCATGTGTTGACATTACTGAGTTATATATGGGGGAGGGGAAGACACAAATGGTATATTCTCTGTTCTATGTTTTCGAAATGTTCCATTGATAAAAGTTTTTTAATGCTGCATTTGAGTGTAATCTACTTTAATTTTTCTGAGGAATAATTTGTCATCAGTATGTTCTAAAGTCCCATCACTCAGAAATTTTGAGAATTTATCCTCAGGAAATAATCACAAATGTGCGAAAAGTTTATCTCCTGGGATGTTGACCACAGTCTTGTACTGGAGGAAAGAACTGCTTAATAGTGAGGACTAGTTAAATACAGTGTGGTGTGTCTTGTGAAGGGCTCTCATACAGTCATTAAAACAATCTTGGGGCCGGCGCAGTGGCTTAACAGGCTAATCCTCCACCTTGCGGCGCCAGCACACCAGGTTCTAGTCCCAGTCGGGGCGCCAGATTCTATCCCAGTTGCCCCTCTTCCAGGCCAGCTCTCTGCTATGGCCCGGGAAGGCAGTGGAGGATGGCCCAAGTCCTTGGGCCCTGCACCCCAGGGAGACCAGGAAAAGCACCTGGCTCCTGGCTTCGGATCAGCGAGATGAGCTGGCCGCAGCGGCCATTGGAGGGTGAACCAACGACGGTGAAGAGAAAGTCATTGTATACACCGATGATGGGAGTAAACTGAGTAACTTCTTTGGAAGATGAGCTGTTGTTGTCAATCATCATTTACGATGTATATATACTTGGACTCAACAATGAACATTTCTAAGAATTTTCCCCATTGACAGATGAAAGTGTATATACTAGGATGACTGTAGTAGTGATAAAAATTGGAAATATTATAAATGTTCAATAAATGAAGACAATTTATTGGCCTGCATCATCCTAGTTTTTCTACATTCATACAGATGTAAGGGTTCATACTGTTTGTCATTTGTATGGTTTTTCTTGTATTTATTTATTTGAAAGTCAGAGTTACACAGAGAGAGAAGCAGAGGCAGAGAGAGAGGTCTTCCGTCATCCGCTGGTTCACTCCCCAGTTGGCCACAACGGCCGGAACTACGCCGATCCGAAGCCAAGAGCCAGGAGCTTCTTCCCAGTCTCCCACACAGGTGCAGGGGTCCAAGCACTTGGGCCATCCTCCACTGCTTTCCCAGGCCATAGCAGAGAGCTGGATTGGAAGTGGAGCAGCCAGGACTAGAACCTGCACCCATATGGGATGTTGACACTGCAAGCGGCAGCTTTACCCACTATGCCACAGGGCTGGACCCATCTGTATGTTTTCATAATGATATGTTATAAACATGTTAATATTTAAATTACAGCTCAATATGTAATTATACTGCTTTGAAGGTGTTATTTGTGTGTAATAATAATGTAACCAACAGTTTTGAAAGCTCACTACAGACCAGGCACTGCTCTAAGTGTTTTATACATGTTAACTTTTTTAATGTACTGACATAAGAACATCAGGGCATCACTCGGCCACCACTACCTAACAAATCACCTGTGTTATTTGGCTGTCCTGTCTCCTGCCTCCCCAGGCAGCCGTGGGCCAGACAGGCAGCTCTGCTCATCTTGCGTGGGTTCTCCTTCGTATTTGGTGGTCATGGGGGTGGGCCGGGCTAGAATTGTCTTGGCTGGGACAACTGACTTCCATAAGGACTTTCACTTCCCAACAGGCCAGCCTCGGCTCGTCCACACAGCAAAGACAGAATCCCCAAAGACAGCAGAAGCCCCCAGTGCTTCCTGACACTCAGATTCAGAACCGACCCACCACCACTTCTACCATATTCTGTTAACAAAGCAAACTCAGAGCCAAGGGACGGGGAGAGGTTCTCCCCTCTCTGGTTGGGAAGAGCTTCTAAGTTATGCTTCACAACACCTGCGGGAAAAGGGAAGGGAATGGCTGGGAATCCATCTTCCATTGTGAGCAACAGTGTGTGCAGGATGCTTCCACTTGTTCAATAAAAGATCAAATACCAGGCTCGTTATCTCTCTCACACACACACACACACACAATTGTGTAGAAGATTGGAAGATTGCTGTCAGATACACAAAATTATACAAAATACACAACATTTACTAGTGTTCCCCCTGGTGAAAGGCTTTGTTTTTATTGAAACCCTTTCATACTATTTGAATTGTTTTACTCTGTGAATACGCTGAACTTATAATTTTTAAAACTAGGTATCAAAATTAAAAGGTCTCAAAAAAGGAAATAAAAATTCACAGAACTTAATGAAAATAAAAGTTATCAGACTCTGTGGGAGGCAGTTAAAGCATGAGCCCCTTATGGAAATTTTACTACTCAGGGGGTGGGGAACCTTTTTTCTGCCAAGGACCTCTATAACATCATTCATGGGCCATACAAAATGACCAACTTAAAAGTCGGCTTGGCAGCTCAACTCACAACAGCTAAAATATGGAATCAACTCAGATGTCCACCAACTGATAACTGGATAAAGAAAATATAGTGTGCATACACAAAGAAATACAATTCAGCAATAAAAAAAGAACAAAATCCTGTCTTTTGCAACAAAATGGATGCAACTGGAGATCATTATGCTCAGTGAAATAAGCCAGTCCCCAAACGACAGACACCATATGCTTTCCTTGATTTATGGTAACTAGTACACAGAGTATAAAAAATGTAATATTGCCGGCGCCGTGGCTTAACAGGCTAATCCTCTGCCTTGCGGCGCCGACACACGGGGTTCTAGTCCCGGTCTGGGCGCCAGATTCTATCCCGGTTGCCCCTCTTCCAGGCCAGCTCTCTGCTATGGCCCGGGAAGGCAGTGGAGGATGGCCCAAGTGCTTGGCCCTGCACCCCATGGGAGACCAGGAGAAGCACCTGGCTCCTGGCTTTGGATCAGCGAGATGCACCGGCCACAGCGGCCATTGGAGGGTGAACCAACGGCAAAAAGGAAGACCTTTCTCTCTGTCTCTGTCTCTCACTATCCATTCTGCCTGTCAAAAAAAACCAAAAACCAAAAAACAAAACAAAACAAAACAAAAAGTAATATATATATATATATATGAAATTGACATTTTGAGATTTGATTATTGTTTATAGCCCTTGTGTATACTTTTGAGGAACAATGGTTTTTCTACTACTAGTTGTTGAATTCTTTATTTAGTGGAAGGTTAAGATGATTATAGGTTATCTCTTTGTAGAAATTAAAAGCAAAATGACGAAAGAAGGAGGGAGGATGGGAGAGAGGGATGGAGGCAAGACGGTGTGGGAAATACCATTATGCTCTTTTTTTTTTTTTTAAGATTTATTTATTTATTTGAAAGAGTTACACAGGGAGAGGGAAAGACAGAGAGAGGTCTTCCATTTGCTGGTTCACTTCCCAGATAGCCTCAATGGCCAGGGCTGAGCTAAGCCAGAGCCCAGAGTTAGGAGCACCATCCGGGTCTCTCACATGGGTGGCAGGGGCCCAAACACTTGGGCCATCTTCTGCTGCTTTTCCCAGCCCATTAACAGGGAGCTGCATCAGAAGTGGAGCAGCCAGGACTTGAATCAGCACCCATATGGAATGCCGGTGCCATAGGCAGTGGCTTTACCCGCTATACCACAGCAACAACTCCTCATTATGCTCTTAATAACTGTATATATGGGGGCCGGCGCTGTGGTATAGGTGGGTAAAAGCCCTGGCCTGCAGTGCCGCCATCCCATATGGGCACTAGTTCAAGTCCTGGCTGCTCCACTTCTGATCCAGCTCCCTGCTGATGCACCTGGGAAAGCCACTGAGAATGGCCCAATTTCTTGGGCCCCTGAAGCCACACAGGAGACCTGGAGGAAGCTCCTGGCTCCTGGCTTCGGATCAGCCCAGCTTCTGCCATTGCAGCCATTTGGGGAGTAAATCAGAGGAGGAAAGACCGCTCTCTCTCTCTCTCTCTGTCTCTACCTCTCTCTGTAACTCTTTCAAATAAATAACAAATAAATCTTGAAAAAAAAAACCTGTATATATGAAACACATTAATTTTTTCCTCTTTATAAATAAAAAATTCTTAAATGGAATATTACATTAATTAGAAAATAAATTGGGGCCAACACTGTGGCATAGTGGGTAAAGCCACCGCCTGCAGTGCCAGCATCCCATATGGGCACCAGTTCGAGTCCTGGCTGCTCCACTTCCAATCCAGCTCCCTGCTGTGGCCTGGGAAAGCACTGGAAGATGGCCCAAGTGCTTGGGCCTCTGCACCTGTGTGGGAGACTGGGAAGAAGCTCCTGGCTCCTGGCTTCAGATTTGGTGCAGCTCCCAATTGTTCACTTCCTAATTGTAGCCAATTAGGGAGTGAACCAGCAGAGGGAAGACCTCTCTCTCTCTCTCTCTCTCTCTCTCTCTCTCTCTCTCTCTGCCTCTCCTTCTCTATGTAACTCTGCCTTTCAAATAAATAAATATTTTTTTAAAAAACTAAATAAATATAGGTTTATTTAAAAAAAAAAAAAAAAAGGCCTGCTACAAATTGATTGAAGTTTGAGTCCTACATGTGGTTGCCTCGACAGAGCCAGACCAAATGATTTTCTGGGCCTTAGGGGCTGGACGTTCACAACCCCTGTCGAAATGCTCTGGAACGAATCCCCCTCTGCTGGCACTGGCGAGGGGGCATTCTGTTGCCGGAATCTGGTGGTCGAGAAGCACCAAAGCCCTGCTGGAGAGCCCTTACCCCAGTACCGGGCTCCTGATCTCCCACCCCGGCTTCTCTGCCTCCGCCTCGGTCTCCAGACCAACTCCGCAGAGTCGCTCCCCGCCCCCACACCAGCCACACCTTCCGGGGCCTTGCATTTCAACCAGCACTCAGGACTGGCAGCCTGAGGCCCACTCCTTCTGATTCCTCCTCTGTCACAGGGCGGTAATGAGATGAGAGGGCAGGAAAGGCTGGGGCCGAGCGCTGGGCTCCGGGTCATGGCGCTGCTGTTGTCAGCGCCTGCGGCTCCCTGGCTCGCTGCGCTCTGTGCTCTGCGGCGTCTGCCTGTAAGATCACACCGGGCACGGACAAATGAGGGCTCTCTCGGTTTCAGCGTCCAGCCTGAAGGGAGGCCTCGCCTCCACACCGATCAGGACGCTCAGATAAAAGCAAGCGACTGACTAGGGACCTTCAGCAGGAAAGGGCATTTATCAGAACGCTAACAGGCAATGCTCATAGTCCATGGTGGTAAGGGGACCGAGTTAGGAAAATGACAAGAAGTGAAACCCGTCCAGGAAGCAGCCGCTGTCTGCTGCTACGGACAGTGGGCTTTAACTGTCCCTTCCTCTTGGCTCATCCCCACCAGATCAACGGTCCCAGGCAGTTCATGTGCCTGCGCTCTACAGCCAGAGCGTGGGGACCACCTGACCCTTGGTTTCTGTAACAGGAAACGGGGCATTACCTGCCCCCAAACTAGTTCCGACTGGCATGTTCTCGAAACCGTGGAGAATTAGACGATAGACGGTGTATTAGTCAGTGTCCTCCAGAGAAACGGAACGAATAGGATGTGTGTAGACACAGGTATGGATACAGAGCAAGACTTATTAGCAGGGACTGTGTCACGTGACTGTGGAGGCTGATGGGTCCCCGGGTCCGTCCGATGCTGACTCAGGGTGCGTCAGCGAGTTTGAGACGCAGGAGAGCGGTGGGGTAGCTCCAGTCTGAAGGCCAGCAGGCTGGAGTCCCAGGAAGCACCCACATTTTAGTTCAAGTACAAAGACAGGAAGAAGCCGATGGAGCAGTTTGCTTGGACAGGTGGAATGTTCTCTTACTCAGGGGACTGTCAGCCTTTTTGTTCCATTCAGTCTTTCAGCTGTTGGCATGTAGCCCACTCCCACCTGGAGGGAAACCTGCCTTACTCAGTGCACTGACCTAAAAGCTAATCACATCCCAAAGCAACCTCACCCAGAACAAGATTTGGCCAAATATCTGGGCAGCCATGGCCCAGCCCAGGCAACACCTAAACCCACTGCTCCAGAAAGGGGTCCCCAGCACCCTTCAGGATTCTTTTTTTTTTTTTGACAGGCAGAGTGGACAGTGAGAGAAAGACAGAGAGAAAGGTCTTCCTTTGCCGTTGGTTCACCCTCCAATGGCCGCCGCAGCCGGCGCACTGTGCTGATCCAAAGCCAGGAGCCAGGTGCTTCTCCTGGTCTCCCATGGGGTGCAGGGCCAAGCACTTGGGCCATCCTCCACTGCCTTCCCGGGCCATAGCAGAGAGCTGGCCTGGAAGAGGGGCAACCGGGATAGAATCCGGCGCCCTGACTGGGACTAGAACCTGGTGTGCTGGCGCCGCTAGGCAGAGGATTAGCCTGTTGAGCCACGGCGCCGGCCCACCCCTCAGGATTCTACAGAGGACAAGGGTGTCAGAGATGGGCCTCACTGCATGGGACACGACCTCCCAGGCAGCATGGAGGCTCGCATGTCTACAGCAGGCCTCATGGTTGAGGACAGACGACCCTCAGCAGGGTGGGAACCCATTGACAAAGTTGGGGAATCTGATGGAGGAATGCACAGGTGCTTCTCGACAGCAGTCTTGCTGGACCAGCTACATTCCTTGGTACCAGTGGAAAGATGAGAAATGTTTTCTGTTCTCACCAGTCTGACGCAGGATCGGGCTTTGTAATAGCCGTGTTTACCGTGGAGCACCTGTGCCTGGCCATTTATGTTATTAACATCCATTTGCCCCTATTAGGACACATTTCTACTTAGGAGTCTCATCATCAGAGGACCAGCCTCTTTCTATGTCTGTCATTCTCTAGACAATCGGTGCTGATGACTCGTGAAAACACCAATGACTTAGCGCATTTTCTCCCTCTCGCTCTAAACCCTGGGCATGGTGCTCCAAAGAGGCCTTCAAAATGATGAGGCTCCCCAGCTCATCCGGCTTTTCATGATGAATCAGCCTCATTTTTGAGCAATTTCCAGGAGAACATTCCATCCCAGCCTCCTCGAATTAACCGATGATTACAAACAGCACAATTCCTTTTGTGGATGTTGTCAGACATATCTCCTTGTTTTCGGTTAACAGAAAGAAAAACTGACAACCTCTGTAGGAAAATGTGCCAAATTCCCCAAGACTTGTTCAATCCTCTGGTGCAATTAAGTAGAAAGTCTTACACCCTAACAGGGCCTCCCCCGGGCAATTTCACAGATTAGACAGTTCTCTGCCGAAGAACCTTTCTCCCTGGCGAAGGCACATGCTCCATTGAGGATTTTTAAGGAAGTCATTTTTGCTACCTATACACACAATTCAAATCCACTAACGGAACTTACAATATTTGAAAATGCAAGCTGTAAAACCGTGGGCTTTTTCTCACTGTGGTAGAACTGCTTGGGAAGGGTTCTGTGTGTTTTTAAACAGAGATTTTTGAATAACCATTGAAGAAAGCCACTTTTGATTGAGTACGTGAATGACCTAATTCAGCATTTATCGAAACCCTTTCTAACACTGAAACTCAAGTTTCCTCCTTTCTCTCTCTGTCGCCCTCACACCCTGGACATGAGGACATGAGTAATACTGAAGAAGAGCAAGTGGTGATGAAATCAAGTCTCCAGACCCCACCAGCCAATTCACCCTCCACGCTGAAAGCCATTGTTGCCACCTGGGTGAAGCCTGCAGTATCAAGGTCCTAGGGAAACTCTGTGCCCAGCTCTGCCTCTGGGCTCAACAGTCACCACACTGGGGTGGAAGGCAACTCCCCTGCCTAAATTAGGGCCACCGTTCTTTTTGTTTTTAAAAACTTCTTCCTAGGGGCTGGCACTGTGACGTAGTATGGTAAGCCTCCACCTGTAGTGCCAGCATCCCATATGGGCGCCAGTTTCATGTCCCGGCTCCTCCTCTTCTGATCTAGCTCCCTGCTAATGGCCTGGGAAAGCAGTGGAGGATGGCCCAAGTGCTTGGTCCCCCACACCCATGTGGGAGACCCAAAAGCTCCTGGCTCCTGGCTTTGGATCTGCCCAGCTCTGGCTGTTGTGGACATCTGGGGAGTGAACCCGCAATGGAAGACCTTTCTCTCTATTTCTCCCTCTCACTGCAACTCTGCCTCTCAAATACAAAAATAAAAAAAATTTTAAAAACCACCTCATCCTTGGAGAATTCAGATTCTGGTTTATTTACAACTCCACACCACTCTCAACCTTTTGTCTGGGTCCTGATGCTGGAAGCACACGGCCACTGTGACCATGTCATCAGCCTTTGTATATGCCCAGACACAACGCCCGGCACTCACGTGGGTCATCTCCACTGCACCCCACAGCAGCCCGCTACACTCTTGCTTGCTGCAGTTGTAGCTAGGAACAGGCCCTATAGAATCTGCCTGGCTTCCATTTCCAGGCCTGAGACCTGAGCCCAGTTTCGAAGTCTCTCCAAGCCCTTCTCTCCTCGACTGTGAACAGAGGTGGTAACAGCCTCTGCCCCTGAAGATTAAATGAGATGGCCCCTATAACACAGGCAGCAGAGTCCTCTGCACTCGGTAGGGGTTCAACAAATGCCAACTTCCTCTGAGGAGCCTCACCTGGTGACCCACAGATTCTCCAGGCTCAGCGATCCATCGCTCGACCTGGGACCGCTGCAGCCTTAGTCTTTCCCCTCCCCCACTCCACTCCTCCTCTGCTTCCTAGGACTGAACTATGTGAGGCTCCTCCCACCTGGGGCTGACTTTCCTTCCTTACATTGGAGATGCCTGGGCAAACCCTGGCCCTCTGCTCTGCTTTGTCTGCAATCCCCTGACTGAGAGAGCCCTGGTGACAATCCTAACAAGACCAAGGCCCTGAGCCAGGCCAGCAAAGGAGGACCCTCCTCTTCTGGGGCCTAACATCACGGGAGCTCTATGAAAGTCTTCCCAAAGTCAGGCATGGATTTCACTTGTCACCATCTTTGTCCTTCGGAGATTGGAATTCTTTCTTTTCGTTCTTGGTTTTTAAAGGGCCAGCTCCTCCTGCTGCAGGGCCTGCCCCCGACCCGGAGGCTGCCAGGGTGATGGCCTACGAAGCACCAGGCTGTGTCCTGTCACTCGTGGGTGCACTGTGCATTTGCAAAGGTGCTGCTGGGATGAATACAATGCAGGAGACGTTCCAAGCTTTTCTGAATTCAGTGATAGCTTTTGGTGGTTATCAAGCATCGTCTTTGCAATTGATGGATGCTAAAAACACAGCTTTCATCATGTGAGGATGCTCAGTGTGTCTGGCTTTGAAAGGGGGGCTCTTCTTACTTTAAAAAGCTGCAAGTCCTAATGCCATGGAGAGGGAGCCAGGCACCCCACACAGCTCCCCTCCCCTCTGACCACTGCATCGTGTCTGATGGTGGCTGGAGAGGGCTGACCTCTACACCCCACACTAAAGTTTTATGAGGCGAAAAACCACTCTCTCCTAGCCATGTGGATATGAACACTTATAAGAACAGTTGACATTTTAAAAGGAATAAAATTATAAGATGTTCTCTATATGCACTAAACCAAGTGGCAGGTCAGGCTCTGTTAGTTTTCCTAGCAACTGTGATGCTTGTTACTCAGATCTGTGCTCTCATGACCCCACTTTTCCGTCCTGGGAGTCCTGCCTTCATCGCCAGCATCCTGTATATGTCTTTTGGGGTTTATTAATGTTGATATTTTCTCAGTGATGATAAGGTAGCTGCTGATGCCTCTCTTCATCGTTGATCCGTTTCACTTGCTTGGTTTTATTTCGCTTTCCATGCCCTTGTCTAAGACCTAGCCTTAAACAGATCACTTTCCATGACCACAGTCTTCACACTCCGTTCCAAGCCACGTTGTCCTCTGCCGCCCAGTGACCACCCGCAATTCATCAGTGGGAGTTGCAACTGCAAACACTCCCGCTGGTGCCTAAATAGTTGCTCCTCTTCTACGACAGCTTATTTCAAGAGAATGAAAATCTCCCAGTTGAATAGCGAGTTTTTATGCTCACCATGGGTTGTGCCTCTGTACCCTGCTTTGAGCATACTGGGTTTTCCCGGTCTTTCCATCCTCACATTTCCATCTCCACCCCAACCCGCTCTAGCCACTCTGCCCAACCAATCAGAATGCCTCTTTCTGTCTATACAACCAATCAGAAAGCCTCCTCATACCCAGCATTCATTAAGCACCTGTGAAGGAGGAAAGCCTCTCTCTATTAAAGAAAACCCAGATGCTTTAAGGTTTCAGTGCAGGAAAAAGACCCCGGGAGGGAAGGACCGACTGCAGGCCAGAGCTTCAGCTTCTCTCCGGGGAAGGCACAGGAAGGAAGTCTTAAGCCAAAGTGACAGAGCCCTGGACAGCCTTCTCTGGGACACAGTCTCACTGCCACCACTCCCGGCTCAACTGTGGACCCAAACTGCTTTTCCTGGATTATTTTAGGACAGCCAAGGCAGGCTGGGATTTTCATTATATTTTTAAACACTAAGGGATAATAAAAAGGACACAAACAAATAATGAATCAAAAACATTTTTCACGGGCCAGTGCAGTGGCACACTAGGTTAATCCTCCACCTGCAGAGCCAGCATCCCATGTGAGGGCCGGGTTCTAGTCCCGGCTGCTCCTCTTCCAGTCCAGCTCTCTGCTGTGGCCTGGGAAGGCAGTGGAGGATAGCCCAGGTGCTTGGGCCCCTGCACCTGCGTGGGAGACCAGGAGGGAGCACCTGGCTCCTGGCTTCGGATCAGCACAGTTCCGGCCATTGCGGCCATTTGGGGAGTGAACTAATGGACAGAAGACCTTTCTCTCTGTCTCTCCCTCTCACTGTCTGTAACTCTACCTGTCAAATAAATAAATAAAATCTTTTTTTTTATTTTTTATTTTTTTTTATTTTTTGACAGGCAGAGTGGACAGTAGAGGGAGACAGAGAAAAAGGTCTTCCTTTTTGCCGTTGGTTCACCCTCCAATGGCCGCCGCGGTAGGTGCGCTGCGGCCGGCGCACCGCGCCGTTCCGATGGCAGGAGCCAGGTGCTTATCCTGGTCTCCCATGGGGTGCAGGGCCCAAGCACTTGGGCCATCCTCCACTGCACTCCTTGACCACAGCAGAGAGCTGGCCTGGAAGAGGGGCAACCGGGACAGGATCGGTGCCCCGACCGGGACTAGAACCCAGTGTGCCGGCGCCGCAAGGTGGAGGATTAGCCTACTGAGCCGCGGCGCCGGCCAATAAATAAAATCTTTAAAAAAATTTTTTTCAAACTGAGAGTTCAAAGTACAGTGCGCTTATCATCTCAACAGTTTTTTAAAAAAGATGTATCTATTTATTTGAAAGAGTTGCAGAGAAGAGGGACACATACACACACACACACAGATCTTCTATCTGCCAGGGCTGGGCCAGATTGGAACCAAGAGCCAGGGGCGGGGCTTCTTTCAGGTCTCCCACGTGAACATCAGGGGCCCAGGAACTCAGCCATGTTCCACTGTTTTCTCAGGCGCATTAAAATGAAGCTGGATGGGAAGCGGAGCAGCTGGGACTTGACCCACCACCCATATGTGACTGGAGTCACAGGCAGAGGCTTTACCCCCTGTGCCACACGCTGGCCCCGTGTCACCACTATTTTCTTGAGCCTGGCCCTTTCCCTACACTAACCCCATGAGAAGTCCAACTCGAAATGTCCCTGGCACAAGTGGCTCACTTCCCAGCTTCCAGCCTGCCTTTCTCCCTCTAAACAGGGAAGCTACAAGAAGCTGGAAGTGCTAACCAGACAGTCACCACTAATTCAGCAAACAGTTCTGGCCCCTCGTTTCTGGGCTAGACACGGAGGTGCCAAGGGCGGTGTGATACCACCCTACACTCCAGGTTGGAACTCCCTAGTGGGGGAAGCGACCAGCAGCCGTCAATCACGCTGCAGGACTATGAGTGATGAGATGGGGGCAGGCCAGGAGCGTGCTCTCTAAATCAGACTGAGAGGTCAAGGAAGAGGTCCTGGAGTCCGTCACACTGGAGGTGAAATGTGCAAGGTAAGTATGATTAGTGGGATTTTAAAAGGACAGCGAGGAAGAAGGTCACGGCAGGCAGCGGGCCTGCGTGTGCAAGGAGGCGCAGTTGCATTGCCCTTTGGGAATCTCTGCAGGCTCTGACAAGTTGGAGCCAAAGTGTGGGGAAGAAACTCAGGAGAAGCGGTCAAAAGGGGATCAGAGGACAGGCTCACGGCGGGGTTTGTGTACCAAACTTTGCCCTGACAGGTCTGCGGAGCCAGTGAGGAATTCCAAGCACAACACTGATATGATTAGATCTGTGATGTCTAAACTCTGACAGCAAGAGAAAGGCTCAGAATGAAGTCTGGAATCTGTTACAAAAATGCGTATAATAAACGACAAGGCGGTAAGCTAAGGTAGAGCCCACGGAGTTTAGCGATGACAGTGGGAAAGAGAAAAGCAATATCCAGAACACTGCCCACCTTGTGGCTCAAACAGTTGGCTAAATAGTAGCAGCTGATGGAGTTGAGTTCCTACTGTGTACCACATTCAGTGCTGTGCGTGCTCTCATTCCTCATTCAACCACTCCTCATGAGAGCCTATGATGTGCCTGGCACGGTCCTAGCTACTGCAGGCAGGGCACTGAAGAGAAAAAAACGACACCCTCTGTCTACATGGAGTGTTCTGGAAAGCGTAAGTAATTGGGAAGAAATTAAGCCAGGGAAGGCAGAGGGTCAGCAGGAGTGGGGAGAATTTGGAATTTTTTAAAGATGTATTTATTTAGTTATTTATTTATGTATTTATTTGAGAGTTAGAGTTACAGACAGAGAGAGGGAAAGGCAGAGAGAGAGGTCTTCCATGCACAGGTTCACGCCCCAAATGATCTCAAGGGCTGGAGCTGGGCCAATCCAAAGCTAGGAGCCAGGAGCTTCTTTGGGGTCTCCCACATGGGTGCAGGGGCCCAAGGACATGGCCCATCTTCTATTGCTATCCCAGGCCATAGCAGAGAGCTGGAGCAGAAGTGGAGCAGCCAGGACACGAGAACCAGCAACCACATGGGATGCCAGAGGCTTAGCCCACGACACCACAGCGCTGGCCCCACTTGGAATTTTAAATAGGCTGGCAGGGAAGGCTTCACTAAGAGAAGACTGAGATGTGAGGCAAACAGCCCTTGGGGCAGCCATTCCGAGCAGAGGCCCTGAGGTGAGGTGAGCCTCTGACCCAGCACGGGCGGCAGGTGGAGTGAAGCAGAGGAAAGCAGAAGGGTGTGGTCCGAGGTGAGGGGAAGCCTGTGGCGAGACGATGTGTGGCTCTCACAGGCTGTCGGGAGGACTCCGGCTCTCACAGGCTGTCGGGAGGACTCCAGCTCTCACCCTACAGGAAACAGGAAGCTGGTGCTGGCTTTTGAGCAAAGTAGCAAAGTGATCTGACTTGCATGGCACAAGATCATTCTGGCTGCTGTGTTGGAACCTGACAGAAGGGGGCCAAAACCAGATCTAGGAGACCAGCTTGGACGCCTCTCCAGCAGCACAGATGTGAGAGCCCAGAGATCAGGATGAAGGCAGAGGTAACTGTGAGAAGCTGACTTCTGGATACATTGTGAAGGTACCAATGGGATAATGTTTCAGATGTAGATGTAAGAGAAAGATCCCAAGAAGGTCAGCCATGAAGTTGCCATTCACAAGAGAAGTCTGCAAGAGGAGCAAAGTGGGGGTGGGGAAAGTACGAAGGGCTTGGTTGTGACAGGTTCCTTCTGAGATGCCCACTAGGTACCCGAGGGAGGCGTTAAGAAAGCAATTGAATAAAGAAGTCAGGCCTTCCGGAGAGAGATCTGAGCTGAAGCCACAAATCTGAGACCCCCGCTTGGAGATGGCACTTGAAGCCAAGAGACTGGAGAAGGCATTATTGGATGTCCCATCTATACCAGTGAGTGAGTGGATGGGGGCAGGGAGGTAGGTCCTAATGGAAACCAGCAGTCCCCTGCCACTCACTCACTGCAAGAGAGACCGTTACGGGAGACTGACTTCCTCCGACAAAGAAGGCTTGGCAGGATTTAGGGTTCGAGGTCTTCACTTTCATCAGAAACCGCCTGTATGTCCTCGTTCCCATTCAATGTCCTGACTTCTGCATAACATCCTTCCAGATTATGAATTTTTGTGGTTACAGCTTTTTAAAGATGGGTCACATACCGCATAATTTATCCATTTAAAGTGTACAATTCAATCATCTTTCTTATATTCACAGATGTAAGTTCTTTTTGCGTCTTTTCTCTTTTAGCTGACACATGACTGTTTATACGTATGGGATACAGTGTGATATTTCAATACACGGATACGACATGTGATGATCAGGTCAGAGTAGGTGGCGTCACACCTCAAGCCACAGATGTAAATTCCTTTTGCACGGCAATTCAGCCATCTTCCAGATTGGACCCTAGGTCTGGAGTTCAGAAATCTTGGCCCTGCATCTACGGAAGCTGATGGTTTCTTTCAGGGCAGCCATAGAAGCGTTCACGCTCACTGGGCCCTCACTGGTCACTGGGCCCTGACCCAAGTACTGAGCTCAATGTTTTCTTTACTCGGGCTCTCTGGTATGCTTAATTTTTTTTTTAATTTGACAGATAGAATTAGTGAGAGAGAGAGAGACAGAGAGAAAGGTCTTCCTTCCGTTGGTTCACCCCCCAAGTGGCCACTACGGCTGGAGCTATGCCAATCTGAAGCCAGGAGCAGGTGCTTCCTCCCAGTCTCCCATGCGGGTGCAGGGCCCAAGCACTTGGGCCATCCTCCACTGCCTTCCCAGGCCACAGCAGAGAGCTGGACTGGAAGAGGAGCAACCGGGACTAGAACCCAGCACCCATATGGGATGCTGGCACCACAGGCGGAGGATTAACCAAGTGAGCCACGGTGCCAGCCCCTGGTGTGCTTAAAGCAACCAAGTTCTTGAACAGTTGTATTTGCACCAAATTCGTTCATGGCACCAGCCATTTGGCACTCAGTGCTTACTTTCTCTAACTTCACTGCAGACGACTAAAGTCATTTCACCGCTGTGTTCCATGGACTACCATGCCCAATTTACCATTGGCAAGGGGGTCTCTGATGCCTTTACATCTGGTTGGATCAGTGAATCAGTCCCAGATTCCCATCCTTGAGATTTTCCCCTGGAGTCAGTTTTAGTATAAGTAACTACATGTATCAGTCATGGGAACAGAGCCACTGTGGGTGTGTGGGGTAAGGACTTTACCACAGGTGGTTAGAAATTGTGGAAGTTCTCTTCTGATTGGTGTGATTTTCCTAGTGAGACTGAAACCAGGATCATGAGCAGAGAGCAAGTATGAAGTTGGGATTATTAAAAGTCTGGGAGGAAAGGGGGAGTTTGAAACAGTCATGGAAGATCATATTTTTCAAAGCTGTCCAAAACAATATATATCCCATTCCACTTGCTCTTCTGACCAAGATTGTTGACATCTCTCAATTAAGAGGTCTCTGTTGCCTTCCCTGGAACCCAGGAGGTGCTTTGTAATGGCTTCAAATAGAATGCAGAGAAGTAAGCTGTGTGATCTCCAAGGTCGGGGCACAACGGGTGACACAGCTCCTACCTGGCTTGCTCGTTCTCCCTCTCGGAACATACGCCTGGGAGCACTGAGTCACTGTGTAAGAAGCCAGATCCACGGAGGCTGCCATGCTGGAGAGGCCACATGCATCATGCACAGATACAGAGAGAGGTACAAGGGGCCCCAGTGCTTCTCCTGCGTCTAGCTTTTTAGTCTTCCAGCTAAACATGAGGAGGAGTGACTCTCAGATGGTTCCAGGCCCAGCTTCAGGCCACACAGCTGATGCTAAGTGGAGCAGAGCCAAGCTATCCCCACTGAGTTATGCCAACTTGCAGATTCATGAGTAAAATAACTAGCAGTGTTGTTTTAAGTCACTAAATCTTGGATAGTCTGTGATGCAGACAACGTAATTGGATCACTGGATACCCAGCATGCCTTCAGTTGAACCTGTGGGTTTGGATTAATTGACCCAGTGTGTATGGTTTATATCAAAGTGGTCTGCAGAACATTTAAAAAATGTGTACAAGCTGATCAACTTCTTGTCCCAGAGCCTCAGAACTGGGGTGGGAGAAGATCGAGGGAAGTACTCTTCAGAATTCACATTTTGGAGTGGTTCCAGAGGTAACTGATGTGAACTCCCAAGTTGAGAAGACCTGGCAAAAGTAAGAAACACAGAAGGCTGAGGATCAAGTTCCATGGCAACTGGTATTGAAGCGTGAAGTGAGCACAGAGTGTGCTCTGGAAACAACGCTTCTCGAACGTCTTTAAAAACAGCGTGATTGAAGTATAGCTTATATGTCATAAAATTCACACATTGGGAGTATATAATTCCATGTATTTTAGCAAATTTGTAGTGTTGTCCAATGACCACCAAAATAAAATTTTAAAACATTGTGGTCCCTTGTGCCTCTTTGCAGCGAGTCCCTGATCCCACTGCAAGCCCTGGGCAACTACTAATCTACCTTCAGTCTGCAAATTCACCTTCTCTGTAACTCACCTCCGACGTATGGGATCGTGCAGTGTGAAGACTTTCACAGAGCATGTTTTTGAGGTTCTACCATGCTGTAGCATGGATTGACAGTTTGCTCCTTTCTCATTTCTGACCAGTATTCCATTGTGTGGATAAATCACACTTTGTTTCATAAACAACTGAACTGCATAATGCTGCAATGGACAATCATGTGCCTATCTTCATGTGGACATTCATTTCTTGTTTCTCTTTGGTAGAATTCCTAGAAGGCAATTTCAGAGTCTTGTGGAAGGCAGAATTTCTTCAGAAACTGCCAAATTATATTGCAAAGTGGCAATACCATGTTACATTCCCACCAGCACCGATAGCTGGTATTGTGTATAGTTTTGATTATTGCTTTTCAAAAGAGTGTGTAAAAATATCTCATTGTGTTTAATTTACATTCACCTAATGACTAATTACATTGGGCATGTTTTCATGCACTTATTATCCATTCACATATCTTCTTTAATGAAATGTATACTCAAATCTTTGCACACTTTTAAATTGGGTCGTTTGTCTTCTTATCATTGAGTTTACATATTTGTGTCTTCATTTTCTTAATCATGGCTTTTAATGTGCAAAAGTTTTTACTATTGATGAAGTCCAGCTTTTTTTCAGGCTTTTTGTCTTGTTGTGCTTTGCTTCTATCCTATCTTCTTAGAAGATTTTTCTCTTTTATTTTCTCCTAGAGTTTGATAGCCTTGGGTGTCCACATTTATGTCTGTGATCTGTTTCTAGTTAACTTTTGTGTGCTTCTCTAACTTTAAATACAAATCACCTAGGGACCTTGTTAAATCCATATCCTTCAAAAATGTGTATTCTGTTTCAGTAAATCCAGAGTGCACAGAAGATTCACATTTCTAAAGTGCTCTGGGGTGATGTTGATACTGTATGTCCACAGATCACACAGAGTAGCAGAGTTTGGGAAGATGTTATAGATTAAATTACCAGAATTGTCAAACTGAAATGAGTAGAGTGATGTCACAGAACCAGAGGGAGCAGGGCATTTTCAAAATCAAGGAATTGGGGGCAGGTGTTTGGTGATGTGGTTAAGACACCACTGGGGATGCATTCATCCCATATCACAGTGCCTGGGGCACAGTACTGGCTCCGCTCCCAATTCTAGTTTCTGGCTCATGTGCACTCTGGGAGGCATCAGGTAATGGCTCGAGTATTTGGGTTCCTGCCATCCATGTGGGAGGCCTGGATTGAGTTCTGGACTTCTGGTTTCAGGTTGTTGTAGGCATTTGAGGAATGAACCAGTGGGTGGGAGATCTCTGTCCATCTGCCTTTCTCTCTGTTTCCCTGCTTGTCAAGAAAATGAAAACAAATAACAAAAAAAACTGTAGAAATTGGCTGAGTCAAATATTAAGGATTGGTTAGTTACGGATGGGGGCCAGCAAGAAGCATGGGTCTTAGTGAACGTTGTTTCCAGGGAGTGATGTTAAAAGTGATATCCCAGAGGGATGAAAGCCCAACTGTGGGGAGTCAAGGAATAAATTAAATTAAAGCTTAATTAGAGATTCCCAGTATAGATTCCAAGTATCTAATACTTTTTTAAAATGTGAGAGGTAAGTATAACCTATATTCACCTGTTATTCAGTCCCACATGAAGTTGCAGTCAAAGAAATAATAGAATGGCAACCAAAAAATAACTTTAAGTAGCTGAGATATTACTGAGGGCTCTCAGTAAAATTCCAAGGGAGATTACAGACAAAACACATGCCATACTTCTTGAAAATATAGTTCCTCATCGGACTTGTTGAAATAACTCTTCAGAATCACCAGTCTGAGTTGTCCGTTCATCTTTGATGCAATTACTTTTCACATGAATCCATGCAGCCACCCTAACTTCCTGCTGTTTTCCCCTTTACCCATTGCCCAGCCCAAGGAAAGAAGATGAGCAGAACCCCCCTCCTGTAGAAGGAGGGGAGGAGGGGAGGGCTGCCACGACACTGACGGGATTCTCACTGGAGTGAGTCTGTGGATACTCACCTGCTCATATTTTTGCTTCTGTCCCATAGGATAGCAACCGGAGAGAGTTGTAGATACTGGGGTGACGGGGATTTTTTGAGGAGAAAAATCTGAACATATTTACACCCTGTAGGAAAAGAGCCAACAGAACAGGACACTCTGACAACGAGTAAAGAAATCTGGGACGTCTGATGGAGTGAGGTCACAGAGGTGATGTTGGGTTAAGGCACACAGCACAGGTGGGGTGGGATCTATGAAAGACATTGGTGGAGAGGGGGACCTGGTACACAGAAAAGGGGAACTTTAGAAGGAAGGAAAAAATGACATCTTCTACAGAGGGAGCATTGCACCTGAGCGAGTGTAAACAAAGGGGCACCACACATTGATAAAATCTGATGGTCCTTTATTGCCGGTGGTGGAGAGTGAGCTCATGTCCTAAAGAACTCTCGACCCTGAAGCCCAAAGCAACCGGGTTTATAAAACAAAAACCACAAAATCGGGAGGGGAATACATGGTTGATAGGATCGGGGCGGGGGGGGTGGGGTGGGAAATACATGGTTACTGGGGTCAAGCTGACCTAAAACCTATGTGGAAACTAGTATCAATTATAATCTTGACAATACTAGTTACAATCTTAACAATTTCAATTATAATCCTGACATTAATCCAGGTATTGGTTTTAATCATATGTAGGACATAGACGAATTACATTTTTATCCTTAACCCAGGTGATGCCTATCCACTTCTAAGCTTGAGCGATCATGCTAAGGGGTTGCTATGCTCTGCCAAGTGTGATGTAGTGACTGCTATTGTCCGACTTTTTTAGATCATGGTTTCAGATCAGAGTCTCACGGTGGGGGGGTGGGTAGCATCCCAGAATGGAGTCTCAGGTTCTCCAAAATGGAGTCCCTACTGTCAAGGTGTTACTTCGGGAGTTAGGGAGGAGCAAGGGGTGGTGCAGGCTGAGCCCTCCGCTGCTCTGCTTCCCCCGGGGAGGCAAGCATCAAGGTGGTCGAGGAAGACAGAGGCAGGCGGAGGGCGTGTTTAAGGAAAACACTGATCATTTGCGCAGGTGCCCAGCACGTGGGGAAAGAGGTGGGCACGTGGAAGGAGTTCCGGGCAGCACATCCCCCTGGGAAGCTGGGAAGCATGCTTGCAGGCAGGTCCAGTTTTCTTAGCTACACATGCCAACCTGAGGGTGGAGATCACGTGGCTGAGCTGACGGGGCTACAGTGCTGTAGGGCAGATGACAAGAAAGGCAATGGGGTAAGAAGGTAAAGGGACCATGAGAGAGCAGCTTGCTTATCATATGATGACCATGCTAAGAAAGGGAGCTACGCTGCAGAAGAGAGGCTTAGGGGCCAGGTGAGTAGGTCTAGGCTCAGAGACTGCACTGGAGCTGAGCCTGTGCTCAGGGGAGTGAAGGGGCTGCACGGGTGGGACGCTGTGCTCAGAAGGAACCTAGCTATTGAGCTTCTGGGATGGAGCAGCTCTGGGCATTAGATCCGGGCCACGGGAGTGCAGACAAGCAGAGGTCAGGACGTGAAATAGTTGGGGGAGGGCACGAAAGACACGGTTCCTTGTTTTTCTTTTTAAGATTGTTTATTTGAAAGGCAGAATGACAGAGAAAGAGAGATCTTCCATCCATCCACTGGCTCATGCCTAAATGGCTGTAACACCTGGAGGTAGGCCAGGAAGAAGCCAGGAGCCTGGAACTCCATCTAGGTCTCCCATGCGGGGGCAGGGGCCCAAACACTTGGGCCATCTTCTGCTGCTTTCCCAGGCACAGGGAGCTGGATCGGAAGCAGAGCAGCTGGGACTTCAACCAGTGCTGATATGGGATGGCAGAATTGCAGGCAGGGGCTCAAACCACTGCACGCAACGCCAGCCCCCCAGAGGGGATTTTTATGTTACAGCGTCTGTCTGGCTTCTGTGCTAGAGACTAGGCATTAAGTGAGAACACTGTGGTCACCTCCTAAAGGCGCAATCACAAACCAGCAAAGGACGAAGGCTGGGTAGGTCTCCAGACGGGGTTAGGTAAGAAAAGCTGCGAGACTGTCACCTTGGCACAGGGTTGGTCCAGGGGGAATGAGTTGCCTGCCCGCGGTCATTTGTCACTGTGAAAAGGACGAGATTGCCAAAGGCCCAGGGAGGAAGGGAACTCCCATTCCTGAGGGCCTCCTGGCTGCCCGGCCAGCCCGCAGGTCTCTTCACACAACCCATTTCACAGATGCGGACTGGAGCCTGTGGGAGGGTAAGTAACTTGCACGAGGACACAACAGCCAGGAAGCCACCGAGCCCAGGTCCTTTGCATCTTTCCTTGTTGTCTGCTGAGTGAAAGCAGGGCTCTGAGCTAGGTCCGGCTCCAGATCCAAACGTGACCTTCCAAGGTGCTCTCTCTCTCTCCTGTGTGCACTCATTGGCCCATGTCTCTGGGAGGGGGAGGGGCGGGGATAACACAGACACAGGAGAGCAGCCTGAAAATTAATTTCCAAAAGTCCTCAGGCTCTTGGCTTGTGTTTATCAAGCACTGCAAAGCAAGGACACGGCTTTGGGAAACACTTCTTAAAAATCCTTCCTTCTCTCCTCTCCTTTCCTTGGCTCCTCGGTCCGCTCTGTCTTTCCAACTCTGGAGGAAACACTGTCCCAGCCTCACCCTCCCTCCCAGCCCCGCCTCCCAGTACCGACCCTGACCTTTCTTGCTGTGTCCTGGGCAACACAGCCTCCTTGTGGACAGGGGAGAGGAGAGCTCAGAGATGGACACATGTTAATCCACGATGCTGTCTCTCAAGAAGTGTTCTCCTTGAGGGTCTTTGAGATTAAGAAACAGGCCGGAGTGGGTAACCTGCCCATGGTTGTACAGCTGGTCTCAGGGAGATAACCACGGAACGCCACCTTGAACTTCTGAAGCATCACCTTAAACTGTGTAGCTGACACAGTATAATTTACTGGTTCATTTTAGCCTGCGCTGTGTTATTCTTGTTTTGTTCTCTGGCTGTTTTGTGTTCAATTGGAGTAGCTTTCCTTAGCCTTGAGTTTCTGGTATAATTATTCCACTGCTGTCCCCCTTAATTACATGGCCGGCGTCCTTCAACTCTTTATTTTCATTTGTCGATATCGATTATGCTAAGCACCCTCTAATCCTTGTTTGGAAGGAAGTGGAGCATAAGTATGGAGGGGGAGAAAACAGCAGTGTCCTGAGTGCTTCTGACACCTCCCTGACCGGATCGGGAGCGCCTTGAAGCCAGGAATCGTGTCTTGGACTGTATGTGTTCACAGTCCCCAGTGCACACAGAAGGTTCCACAAACCCTTGCTCCATAAATATTTTGAATTGAGGGAGGAGGGTGCAGCCAGCGCTCACTGACTGCCTTCTTCCATGAGATTCTTTGCAAACAGTATTTCAGTTCATCCACATGAAAAATGTAGCGTTCATACTCTTGCTTCCGCACTGGTGACCAATTCGTCCCAGGTGGCCCGGGGCTTTGCCAGCTTTTGCACAAACTGTCCTGTGCTCCAGGCAAACCCGGGAGGGTTGATCATCTTCTACATTCTAGAGATGTGGCCACTGGATCTCAGAGATTAGTCACCTTCTACCACTTGTCTGACAGACTCAGGTTCAAATCTAAGTCTGTCTAGAGTATGGAACACTGGGACCTATTGGAGTACGGGAGCATGAGAGTGGAGTTGTCCAGGGCACCCTGATGAAGGGCTCCGGCCAGTGGCCTCTGGGTGCAGTTGCAGTCCCATGAGAAGTAACTGCAGGTGCCTACCAAAGAGGGTGGGACGGTTTAAGGAGCTGCAGGTGGCAGGCCAGGGAGCTGGTTGGAGGATTAACCCCAGGGAGTCAGGCGTGGCATCAAGACGGTGCCGAAGGGCAAGGGGGGGCAAGCTGGGGAGGACTCCTCTCACCCCAGTGGGGCTGCCTGGAACCTCTCGTGGCAGCCACGGATGGATGGTTTGCCTGCCTGCTAATTCCATCACAGACTGGATTCGCGCTGGCTGTATCAGCTGACACTAAGCTCTCCACTTACCCAGTAACAAATGAGTAATTCAGACCTGATCAGCATTCCACGCTTACCACTCACACACCAGATATTTATAGAAGCGAATCGTGCGGCATGAAGGTCCCAGCTGGGAGAGGGGAGACATCAGCTCCCCTAGTCCTCCTCCTTCCCCCAGCAGACAAGCACTCAGGCTTGAAGGAGACCTGCTGACGACTTGGTGCCATAAAATTAAGGACCAGACTTATTTATTTATTTATTTTGGCAACAAGATAATTTAGAGGCTCTCTAGAAATCTTTCTTGTGTTCTTCCTACTTTTTTTTTTTTTAGATTTATTTACTTATTTGAAAGGCAGAGTTACAGAGAGAGAGAGAGGCAGAGAGAGGGAGATCTTCCATCCACTTGTTCACTTCCCAGATGGCAGCAATGACCAGGGCTGTGCCAGGTGGAAGCCAGGAGCCAGGAGTTCTTCTGGGTCTCCCAAGTGGGTGACAGGGACTCCAGCACGTGGGCCATCCTCCGCTGCCTTCCCAGGCCATTCACAAGGAGCTGGGTGGGAGGGGCTAAAGGTATTGGTCTGATGATGTGGTAGAGGCCACATCCAGGGGGCCCCTGATCTGTGCCATGCGCTGAGCCTGCAGCTGGGCACCCCAAGCTGAATGGCATGGTCCCTGTGCTCACAGCGCTCTCAGGATAATAGGGTACCCTCAGCCTGAAGGCACTTGTGGAGAAAAATACATCATATGGTTTATGTTGCTGATATGATTAAAGAGCCATGTTATATCCTTCCAAAGGCCCAGAATGATAGTAACACGGAGCGACACAAGGCCACGCTAACCATCAGTTGAGAGACATATTTCCAGAATAAAAAACGATGGGGAAAAATTTTTATTATGTCATTGTGTGGGTAAGAACAGTGACCCAGTTACTTTCCAGATTCCTTTTGAAAAATAATTTTATCCAAACACACCAGATTTCAACTTCTGTCATTACACTCTATGGTTTATGAGCTGGTCAATCCTGTCATTCTCCATCTCAAGCTGTACAAGTATCTACCACTGATTTTAGGGTCTAGAGTTTCCCTGACAGAATTTCATAAATCAGATTTATATAGAGTCATATAATTCAGATTACTTTTATATTCTTATTGTAAGCGAAATTCATATCCAGTGAAAGCTTTCAATTTTTAAAGGGCTGGCTGGCTCACCTGATTTGGGAAAAATGAACTCTCCCAGCAAATTGCTTTGATTTGCACCTCTTTCAGCAATCAGAACTCTAAAAGCCAATTTATTGGTCTGGATTTGAGAGCGTGCTCCTTTTAATTAGGCGTATAAATCCCCTTACCTCATTTTCCATTACAGCTGTGTATGGACTCAACCTTGCTCTGTTGAAGTACAGAATAGATCATGTATTTCACCAGCAGTAAATCCATCCCTGGAGGGTTATCACATGGCCTTGACCTGCCAATGGTGGTCAGAAGATCAATGACTCAAATACTCTCTAACATGGAAGAGATTTAGCGACTAATTTTCTGAGTCAGCGTAGATTTATTTTAGAAAATAGTAGTATTACAGTGCACTTCCCAAAAGAGGTTTTTAAAAATTTTAAATGTCCCAGAGAAAGAAAAATTTATTTCAGAAATGCTATAAAGGACAGTGTGGAAGGTGAGAAGAGGTGCTATAAGCTTGTTCCTTTCCTATCAGCTCTAACTTCTATCAGATGCTTCTAACCAAGCACATGTCTTCAGCTTACTTTATCGAAGCTAGAAAATGATTTTTTTAAATTTCAGGGTTTGAGAACGATTCTTCAAGGAATCAGGGGCCACTGGGAGCTCCTAGAACTTGCATGGAATAAGCCTCTGATCTGCTATGTGAACTTCAGGGCCACGGAGTGAACAGCAGACCCACGCTGACAGGTGCTATGCATGGAGGCAAAACTGCTTTGAGCATTTCAGTGAGTACAGAAAAGAGGAAACGTGACCGTATGAACAGTAATCCCTCAAGGAATCCTGCCTCTGTCCCCAGGAGCTCTGTGAGTAGGGAGAAGGCATGGCCAACCGCACAAGGACGATGTCCTCCTTCCGCCGTCCCAGCCCCTCAGCCACCTTCTGTCCTCACAATCGGTTACAGCTCTCTGCAGCTTAGCAGATATTGTGCCCAGAGCAAGGAGTGATTCTGGAAGAGCAGGCAACAGTGACTCAGGCTTAATGGGACATTTCACAGTGCTATAAGATGCAAGAGGTACACTGAATGGCTCCAAAACGTCCATGTAAGTTTAAAGGAGAACATTTCACTTTTCACAAACCACCCACTGTACTCGACACACCTGAACCCTAACGTCTGTCAGTGATCGCCTTCTCAAGTCAAGCCATACTGGCTTTAGCTTAGTGAGCTGGTGTTAACCAAGGCCAAGACTGTAGGTTCACAGAGAACATTGGCCAATAGCTGTCCCGTGCATGCTAATTTCAGGGTGGGTTGTGCGGCTCAGCACAGCCATTGGAGGATTGAAAACTGGGACAGGTGCTGTGGCTAGGTAGGCTAAGCCTCTGCCTGTGGTACCTGGCATCCCATTTAAGTGGTGGTTCATGTCCTTGCTGCTCCTCTTCTGATCCAGCTACCTGATAATGGCCTGGGAAAGCAGTGGAAGATGCCCCAAGTGCTTGGGCCACTGCACCTGCATGGGAGACCTGGAAAAAGCTCTTGGCTCCTGGCTTTGGATCAGCTCAGCCCTGGGACCATTGAGGCCATTTGGGGAGTGAACCAGCGGATGGAAGACCTTTCTCTCTGTATCTCCCTCTTTCTGTCTGTAGCTCTACTTCTCAAATAATAAATAAAATCTTAAAAAAAAAAAGAATGAATGAAAACTGTTCCAGGAGTGGGCATTTGGTGCAATGGCTAAGACACCACTTGGACGCCCACAACCCAAATCCGGTGCCTAGGTTCATGTCCCAGCTCCACTTTTGAATCCGGCTTCCTGCTAACATACACCCTAGAAGGCAGCAGGTGATGGCCCAGGTAATTGGGTCCCTTCCACCCATATGGGAGACCTGGATGGAGTTCTGAGTTCCTGGCTCCAACTTGGCCCCAACCTCAGTCCTTGAGAACATTTTGGAAGTGAATCAGTGGATGTAATATCTATCTTGTATCCCTGCCTTTCAAATAAAATGAAAAATAAATAATAAATAAAAAGTACAAGGGAAAAACACTCCTGTTTAAAGGGACGGGAAGGTGGAGAGTAACTGCTATTACTGAAGACCTGCTGTGCTAGGCACTTTCCACGTGTAATCTCTTTTAATGTCAGCATCAACGGGGTTTGTTCCAAATAAAATGGACAGAAATCGTCTGTACAGGCTATAAGAGGTTTTTAAAATGCTATATGCAGGGGCCAGTGCTGTGGCATAGCAGGTAAAGCCACCACCTGCAGTGCCAGTATCCCACATGGGCACCGGTTTGAGTCCCGGCTACTCCACTTCCAATCCAACTCTCTGCTATGGCCTTAGAAAGCATTAGAAGATGGCCCAAGTCCTTGGGCCCCTGCACCCCAGAGGGAGACCCAGAAGAAGCTTCTGGCTCCTGGCTTCAGGCTGGCACAGCTCTGGCTGTTGTGATCATCTGGGGAGTAAACGAGCAGATGGAAGACCTCTCTCTCTGTCTCTCTGCCTCTGCCTCTCTGTAACTCCGCTTTTCAAATAAAATAAATAAATATTTTTTTAAAAAGTACCGAATTCTACGCAGCATATTCTATTTTTCCCCTATAAGCCTTGTAATGTTTTCCTGCAGAGGAAATCTGTCCTTTCGATGTTTTACGCCCTTGCGCCTCCTTGGCATCACTGCTCTTGAGCTCGGGGGCCATGGTTAAGTAAAATAAAGGTTACTTGGACACGAGCACTGTGATGACGCCATGGTGCACCTGATAACCCAGACTGCTACTGAGTGACTAAGGAGCAGGCAGCATATACACCATGGATACGCTGGACAAGGGGGTGGTTCATGTCCTGGGCAGTCAGGAGCTGCCTGCCAAGAGATTCCATCAAGCTACTGAGAACGGCACACAATTTAAAGCTTATGAGCTGTTTATTTCTGGAATTTTCCACATAATGTTTTCAGACGACCATGAGTAACTGAAACCATGGGAATTGAAATCTGAGATTACTACTGTATGTGAGTCTCATCCTGCCTGTATCACTCATAGCTGAAAATCCAGGACTTTGCACAGGATCTCATTTTTAATAGTAGTTGCTCAACAAATATTTTTGAATGAATGCATTTTATAATCTATTCCTCCTTCAGAAAAACAAAATCCTATATTTTACTATACAGTGCCCAAACAGCTAATCATTATGATGGAAATCAAATTTTTAAAAATTGAAATTTTGAATAAGTTTTTCCACATTATACCTATCACACCTTTTGCCATCTCTTCTTTTTTATTTATTTATTTATTGACAGGTAGAGTGGACAGAGAGAGAGAGAGACAGAGAGAAAGGTCTTCCTTTTGCTGTTGGTTCACCCTCCAGTGGCCGCTGCAGCTGCCGCGCTGCAGGAGCACCTGCAGGAGCCAGGTGCTTCTCCTGGTCTCCCATGCAGGTGCAGGGCCCAAGCACTTGGGCCATCCTCCACTGCACTCCCTGGCCACAGCAGAGGGCTGGCCTGGAAGAGGGGCAACTGGGACAGAATCCGGTGCCCCGACCGGGACTAGAACCCGGTGTGCCGGCGCCGCAAGGATTAGCCTATTGAGCCGTGGCGCCGACCTTGCCATCTCTTCTGAGTGCCATGCCTCACTGTCAATAACAGCTTAGACGGGACCAAGTCTGAGGTCTAAAAATGACAGGAAGATCACAAGGAAATGATCCCAGATGTACACAAGAACTATGTACAGAGTGTGGTTATTTACACAAAGAGTAGAAGGGGCCACCCTGTGGTGTAGTGGGTACAGCTGCCTCCTGCAGTGCCAGCATCCCATAAGGGTGCCAGTTCGAGTCCTGGCTGTTCTACTTCCAACCCACTTCTCTGCTGTGGCCTGGGAAAGCAGCAGAAGATGGCCAAGTCCTTGGGCCCCTGCACCCCCATGGGAGACCCAGAAGAGAATCCTGGCTCCTGGCTTTGGACCAGCCCAGCTCTGGCCATTGAGGCCATTTGGGGAGTAAACCAGTGGATGGAAGACTTCTCTTTCTCTCTCTCTCTATCTCTCTCTCTCTCTCCCTCTTTCTCTGTAACTCTTTCAAATAAAAAAATCTTTTAAAATGTTTTGTTTTTAAAAAAGAAACAATATTTTGATAATAGAACAATGGAGACACAAAATAGGGTTTACTTCTTGCTGGTGCCATGATCTGCTATAGGGAAATAGCAGGAGATATTTTTATGCCAGAGAATCATTCCTTTTGCTAAATATTTGTTTAGGATTCTCCCCCCTGACTAGGATCATGACCAACATACTTGCCCACTTTTCTGATTCGACTCAATATTTTGTCCTTGTCATTTTCCCCATTAGCCCAGGCTGTGGCTATTCTAGAACCTCTCTCCACATTCTGTGGGAAAGGTTTCAAAAGTAAAACGCCCCTGTAAATAACATCATTCATTCACTCGCCAATCGCTGTGCACTGACTGGGGCCCAGGAACTGTGGCGGGCATGAGAGGAAGGCGCCCTTCAGTCTGAGGTCTCTATCTCCATCTTGAAAAGCTAGCTCTTTATTTCTTCCCAGGGGCTCCCACTTCTGCAAAGGTGCCAGCAGAGCTTCAAAAAAAGAAAAGGCTCGGCTCAGATGACAATTCACTGAGTCAAAAAAGCTGAGCACGGCCCTGCGGGCAGCTGGAGTCCGCCTGGGGACAGCCCTGCCTGTGCCAAGTCCTGCTCAGCTCAGGGGCTGCGGGCCAGGAACTCCTGGAGCGAGTCCACAGGGCAGGGCACACTCTGCCGGGAGCAAAGGAGGAGGGCAGGGAGTGGGGAAAGGCTGAGTGTTACATATGAAGGGAATATCATTTTTTTTTTATTTGACAGGTAGAGTTCTAGACAGTGAGAGAGAGAGACAGAGAGAAAGGTCTTCTCTCCGTTGGTTCACTCCCCAAATGGCTGCTACGGACGGCGCTGTGCCGATCCGAAGCCAGGAGCCAGGTGCCTCCTCCTGGTCTCCGGGAATATCATTTTTTTAAAAAAAGATTTATTTATTTATTTGAAAGGCAGAATTACAGAGAGAGAGAAGGAGAGGCAGAGAGAGAGAGAGAGAGGTCTTCCATCTGCTGGTTCACTCCCCAGATGGCCGCAATGGCCAGAGCTGCACTGATCTGAAGCCAGGAGCCAGGAGCTTCTTCCTGATCTCCTACATGGGTGCAGGAGTCCAAGGACTTGGGCCATCTTCCAGAGCTTTCCCAGGCCACAGCAGAGAGCTAGATTGGAAATGGAACAGTAGGAACTCGAACCAGCACCCATATGGAATGCCAGCACTGCCGGTGGCAGCTTTACCCACTATGCCACAGTGCCGGCCACAGGAAATATCATTTCAACACAATACTGTAGGGCTGCCTGCAATGCCAGCACCTCATGTGAGCACCAGTTCAAATCCAGCTGCTCCACTTCCCATCCAGCTCCCTGCTAATGCACCTGAGAAAGCAGCGAAAGATGGCCCAAGTGTTTGGGCCCCTGCCACCCAAGATGGAGTCCCAGGCTCCTGACTTCAGCCTGGGCCAACGCTGGCTGTTTTGGTCATTTGGGGAGTGAACTAAGAAACGGAAGCTCTCTCTCTCTCTCTCTCTCTCTCTCTCTCTCTCTCTGTCTCTGTCTCTATGTGTCACTCTGCATTTCAAATAAATCAATCAAACTTAAAAAAAAAAAAAAAAAAAAAACACTCCTCCAGTTTCTGGTCCAGGCAGGAGTTTAAAAGTTGCCACTCTACTCAAATAATTGGTAAAAAGCTAAATTAACTGAAAAATCGACAACTCAGCTTAGAGGCCTCAGAGAACTGAAGTCACAGGACAAACTGTTGCCTCCCACAAGGAGAGACAGGCAGACTCCAGGAATCAAAACACAGCAGATAGGAAACAGGCGCACAAACCATTCAGGAGCGGCTGCTGGGGGGGGGGGGGCACTGCTGGAGCCCAGTGTGGACGTGGACGGGTCTGAGAGCCACAGGGAGCCCCCCAGCCCCCTCCCCACCGCCTCTGTGAGCTTCACCTCCAGAAGCTCAACCAGGGTCTCGGGGCAGAGTGGGAAAATCTTGTTTCTGGAGGGCAGAGGAGGCGTGGGACCCACTGGAAACACGCCTGTGCGCTCTTCTTCCCCAGGCCCCCCTCCAAGAGACTGCAGTGAACCAGAGCTTGGCCTGTTGGGGTTTTCTTAGAGGCTCAGTGGCCTAGGGGGAGGGGCGCCCTTGCCCCCAGCCCTCTGTCCTCGTCCTAGCAGGGGCTGCTGCCAGTGAGAAGTTCACAGCCCAGGATATGTGCGGAATGACTGAGACTGCTCCCAGCGTGCACAATGCTCCCCTCCCCCAACACCCTACCACCAGGCTACTACAGGGCTATGCACAGCAGTTCCTTTCACTCAGTACATATACATCCAAATGGCAAAAAAGAAAAGAAAAGAAGCACAAGGCATGCCACAGGCAAAACATAAATAAATAAAACAATTTGAAGAGAGAGAATATGCCTCATGACAGGGTCTTGCAAACAATATCATTAAGACACTGAGGGCTTTAATGGAGAGTAGACAGGAGGCAGGGACCAATGGACATGCAAGCAGAGGAATGGAGGTTCCAAGCAAGAATCAAAAAGAAATGCAAGAGATCAACACCACCGGAACAGAAACGAAGGCTGCCTTTGATGGCTTCTCCGTGGCCTGGCTGTGGCCGAGGTGAGAACCTCTGAGCTTGAGGTTATCCCGGGGGAACCGCCAGAATCGGCACAGCAAGAGCAAAGATGGAAAACAGCAACCAGACATCCAAGAGCTGCGGGCCCCATGCACACGGTCTAACACGCAGAGGAGGGGCAGAGGAAGTCTTTGAGACAACAGTGAGAGGGCCCCAGCGTGATGTCAGACACCAAACCACACATCCAGGAAGCTCAGACAGCACCAAGCCGCACAGAAGCAGAAAACAAAGCACGGCACACTTGCACATACTGTTTTCAAACTATGGAAGATCAAAGCCAAAGAAATACATCTGAGGGCCAGCGCTGTGGTACAGTGGGTTGAAGCTCCAGCCCGCAGTGCCGGCATCCCATATGGGCGCCAGTTCAAGTCACAGATGTTCCTCTTCCGATCTAGCTCTTTGCTATGGCCTGGGAAAGCTCTGGAAGATAGCCCAAGTCCTTGGGCCCCTGCACCTGTGTAGGAGACCAGGAAGAAGCTCCTAGCTCCTGGTTTCGGATCGGCTCAGCTCTGGCCATTGCGGCCATTTGGGGAGTGAACCAGCAGATGGAAGACCTCTCTCTCTCTCTCTCTGCCTCTACCTCTCTCTGTAACTCCATCTTTCAAATAAATAAAATAAATCTTTCTTTTTAAAAATTTATTTTGTTTAATTAAAAGAGTTACAGAGAGAGGTAGAGACAGAGAGAGAGGTTTTTATCCGCTGGTTCACTCACCAGATGGCCGCAATGGCCGGAGCTGCACCGATCCGAAGCCAGGAGCCAGGAGTTTTTTCTGGGTCTCCCATGCAGGTGCAGGGGCCCAAGGACTTGGGCCATCTTCTACTACTTTCTCAGGCCATAGCAGAGAGCTGGATTGGAAGAGGAGCAGCTGGGACTCAAACCGGCGCCTATATGGGATGCCGGTGCTTCAGGCCAGGGCGTTAACCTGCTGTGCCACAGTGCCAGCCCCTAAAATAAATCTTAAGAGAGAGAGAGAAATACATTTGAAAGAAGCTGGGGGGGGGGGGTGCAGAGGGACACCTTACATGTAAAGGACCAGATATCAAGAAGACAAAACAAAAATAAAGCCTTGTACCCTGCACAAGGATCTTTCAAAAGTGAAGCTGAAACTCTCTCAGACAAAACATTGAGAGACTACGTCACCAGCAGACTTGCATTGCAACAGATGTTAAAGAAAATCTCTGGAGAGAAGGAAAATAATAAGGATCAGGAATTCAGATTTACATAAAGAAAGGGAGGATGGAGAAGGAGGAATAAATGAAGGTAAAAGAAAAACTTTGAATTTTTTCTTATTCTTAATTGACCTAACACATAACAGTTTATTCAAAAGATTAATAGCAACAATGTATCCAATTATGCTAATGTATGTATTTTGTATATGCGTACATGTATGCTTATGCATGCTTATAATAAATGAAATGAATGAGAGCAATGATAAAAGGGATAGCAAGAAAGAGTTATGATAATTATATGATTATAAAGAACTCACACTACCTGGGAAGTAGTGTAGGTTGTAAGTAGGCTCAGATTTTTCCTAAGTGTGTGTCACAAACACCATGTAAAATATTTAAAAATATATATTATGGTGTTCTTGGGTTTAAGATTCTTTTTTTAAAAATTTATTTTTATTTATTTGAAAAGAGGTCTTCCATCTACTGGTTCACTCCCCAGATGGCTGCATTGGCCAGGGCTGGGCCAAGCCAAAGCCAGGAGATTCTTCTGGGTCTCCCACATCAGTGCAGGGGCCCAAGTACTTAGGCCATCTGCTGCTGCTGTCTCAGGCACATTACCAGGGAGCTGAGTCAGAAGTAGAGCAGCTAGGCCTTGAACCAGTGTCCATATGGGATGCCGGGTGCTTCAGGCGGCAGCCTAACCTACTACGCCACAACATCGGCCCTAGAAGAGTTTTTTTAAAAAGTAGAACCAACAGCTAGGAAAGAAGAGAATCATATAAAAATTCTCAGTTAAAATCCTAAAAGTTAGAAAAAGAGAAGACAAAAACAGGAATAAAGAACAAAAGCAACCACTAGAAAACAGTCACAAATATAGCTATTAATCCAACCATATTGACAATTATCTTAAATATCAATGATCTAAATGTACTAATTACAAGAACAGAGTAGGTGGAAGTGAATTAAAAGCAAGACCCCTCCATAAATTCCTTAAGAAATCCACTTTAATTATAAAGACAAGGGTAGGTTGAAAGTAAATAAATGGACAATCTATCCTATACCATGCTAACACAAATCTAAAGAGAACAGCAGTATCTATATTAAGTTCAGACAGAGCAAGCTTCAAAGCAAGGAAAGTTATCAGGCATAAATAAGGACGTTTTATAATGATAAAGAGGAAGGTTTTTCGAGAAGAGGGAGTAGAGGCCAGCATTGTAGTGCAGCAAGTTGAGTTGCCCCTTGTGACACTGGCACCTCTTATCCAAGTGCCACTTCAAGTCTCAGCTGCTCCAATTCTGATACAGTTCCCTGCTAATACACTTGAGAAGGCAGTGGAAGATGGCCCAAGTGCTTAGGCCCCTGCCACCCATGGGGGACACATGGATGAAGCTCCAGGTTCCTGGTTTTGGCCTGGCTCAGCCCTGGCCATTGCAGCCACTTGGGAAATAAACCAGTAGATAGGGGGCCGACACTGTGGCGTAGCAGGTAAAGCCTCAGCCTGCAGTGCCAGTATCTCATATGAGTGCCGGTTTGAGTACCGGCTGCTCCACTTCTAATCCAGCTCTCTGCTGTGGCCTGAAAAAGCTGTAGAAGATGGCCCAAATCCTTGGGCCCCTGCACCATGTGGGAGACCTGGAAGAAGCTCCTGGCTCCTGGCTTTAGATAGGCGCAGCTCCGGCCATTGCAGTCAACTGGGGAGTGAACCAGCAGATGGAAGACCTCTCTCTCTCTCTGCCTCTCCTTCTCTCTCTCTAACTCATACAAATTTAAAAAACTTTATTTTTTTTTTTTTGACAGGCAGAGGGGACAGTGAGAGAGAAAGACAGAGAGAAAGATCTTCCTTTTCCGTTGGTTCACCCTCCAATGGCCACTGTGGCTGGCACACCGCGCTGATCCAAAGCCAGGAGCCAGGTGCTTCTCCCGGTCTCCCATGCAGGTGCAGGGCCCAAGGACTTGGGCCATCCTCCACTGCACTCCCGGGCCACAGCAGAGAGCTGGACTGGAAGAGGAGCAACCGGGACAGAATCCGGCGCCCCAACTGGGACTAGAACCCAGCGTGCTGGCGCCACAAGGCGGAGGGTTAGCCTGTTGAGCCGCGGCACCAGCCAAAAAATCTTTAAAATAAATAAATAAACTAGTAAATGGAAGATTTCCCCTCTCTCTGCTGCTACTCTTTCAAATAAATAGATAAATTTTTTTAGAAAAAATGATGGCGAGATCATTACCACATATATACCTAACAACTTAGTGCCAAACTACATGAGGCAAAAACTGAAAAACTGTGAGGAGAAATAGATGAATCCAATATTACGGTTGGATTTTTTGACACCTCTAATCATAAATGCACAGATCTAGCTTGTAGAAAATCTAGCAGGCAGGACATAGCTGAACTCAACTTTGCCATCCAACATTCTTCTCAAACTCACATGGAACATCACCAAGATTTTTTAAATACTTTCTAAGCCATAAAACACGCCTTACTAACTTAAAAAGAATGGCAATCATCCTGATGTGGTCAATGAATATATCAATTTTTAAATACAGGTTCCGTCCCCTGCAAAGATAGAAATACTAAGCAGAGAGTGGCATTGTGTGCAAACAAGAGCAGGGTTTATTTGGCAGTTACACGCCTGAGTGTGGACTGCCCCACACTGAGAAATACCCAATAGGAGTGGGACAGGAAATTGCCCATTAACTAGAGAGAAAACAAAAATTGAAAATAGTAGCTATCATTGGAAAGGTCTGTCCAGGAACGGGTCAGCAGGAGGGGGCGGGCTCTGCAGTAGAACAGTATAAATGAGAGTGGTTACATCTGTGTGTGTTCCTCAGCGGCAGGACAGAAACCCAGAGTGCTGCTTCTAAGCAGGGTCCATGGCAGAAAGAGGGCTTCTCTCCTGCCGCCCGCCTCTTTTATAAGGAGCTGGTGGTACCCCAGTTGGATGTGCAAATGGGGAAGGGTCTTAGCATGCACCCGGTCTGGTATGCCACAGGTGTGTTGCAGGAAGGCGGGTGCATCAACGTGACAGTTAAACAGACAGCATCATTTTGCAAGCATACAAGAGTTCCAGCTGGCCTAAACTTGAACTAGCTATACCATATCAATGCAATGTCTACTCTCAGACCACACAGAATTAAACTAAAAATCAGTAACAGAAAGATAACTGGAAAACTCCAAAACATGGGGATTGAACAACACCCTTCGAAATAGTCTATAGGTCAAGGAATAACCTCTAGAGAACTTTCAAAATATTTTAACTAAGTTATCAAAGTTGAGTTGGTCCTTGCAGCTCTCTATTTCCTGGTTCACTGTGGGCTCCTCCCTCTGCCCACGTTCCACCATCCATCACCTTCATCAGACATCAGACATAAGCTCCAGATCTTGGACTGTGAACCTTCAAAACGGAACTAAGATAAACCTTCTTCCTCCTAAGTAGCTCCCTACAGGTATTTTAGTTAAAGTCACAAAAAGCTGAAAAGTGAGGCAATTGCTATTCATTATACCTGAAGATGTGGTGAATCCTTGGGAATTCGTGAACTGGAAAAGGCTGCAAGAGTTGGGAAGAGTGGGCTAGAGAAAGTGAGAATGCCATAAGCCAAACCTTACATGTGATTCTGATGAGAGCTTAGACGACCAGACACTGGTACAAGTGTGGACAGTGAAGTCCATGCTCCTGAGGTCTCTAATGGAAAGCAGAGTTTTACTGGGAATTGGGGGAAAGGTCCTTCTGGTCAACCGGTGGCAAAGAACCTGGCTTTTTTGTGTCCATGTCCTGAGACTGTCGGAGGCTGAACTTAAAGATGGTGACAGGGGCTGTGCCAGCACCAGCAGGTTAAGCCCCAACCTGAGGGGCCAGCATCCCATATGGCTGCCAGTTGGGAGTCCCAGCTGCTCCACTTCCAATCCAGCTCCCTGCTAGTGCACCTGAGAAAACAGCAAAGGATGGTCCCAGTGCTTGGGCCCCTGCACCTACGTGGGAGACAAGGATGAAGCTCCTGGCTCCTGGCTTCCACCTGGCCCAGCCCTAACTATTGCGGCCATTTGGGTAGTGAACCAGCATATGGAAGAATTCTGTCTGTCTGTCTGTCTCTCTCTCTCTCTCTCTTTTTTTTTTTTTTTTTGACAGGCAGAGTGGACAGTGAGAGAGAGAGAAACAGAGAGAAAGGTCTTCCTTTTCCGTTGGTTCATCCTCCAATGGCCACCACGGCTGGCGCGCTGCGGCCGGTGCATCGTGCTGATCTGAAGCCAGGAGCCAGGTGCTTCTCCTGGTTTCCCATGAGGGTGCAGGACCTAAGCACTTGGGCCATCCTCCACTGCACTCCCTGGCCACAGCAGAGAACTGGACTGGAAGAGGAGCAACCGGGACAGAACCCGGCGCCCCAATCGGGATGAGAACCCAGAGTGCTGGCGCCGCAGGCGGAAGATTAACCAATTGAGCCGCGGCACCAGCCTCTCAGCCTCTCTCTCTCTCTCTCTCTCTCTCTCTCTCTAACTCTGCCTTTCAAATAAACAAATAAATCTTTAAAGAAAAAAGATGGTGACAGAGCTTGTTCAGTGGGAGAGATTTCAAAGCAGGAAAGGGTCCTGGCTGCGGCACTGGGATGATGGGCAGCTGTCTTACAGGGAGAATCAGAAGCAAAAGGGAGCCAGGCAGAAAGAGTGGGAAAATTTGCAGCCTAGCCTAGGAAGAAAGGAAGGAAAAGCTTGTTTGGGACAGGAAAGTGAGGTGGAGAAACTGTTAAAAAAGATCAGTGCAAGTTAAAGAGAGCTGTCTGTTCACAGGCTACATGCAGGGGTGGGAAATAGGCCAGTGATGTCATCTGGTCCGGCCTTGCCAAGGCAGACAGAGGTGGGACTCCAACTGCAATAAATCTATAGCAGCCCAATTTTTAAGTTATTAATTTTGCGTGACCTTTGAAGGACGACGTAAGAAATATCCAAATGGCCCTTGGCAGGAAAAAGATTCCCCACCCATGCTGGAGGACAGAACAGAACAATGACCAAGGCGTTCAGAGCTCTTCCAGGAGACCCCGCCCATCACAGCCCCAGTGGAGGCCGAGGAGCACAGTGTTGTCTCAAAGATCTTCCAGGGCAGACCCCTTCTGGGAGAGAGCCCAGGGCCGCTCCCTCCGGATCCTGGCTTGCTGGCGACGTGCTCAGAGGTCACTATGGCCCTGGTTCACACAGACCTGCAGACCTGCACGATGCCGGTTTTGCGTGTGTGCAGCAATGCAAGAGTTCTGGGCTCCCAGTAACCTTCCAGGAAAAGGAAAGCCTGAGAGGTCGGTCAGAGACGCGCTGCAGGGTTGCAGCCCTGCATGGAGCCCCTGGGGAGTGGGGGGGAGTGGCAACGTTTGTGAAGCTTTGAGGGCGAAGCTGTAGTAGAGGTATCAGAAAGGCAAGCAGCCTGCAACGCAAGCCCAGGAAAGCTGTGTGCACCACACGCAGCCTCAGAGTACAGCCATGGGGGCAAACAGCCATGGAGGCCCAGAGGCCTCTCTCTAGACTTCAAAAGCTGTTTTGGACAAACTAGGGAACCACAGAGGCCTGTCGTGGAGGTGGAGCCATTGCAGAGAATCTCCACTGGGCAGAAATGTGGGGTTGGAGCTGTCACAGAGTCCCAGCAGAGCAATGGCTAGAGGAGCTGCAGAGATGAGACCCCCAGCCTGGCGTGGGGCTGCCCAAGTCACTGTGCACCTGGGATGCCAGAGACGGAACTTTAGGACCTAACGCTTGCCCTGCTGATTTGGGGACTTGTTCTGACCCAATTCCTCTATTTCCCCGTATCCCCCTTTCTGAATGGAAACGTATACCCTGTGTCTGTTTCATTATTGTATCTTGGGAGAATGGAACATGGTTTTGATTGTCCAGGGGTTCTGAGCTCAGGGAGTTTGCTTTGGGTCTCAGATGAGACTGGATTTCTGAGCCCTGCTGGAGTCTTAAGACCGTGGAACTCCGGGGAATCAAATGAACGTATTTTGCACTGTGAGATTGACGTGAATACTCAGGAGCCAGGGTGGGGGAGTTTGAGTGTCCCCCAAAGTCCCATGCCTTACGTTAATGGTTAATGGATTAACACTAATGGGTTGAGTGTAAACTTGATCTACTTCTGGTGTCTAGGTGGTCCAGAGGGGCATCATCGGGTCACTGAAGCATGCCCTTGGAAGGCAGTTCTTGTGAGAGGACTGACTGTAGACACTGAGCTGGGCTCAGCTGCCCATCTCTGCTTCCTGCCTCACCACATGTCCCCTCTCTGCATGTGTTCCACCATCCATCACCCTCATCAGACACCAGACCACATGACCTTGGCCCGTGAACTTCCAAAACTGTGATCCAGAATAAACCTCCTTTAAAAATGGCTTCTCTCAGGTTTTTAAAGTAATGAAAACCTAACAAATAAGCCTTATCACCCCTCCCTCTACACCCGCAGCACAGCATGGAGAAAGACTCCTCCCACTTGGGAGAGGGATAGGGAGTTAAGTCCCACAACTAAGTACCAAGTTTCACATCCAGTGCTGGGCAGAGCCTCACAGCCCCTGTCCTCAAAAGATAAAAAATTTGAAAAGGAACCAAATAGAAATATTGAACTTAAGAGCTCAATAAGTCAAATAAAAAACACAATTGAACACCTCAACAACAGACTAGATAAGCATAAGAATAAAGAGTTGGGGGTGGGGGTTGGAGCAACAGTTAAGAGGCTGTCGGGACGCTTGCATCCCACACTGGAGTACATGGGTTAGAGTCCCTACTCCACTCCTGATTCCAGCTTCCTGCTAACGCAGACCCTGGAAGGCAGCAGGTGACAGCTCAAGTTCTTCAGGCCCTGCCACCTAGGTGGGAGACCTGGATTGGGTTTCTGGCTCCCAGCTTGAGCCTGCCCCAGCCTTGGTTGTCATGAGCAGTGGAGAGTGAACCAACAGATGGGGGATTGCCCTCTTTCTGTATGCCTCTTTGCCTTACAAGTAAAGAAAATAAATTTGGGACTGGGTATTGGTATTGTACTGGTATTGTGGTACAGCAGGTAAGGCTGCCACCTGTAATGCCAACATCCCATATGGATGCCAGTTTGAGTCCTGGCTGCTCTGCTTCCAATGCAGCTCCCTGCTAGGGGCCTGAGACAGGCAGTGGAAGATGGACCAAGTGTTCAGGCTCCTGCTACCTCCATGGCAAACTCTGTTGCAGCCATTTGGGGAGTGAACCCGCAGCTGGAAAATCTCTCTCTCTCTTTGTGTGTGCCTGTCACCCTACTTTTCAGATAAATAAATACTTTTAAAAAAGAAATACAGGCCGGCGCCGCAGCTCAATAGGCTAATCCTCCGCCTTGCGGTGCCAGCACACCGGGTTCTAGTCCTGGTCGGGGCGCCAGATTCTGTCTTGGTTGCCCCTCTTCCAGGCCAGCCCTCTGCTGTGGCCCGGGAGTGCAGTGAAGGATGGCCCAAGTGCTTGGGCCCTGCACCCGCATGGGAGACCAGGAGAAGCACCTGGCTCCTGGCTTCGGATCAGCGTGATGCGCTGGCTGCAGTGCGCCGGCCGCAGTGGCCATTGGAGGGTGAACCAACGGCAAAAAGGAAGACCTTTCTCTCTGTCTCTCTCTCTCTCACTGTCCACTCTGCCTGTCCAAAAAAAAAAAAAAAAATACAAACAGCCAACAAATACTTGTAAAAATATTCAACATAATTAACCATCAGGAAAATGAAATCAAACCTACCCTCACTCCAGTTAGAATGGCTATTATTAAAAAAAAAAAACAAAAACAAAAAAACGGAAAATGCTGCTGAGGACATGGAGAAAAGAGAACTCCCACACACTGTTGGAGAGATTGCAAATCAATGCAGTTATTATAGAGAACAGCATGGAAGTTCTGCAAAAAATTAAAAATAGATATACTTTGGGGCCAGTGCAATGGCACAGCAAGTTAAGCCACAGTCTGCAGCACCAGCATCCCATAGAGGTGTCAGTTCAAGTCCCAGTTGTTCCACTTCTAATCCAGCTCCCTGCTAATGTGCCTGGGAAGGCAGCAGAGGATTGCCCAAGTTCTTAGGCCTCTGCACCCACATGGAAGACCCAGAAGAAGCTCCTGGCTCCTGGCTTCAGCCTAGCCCAGCTCTGGCCATTGTGGCCATTTAGGGAGTGAAGCAGCAGATGGAAGGTACCTCTCTCTCTCTCTCTCTCTCTCATAAATGAATAAAGCATTTGAAAAATAAAAAAAGAAACAATAAATCAAGATCTATCATATGACCCACCTATCCCAGTTCTGGATAGAAAGCTGAAGGAAATGAAATCAGTGTATGTAAGAGATACCTGCACCCCATGTTTATTGCAGTACCATTCACAATAGCAAACATATGGAATTAACCCAGATGCCAATCAACAGATGAGTGAATAAAAAAAAGTGGCATATATAAAAATGGAATATTATTTACCGATAAAGAAGAATGATATCCTGTCACCTGCGACAAAATGGACTTAAGTGAAATAAGCCAAGAATAAGAAGACAAATAGTTCATGTTCTCTCTCTTGTGTGAAAGCCAAAAAGAAATAGTTAATCTGAATGTAGAGCGGTGATTAACAGAGGTTGGATCATGGGCACCAAAACAGTTAGATAAAAGGAATGTTTCTAGTATTCCGCAGCACAGTGGGGTGACCACAGCTCGTGACAACTAGCAAAGAGTTTGAAGGGTCCTAACATGAGGATACAATAAATAGATGAAAATGTCAGTTACCACAATGTGACCAACATACACTATATACATGTCTTGAAATCTCTCTGTACCCCCAAAATATGAACAATCTCACACGCTAATGAGAACCTGTATGGAGTAGGCATCCCAGCCTGGTAGCTAAGATGCCAGTTGGGTTGCCAGTGGCCCATACTGCAGTGAGTTCCTGCACTGACATCCATCTCTGGCTCTGACTCCAGCTTCTTGCTGACAGGCAACAGCGGCAGCACAAGTAATTGGGTTCCTATCACCTATGTGGGAGCTCTAGATTAAGTTCCTGACTCCAGCCCTGGTCCAGCCGTTGCAGGCATCTACATGGTGGGCCAACAGATGGAGTCTTTCTGTCTCTCTGCCTCTCAAATAAATAAAAATAAATTTTGAAATTAATAAAATGCTTATTGAATATAAAAAAGAATCAAAACTATTTCTAAATAATTGAGTCAATAATTAATAGCATGCAAAAACAGAAACTATCAGGTCAAAAGGGTTCACTGGTGAGTTCCACCAAATATTCTTTTTTTTTAAAGATTTATTTATTTATTTGAAAGTCAGAGTTATACTGAGGGAGCCAGAGCGGCGGGGCAGGGGTGGGGGGAGTGTCTTCCATCCACTGGTTTACTCCCCAATTGGCCACAACGGCCAGAGCTGCCCTGATCCAAAGTCAGAAGTCAGGAACTTCTTTGGGTCTCCCATGCAGGTGCAGGGGCCCAAGGACTTGGGCCATCTTCTACTGCTTTCCCAGGCCACAGCAGAGAGCTGGATAGAAAGTGGAGCAGCCAGGTCTCGAATTGGCACTCATACTGGATGCCAGCACTGCAGGTGGCAGCTTAACCCACTATGCCACAGCACCGGCCTCCCACCAAATATTCTAAGGAAACAATTATATCAACTCTCTATAATCCCCCTCAGAGAAGAGAAGCAGAGATAATATGTCCTAACTCATATTGGCAGCCAATATCACCCTAATACCAAAACCAGACAAAGGTGTTACCAAAAAAAGGAAAACTACATACCAATATCTCTCATGAACAGACACAAAAATCCTCAACCAAACATGAGCAAGTCAATTCCAACAATGTATAAAAAATTATATACCACAACCAAGAGAAGTTTATCTTAGTTTTGCAAGACTGATTCAATATTCAAATATTAGCTAATTTCATTCATCACATCAATAGACAAAAGTAGAAAAATCACTTGACCTTATCAATAGATACAGAAAAAGCATTTTTCCAAATCCAGTACACATTCATAATAAAGACTCTGTAAACTAGGAATAGAGAGAATTTTCTCAGTTTGATAAAGAATGTCTTAAAAGAAAAACTCTCCTGCTAATATTATACATAGTAAGAAACTAGAAGCTTTCTAATTAAGATCAGGAAAAAGGCAAGCATGCATTTTTTTAAAGATTTATTTATTTACTTGAAAAGCAGAGAGGCAGGAAGAGAGGTCTTCCATTCACTGGTTTACTCCCCAAATGGCCGCAACGGCTGGAGCTGTGCCAATCCAAAGCCAGGAGAAAGGAGCTTCTTCTGGGTCTCCCACACGGGTGCAGGGGCCCAAGGTCTTGGGCCATCTTCCACTGCTTTCCCAGGCCATAGCAGAGAGCTGGATCAGAAGTAGAGCAGCCAAGACTTGAACCGGCACCCATATGAGCACTGCAGGCAGCGGCTTTACCCACTACACCACAGTGCCAGCCCCAAGCACGTACTTTCTTACCACTCCGTTTCAACATTATGCTTGAAATTGCAGATAATGCATAAGACAAGAAAGAAAATGAAAGCAATATTGATTGTGAAAGAAGAAATAAAACTGAGTTCACATATGACCCGATCATCTATGTAGAAAAACCCAAAAGACTCAACAACAACAAAATGTTTAGAACTAATCAGCAAGGGTAGCAAAATTTCAGAAGGTAAAGTCATTCAAAACTAAGTCACTTTCTCATATGTCAATAATGAACAGGTGGAGCTTGAAATTACAAATGCGGCATCCTTTACATTAGCAACCCCCAAAATGAAATACTTAAGTACAAATCGAACTAAATGTGTACAAAATGTACATGAGGAAAAGTCCAAAACTCTGTTGAAAAAAATCAAAGAAGAATTAAACGGGGAAATATTCCATATTCGTGGATAGTAGGATTCAGTATTGCTAAAATGTCAGTTCTTTCCAGCTGAGTCCACAGATTTAATCCAATCCCAATCAAAATCTCGGCAAGTTTATTTTGCAGATATCAACAAAATGATTCTAAAGTTCATTTAGGCAAAAGACTCAGAATAGCCAGCACACCACTGAAGAACAAGAACCCCGTCAGAGCCTGGCACTATCCAACTTCATGCCTTGCTATCAAGCTGTAATAATCAAGATAGAATGGCATTGTCAAAAGACAAGCTACACAAATAGATCTCTCAAATCTAGACAAACAGATCGACAGAGAGCCCAGAAATAGACCCCACAAGTCAACCAATCTTTGACAAAAGAGCAAAGGCAACACAACAGCAAAGAGATAATCTTTTCAACAAATGATACTGAAACAACTAGACATTCACATGCAAAAAAACAAAGAATCTAGACACAACCTTACATACTTGGCAAAAAATTAACTTGAAATGGATCCAAGACCTCAACGTGAAATGCAGAGCTATAAAACTCCTACAAGAGAGCTGGAGAAAATCCAGATGACTTTGGGTTTGGTGTAGGCCTTTTACTTGCAACACCAAAGGCACAATCTGTGAGAGAGAGTTGATACACTGAACCACATTAACATTTAAAATGTGTGCTCTCTGAAATAAAGTACCAAGAGAATGAAAAGGTAAACCAGAGACTAGGAGAATATATTTGCAAAAGACATACCTGATAAATGACTGTTCTTCAAAGCACAGCAAGAACACTTAATACCCAACAGTAAGTAAGCAAATTACCTGATCCAAAAAAATAGGCCAGAGACTAACAGGTACCTCACCAAAGAAGACAGATACACAGATGGCAAATAAGCATATTAAAAGATTCTCTGTATCGTGTGTCATCAGAGAAAGGTACATTAAAACAACCATGAGATACCACTGCACTGTGTAGAGTGGCCAAACTCCACAACATGGACCACACTGAGACCTGGTGAGGACGTGCAGCAAAAGGAACCCTTATTCATTGCTGGTGGGGATGCTAACTGGTGCCTTCACTTTGGAAGACAGTTTCTTTCAAACTAAGCATAAACACAACCTTATCATTTTTCAAATTACTATTTTTTTCAAATATTATTTTTCAAACCTTATCAAATTCCTTTGGATTTACCCAAAGGAACTGAAAACTTGTATTTTTACAAGAGCCTTCACATGGAAATTTACAGCAACTTTTCATGATTGTGAGAACTTAGAAGCAGCCAAGATGTCCTTAAGGAGATGAATGGATAAATAAACTGCCATACCTCCAGACAATGGGAAATGCTTCAGTGCTAAAAAGAAATAAGCCATCAAGCCATGAAAAGACATGGAGGAACCTTAAACGCCTCGTAGTAAGTGAGAAGCCCATCTGAGAAGGCTACATACTGTGTGATTCCAGCTGTACACATTCCATCTTCTGAAAAACTATGGAGGTCACAAATGAGTGGTTGCCAAGTGCTAGGAGGAGAGAGGATGAACAGAACGCAGAGAATGTTCAGGGCAGTGAAAGCACTCTGTGTGATATCATAGTGGACACTGGCCTTTATACACCTGTCCAAACCCATAGAAGGGACAACAGCAAGAGTGAACCATAATATAAACTGCCGGCTCTGGGGCCAGCATTGTGGTACAGCGGCTTAAGGTGCATCTCTTGTGAGCACCAGTTCAAGTCCCGGCTGTTCTGCCTCTGATCCAGCTCCCTGCTAATGCTCCTGGGAAAGCAGTGGAAGACGGGTCAAGTCCTTGGACCCCTGCCACCCATGTGGGAGACCCAGAGGAAGCTTCTGACTCCTGGCTTTGGCCTGGCCCAGCCCAGACTGTTGCAGCCATTTGGGGAGTGAACCAGTGAGTAGAAGATTTCTCTGTATCTCCTTCTCTCTAATTCTTTCAAATAAATAAAAAAAAAAAATATTAAAAAAAAAAAGCCCATGTGTCGAACACACAAAACTGAACTGCTTTTGCCAGAATGACATCCACTATGGCAACAATGTGATGATACTAAGTAAACAGACAAATAAGTAAACAAAGGCAGCTACAGGGAGCAGTGTGCAAGGTGGAAGGTACCAGGGCTATGGTTTAGCACACCTGCCCCCACTGCTTGCTCTGAGACCCTGGGCCAGGTACTCAACCTCTCTGCCCAAGTCGCCCTCTACAAAGTGAGCATTCCTCTTGCATGATTGTTTTGAGAATTAGAAACAGTATGTCTAACATGGAGAGTACAACCCTGACAAATATTAGGCGTTCAATCATGATAGCTACAAAACTAAAGTCTTATCCTGCACTTCAAATATTTAGAGTTACATACATCTGTCCAGCAAGGATTATTATTATTTTTTTCATGGCCAGTTGGTAGCTGGGAAGGTGGGAAGGAGTTCAAAGCCAAGTGCTGCATCAAGGGCTGACAGAGGCATTCAGAGCCAAGCCCTGGAGACGCAACTGAAGGCTAGAGCTCCCCCTTCAGGCAGAGCTCGGTGTATGGGTGCAACCTAAATGAAGTGGATGGAGCCTGCTTGCTTCCCGGCTTGGTTTGTGTTTTTCTATGAACAACAGGATTGCTTACTCAAGCCAGTCTTAGAAAACATTCGCTTACGATTGCTATATTTAATATTACAATATTTATGTTACTATGTTTAATTAGACAGCACGTGATTTAGAATCAGTTTTTTAATACCAACATCCTGATCTAAATAAATATATAACTTTTTTCATTAACCGTGGGTATGAATCAGTGATTTTTTTTTCACCCAAAGCTTAAATAGAACTGACTCATCCTATATCTTTCTTGGCTTGTCAGAATCCAGTTCCCCATCTCTCAAAATCATCTTCAACATTTCTTTTTCTCACAAAAATGGGACATTTATTACTCACGAACTCTGTACAAAACAGTATGCTAAAAACTCGGGAGAACACACAGAAGGAGAACGTGTGGCTCCCTGCCAACTAGAACGCTCTAGTCCAGTTGCGAGAACCAAACCCACCTGTGTCCCCGGTAAGGGCTGCCTCTTAGGTGAACACGCGGAACCTACTGGGACAGATGTAAAAGCCTGCAGGCAAAACCTCGGGAATGTCCATTCGTGAGTGGGCTGGGGAGTGCTCGGAAGGCCCTCACGCTGCGTCCGCTGCGGGGAGCCGGCCAGCGAGCTGGTGGTCAGACACTCCGGGAGGAACTGGTGAACTGGGCCCAGAGGGCCGCCTTGCCACAGAGGCTGGGGAGCCTCCAGGAGAGCGCGCGCTGCACGCACTGCTCGGCCAGCCGGGCGCCTCCGGAGACCCGGTGCGGAGACCAGACAGGAGGCGGCTTCCGGGTCCCAGGCATGGAGCAGGGTCTACGGCGAGAGCGTTCTCCTTGCGGGAAAGCAGCCAGGTGCAGAGAACTGAGCTCCGAAACAGGGCTTGTCTTCACGGAAACAGAGCTCCACTCACTGTGCACTGCCGTTAGGATTCCTCTTTGTGCCTGTTTCAAATGGTTGTAGCCTAGTGTAGGTCAAGGGTTCAGAAAATGAGTTCTGGGCGCCAGCCTTGTGGCGTGGCGGGATTAGCCGCCGCCTGCAATGCTGACATCCCATATGCGTGGGCGGTTGAGTCCCAGCTGCTCCACTTCTGATCCAGCTCCCTGCTAATGCGCCTGGGAAACATTGAAAGATGGCCTGAGTCCTTGGGCCCCTGCATCCACGTGGGAGACTCGGATGAAGCTCCTGGCTTCAGCCTGGCTCTACCCTGGCCGTTGCTGCCACCTGGGGACTGAATCAGCTGATGGAAGATTCTCTCTCTTTCTTCTCTCTTCTCTCCCTGTGACTCTTTCAAATAATTAAATAAATCTTTAAAAAAGAAAGAAAATTATTTCTGAATAAAGTGTATTCTTAAAAAACAGATTACACATGAAATGGTTAAATTGCAAACAAGAAAATTATTATATGTGAGAGCTTGTGTCCAGACTCCACCCTATGCCACGTCCCTCATTCGCAACCCCCCATGCAGCTTATGGCAAGACACAGGGGCTCAGCACATGTTTACTGAACTAAATTGAATAGCATGTGGATTCCAGAGAATAGGGAATAAGCACTAAAGGAATATAAGAACCCGTTTTTAAGATTTTTATTTATTTCAAAGGCAGACCGCAGCCTCCCCACATGCCAACAGCAGCCAAGACCAAGCAAGGAATTCAATCCAGGTCTCCAATGACTGGAGCCATCACCTGCTACTTCCCAGGGTGCACAAGAGCAGGAAGCCGGCATTAGGAGTGGGCTGGGACTCCCAGGCCCTCGGAGACGGTCTCAACCACTGAGCCAAGGGCCCACCCTTGAAGGACAGCTTTTCATACGTCTTTTCCTGCCTCATTCTTCTCAGTGTTTGCCACCTTCTAGCACTCTGTCATTTGTTTTATCACCTATCTCTCCCCCTTTAAAAGCAAGCAGTTAAAAGTAAGCAGAGGGTTTGTCCATTTTATTCACCGCATATCCACAGAGCATAAGCTCGTGCCTGGCGCAACATGGTCACCAAATAAATATGTTTTGAGTGAGCAAATAAATGAATGAAAGAATGGATGTTTCAACTGCGACTTATTAAGTAGGTATACCTTAGGTGAGACTGAGATTCCTGGAATCCTGTGGAATTCCAGGGTGAGAAGAAAGTGCAGGATGAAACACCCAGTCTCTACCGGGTGTATACTGTGGCTTTGTTTACAACCGTGGCAAACCGGAAACAATTTAATAGAGGGAATGATGTGTGTTTTATATTCCACCTCTGTAACGGACCTCTATAATGAGATGGTACATCTTTGTAATGTGATAACATAAATCCATCAAAAATAGCGGCATCAACTAGTATTTTTTTTTTAAGATTTATGATACAGCAGAAGTGATCAAATAAAACCACAAGCTATGGTCCTGTTTTCCAAAACGATTGTGGCGGGGTGAGAGATCTGAACAGAAACAAGCCTGGAAGGACCTCCCCAGGGTGCAGGGTGGAACTTTCACGTTTTTCTTTAAGACTTTTCATGTGGTCTGATTTTTAAAATGCGAATATTATGCATGCATTATTTTTAAGTCAAAAGATAAGGGTATTTTGGTTTTTGAAAAGCAACTGTCTGGGGATTCTGCCCCTCAACAGTGCAACGGGACTAAGGAATGAGCTGCCTGGGTCCTACGGTAGCCCTGTGTTGTCACCTTCTAGGCCCTGCCTCGCGGCAGCCTCCCCAGGGGCACCTGCCTGACACGAATTACAGCTGACCGTAACTGACCCAGCCAGTGTGATGTGATCGATTTCAGATGGTGGTCAAATTTCACAGCCAGCAGTCATCACAGAGCTACCTCTCCATCGCTCTCCTTGATGCAGCTGCCCCAGACTGCCACCGAAGCTCCTTCTGTGAAAGCCCGGAGCCTCTGTCTCAGGTCCTGGCAGCAGGGTTCGGTGCTCCCACAGTCCTCCTCCCCTAATGGAGCAGAGACAGGGCCAGCACGGGCTGGGTAGGAAGAGTTAGTCAAAGCTCTGACTGGGACGAATATGCTTCGGAAGTCACAGTCACTGGGGGTTGGGAGGAATGAAAGCCCCTTTCCAGGTGCTGTGCTGGGGAGTCCTCCAGGTTAAGAGTTCAAGGCCTGAACAGCCACCTCCTCCTTCTGGTTCTGCCTTCATTATGAACCCTGGAAGGAGAAGGAAAGCAGGTGTCCTGCTTTAGCGATACAGTATCTACCAGCCCAGAGAGCTGTGCAGTGTGAAGTCGGGATGGCATGGATTTTTGCCATCGTTATTGACTTTGGCAAATGTCTTAAGTACTCTGCTCTTCGGGTCTCTCTCACCCAGAAAACTGTGTTATTAATACTTCACATCCTAAAGAACGCAGGAGAGGGGCCGGTGCTGTGGTGCAGCGGGTTAAAGCCCTGGCCTGGGCCAGCGCCGTGGCTCACTAGGCTAATCCTCTGCCTGCAGCGCTGGCACCCCGGGTTCTAGTCCTGGTCAGGGCACCGGTTCTGTCCCGGTTGCCCCTCTTCCAGGCCAGCTCTCTGCTGTGGCCCGGGAAGACAGTGGAGGATGGCCCAAGTCTTTGGGCCCTGCACCCGCATGGGAGACCAGGAGAAGCACCTGGCTCCTGGCTTCAGATTGGGTACAGCGGTGCCTGTCATAGCGGCCATTTGAGGGGTGAACCAATAGAAAGGAAGACCTTTCTCTCTGTCTTTCTCTCTAACTCTGCCTGTCAAAAAAATAAATACATAAAAATTAAAAAAAAAAAAAAGCCCTGGCCTGAAGCACCAGCATCCCATATGGGCACCAGTTCTAGGCCCAGCTGCTCCTCTTCTGATCCAGCTCTCTGCTATGGCCTGGGATAGCAGTAGAAGATGGCCCAAGTCCTTGGGCCCCTGCACCTGCGTGGGAGACCCGGAAGAAGCTCCTGGCTCCTGGCTTTGGATGAGCACAGCTCCAGTCGTTGCAGCGATCTGGGGAGTGAACCAGCAGATGGAAGACCTCTTCCTCTGTCTCTACCTCTCTGTAACTCTGTATTTCAAATAAGTAAAATTAATCTTACCAAAAAAAAAAAAAAAAGAATGCAGGAGATTCAGGGAGGCTGGAAGATGCCTAATCGGTGCATAGCACACATTAGGGGTTTTGACGCTATTCATCTGTGGGTGTCTACTGTGGTTATTCAGAAAGAGGATGGGGCCGTATACTGCAATCCTGCTAAGTGCCAGGCCCCCTCCTGCGGGCTATGCTTCCATCCTGTTCTCCTAACTCAAAAAATGTTACTATATAACTAGCCATTGCACAGATGAGGCTCACAGAGGCTGCAGGACTTGCCCAAGGTCATGGAGACAGGTGTCTGCTGGTGTTTGTATCCAAGAGTGCCTGCCTGCTCCCAGAGCCTGTTATTTTCTCAGCGAAAAGTGTCAACCCTCTACAAAATGTAGGCAAAGTCCAATCTCATATTTTAGTCACAAAGATCTCTGCAATTATCCATCTGGGGACTGCAGGATATGCAATACGTGATAACAGGAGCTTGCACGTATCAGGCTAAATGCATTGTAGAGACTAAAAGGATTCTCATTCCATTTCCTCCGTAGGCATTGCCAGTATCCCCGTTTAGCAGGTGAGAAGTCTGGCATCCAACAAAGCTGAGTGACGTGCCCCTAAGCAAAGCCTGGTTTGAGTGACTCACCAAACTACCCACCACCCCTGGAAAGGTGTGTCTTGAGACAAGGAGACTGACCAGGTGCCGTGCACGGCTCCCATGGAACTTCCTGAGAACTAAGTGGCACCTGTCCACGAGGTCCAGGGGTACCAGACCTCAGAGATCTGTTGGTTTGCAGCTTCTGGGGCCAAAGCAGTGATGGGAGGCCCTAGCCAGGGAGGAGGAGCCTGGCGCTGGTCTTGACCTTAAAGAGGGAGAAAAGGGCCAGGTCAGTGGGAGCTCTGCGCTTGGGGTCAAAGCAGGCAGCAGTAGCTCAGAAGGCAGCAAAAGCACCTGCCAGAAGACAGCAATAGAAAGAATTCAACGGAGGCAGATACAGGGCCACGCGCGAAAGAGCACGTCGTAAACTTTCTGTGCCCATGACTCACCAGCCAACACGGTGTTACACATGGAACGGTTATGCAAATTTGCTGCCACCGAAAGAAAAATCGTTGTCAGACGGGGCACAAAAATAGTAAGGGAAGTCTTCCAGCAGGTCGTGGAAAATGTGTACACGCAATGACTACACGTGGGTTTCAAAAGTCCTCTGCCCCAAAGTCAACTTCTTTTAATTCTGTTTTCCCATAAACTTTTTGAAATACCCTCATACATACAGAGAAGAGATTTTAAAAATATAAATCACACTGCACAATATGGAGACAGAATTTATAAAGCTATATTTCCAGATCTCAATTGTATAGCCTAAAGTGGTAATTTGGTATAAAATATGGAGTTGTTTTCAGAAAGGCTCACAGCACGCAGGAAGGCTTTCAGCGAACACCACATCCAGATGGTGTTGAAGAAATGCAGCTTATGGGGCTGGGCCTGCAGGCATCCCACATGAGCATGGGTTTGAGTCCTGGCTGCTCTGCTTCTAATCCATCTCCTGCTAATGTGCCTGGGAACGTTGCACAAGATGATGCATGTCCCTGGGCCCCTGTTACCCTTTGTCAGAGGCCTGGATGGAGTTCCAGTCACCTGGATGGAGTTCTTCAGTCTGACCTGGCTCTGGCCATTGCCATCATTTGGGGAAGGGACCAGAAGGAAGCTCACTCGCTCTCTCTCTCTCTCTCTCTCTCTCCCCCTGTGACTCTGCCTTTCAAATAAATAAATAAATCTCTAAAAAACAGAAAAGAAAGAACTGCAGCTTGTAACTGAGTAAGAAACAAGTGTAGCCAGGTTATAGAATCAACTTGGGTACCCATTGATGAATGAATGCATAAAGAAAATGAGGCTTATATTCATAATGAAATATCATTCAGTTGTTTAAAAGGATGAAATCCTGACATTTTTCACAAATGATTATAAACCAGAGGAAGACAAACACAGCACTTTCTCTCTCACACGTGGAAGTTTTAAATTGTCTGCCAATCTCGACATGGAGTACAGATGACTCGAGGCTGGAAGGGGCTGGGGAGGAGAGAAGCGGGTTGGGTAACAGGCCCCAGAACACCGTCAGCAAGAAATCGCAAGTTCCAGCTTGTCATAGCACAATGGGACGACTCCCACTCACCACAACGCACTAGGTACTGTGTGAAGAACTGGAAGAGGGGATCTGTTAGGTTCCAGACAGAAAGAAAGGATGTGAAAATGGAAAAACTAGGTGCCTGTTTCGATCCATCTACATTGTGTATGTGTTGGATTATGGCACTGTACCTGATAAAAATATACGAGTAACACTTTAAGAGAAAAAGGAAACACAATAATCAAAGCGGAAGAAGAGCCACGTCCTTGATCTCAAGTCTGTACAGATCAGCCTGAATGACAGCATATTACCTTAAAGGAACAGGACATGGGAAGGCAGATCTAGTTCTCTAAAATGGTCTATTGTTCTCACACAACCCTAGCAGTAAAGCTTCTGGGACACGCACCTTAATATAGCATATTTATCTACCTGAAAATTATACACATGTACTTCTATCATTAGCAAACATCTCGAAGCTTAAAACTTAGGTGAAGTTCATCCCAAATACCATTGGAAGCAAAAGCCCTGTCTTCATGATAACCCCATACTCTGTCAATAAGTATAAGAAAATGTCTGCTGACCCATTTTTTATAGATTTATTAATTTATTTGAAAGGCAAAGGCAGAGAGAAAGAGAGAGAGAGAGAGAGAGAGAGAGAGGTCTTCCATCTCTAGTTCACTTCCCAGATGGCCTCAGTGGCCCGAACTAGGCTGATTGGAAGCCAGGAGCCTCTTTCGGGTCTCCCACGTGGGTGTAGGGGCCCAAGGACTTGGGCCATCTTCCACTGCTTTCCCAGGTTATAGCAGAGAGCTGGGTGGGAAATGGAGCAGCTGGGACTCGAACTGGCTCCCACATGGGATGCCAGCACTGCAGGAGGCAGTTTTACTTGCTTTGCCACAGCGCCAGCCCCTGGTAGTCCATTTTCAACACAGAATGGACAATTACTGCTAGCTTGCTTGCAGATACAGCAAAACTCAATAAGCAAACAGGGGTGCTATGGAGTAGCCAAGTCAAAAGAAGAAAATAAAATACAGAGAAGGAAAGAGGGAAGTAACTTTGTAACTCAGGAGACCTCCCAGAAGACTGCACCCCACAGTACTCAGCCAATGAAGACTGTGGGAGGTACCTGCTGCTAGGATATAAATAGCTTGCTCCTACAGCTCCAGGTGTGCCTGCTCATCAGACAAAGCATCTTGTAAGACCAATTATAAAGCCCTTCTGTCACTGCACTTCCTGAGTCTGAGTCCATCTCTTGAGTGGACAGGTGAGTATATTTCCCACGATGAGCCTGCATAGAATTAGGATCCGGGCTGTTTTCTCATTAACTTTGATGTGCACTGCTGTTATTATATTCCTCCTTTCTTTCTTTGTAGGGCTCTTAAGTCTTTCCTCCTCTTTGTGGGATTTGTTTGTTTAGATAAAATTAAATAACGCAATTTGTACATCGTCTCAAGTTGTGCAAATATGCTGCAAAACTATGAAGGCAGATGAGTGAACCACTGGCCAGTGTGTGTGTGTGTGTGTGACACTCAGGATGCCCTGGGGTCTACATATGACATGGGGCCCACAGACTTAGAGACCAAGCAAGCATGCTTGCATCACTCTGCATATTACTTTTAAATAAAGCTTAATTCCCTCCTTATGGATAAAATAGCAGCAGACACCCCAGTGGTTTGTCATTCACATTCTCTGGGCTGCCCACTCCCTCCTCTGCAATGCCAGGGGCCATGGCTTCATAGATGCAGGAGCTCTTTGGGTTCATGCCTGTGGCAGATTTATAGGGTTCTGATTCCTCCACTGACTCAGGTTGCCCACAAAGGGACCTCAAACCTTGCATCATGGCAACAAAACCTTCTTTGAAAAGATTCTGTTAAGGAAAGGAAGCACTCCGCCATCCTTTTAACCAGCCTGGGCCAGCCTCTAACATAATTCTGGTCATTGTAAATAAGACTTGTGGCTGTAGACCAAATGATTTCACTGGAAAAATCCATCTCCATGAGGCAAAGAAGAAATTAACAAGGTGGACAGGGGTCGTGCTGTGGTGCAGTGGGTTAACGCCCTGGTCTGAAACGCCGGCATCCCATATGGGCACCGGTTCTAGTCCCAGCTGCTCCACTTCTGATCCAGCTCTCTACTGAGGCCTGGGAAAACAGTAGAAGATGGCCCAAGTCTTGGGCCCCTGCACCCACGTGGGAGACCTAGAAGAAGCTCCTGGTTCCTGGCTTCGGATCAGCTTAGCTCCAACCATTGCAGCCAATTGAGGACTGAACCAGCAGATGGAAGACCTCTCTCTCTCTTTCTCTCTGCCTCTCTTTCTCTCTGTGTGTAACTCTGACTTTCAAATAAATAAATAATTTTTTATTATTTGACAGAGTTACACAGTGAGAGAGAGACAGAGAGAAAGATCTTCCTTCCATTGGTTCACCCCCCAAATGGTCGCTACGGCCAGAACTACACTGATCCAAAGCCAGGAGTCAGGTTCTTCCTCTTGGTCTCCCATGCAGGTGCAGGGGCCCAAGCACTTGGGCCATCTTCTACTTCCTTCCCGGGCCACAGCAGAGAGCTGGACTGGAAGAAGAGCAACCAGGGCTAGAACCCACCACCAATATGGGATGCTGGTGCTGCAGGTGGAGGAGTAACCAAGTGAGCCATGGCGCCAGCCCCAATAAATCTTTTTTTTTTTTAAATCTCTTTACTAAAGTCATGACCATTTTTTTTTATTTGACAGGTAGAGTTATAGACAGTGAGAGACAGAGAGAAAGATCTTCCTTTCATTGGTTCACTCCCCTAATGGCCACTACGGCCAGCACTGTGCCAATCCGAAGCCAGGAGCCAGGTGCTTCCTCCTGGTCTCCTATGCAGGTGCAGGGACCTAAGCACTTGAGCCATCCTCCACTGCCCTCCCAGGCCACAGCAGAGAGCTGGACTGGAAGAGGAGCAACCGGGACTAGTACCCGCACCCCAACCGAGACTAGAACCCAGGGTGCCAGCGCTGCAGGCAGAGGATTAGCCAAGTGAGCCACGGTGCCAGCCATGACCAATATTTTTAAAAAAATAAAAAACAAGGTTGACAAAGAGGAAAACAGAATTAAAGAAAACAACAAATATGAGGAGCAGAAGTTTGGTGTAGCAGTTAAGATGTTGCTCAGGATTCCTACATTGTATTTCAGAGTGCCTAGCTGCAAGTTCCAGCCCCAAACCCAGTTCCAACTTCCTGCTAAAGCACATCCTGGGAGGCAGCAGGTGATGGCTCAGGCATTTAGGTCCCCTGACACCCACGTGGGAGACCTGGATTGAGTCTCTGGCTCCTGGGCTTTGGGGGAGTGAAGAATGAACCAGCGAATGGGAGTTTCTCTCTCTCTCTCTCTCTCTCTCTCTCTCTCTATCTATCTATCTCTCTCTCTCTCTCCCTCCCCCTTTCCCCCACCCCTGCCTCTCAAACAATTTTACACACCATGAGTTCATTTTGTCCGGTGGACTATGTGATAAGTTGTGCCTCCTCCTACTGCACAACACCTGTCACGTTGGTCTGATCTGGTGCAACAGTTGATTTTCTGCATTTGTCCCCTTAACTAGATTATAGGTACCTGGAGGCAGGACCAATACAGTTTTATAGCCTTGGCACCTAGCATAGCGCATGACAAATCGTAGATATTCAGTAAATGTTACCAAGTGAATGCACTCTTGGGGATGATATTAACAACCAGTGAGCATCAACAGAGATCCTGTAAGTAAAGCACTTAGCACAGGGTAATTGCTCAATAAATATACATGTACACATTTACTATTGCATAAGGAAAAACAGCTGCTCGGTGAGCAATGGTATTATTATATTGTGCAACAGTACTTTGTAAACTGCAAAACGGTGCATTAATCTATGGTTCTGAACACCCCCTTCCCGGCCCTGCCCCGTTGCCACCATACAAGCTAAACCTTTGAGACACACCCAGGGCCTAGAGCCAGCCCTTTCCACTCTGCAGCGTGAGAAGGCCATTGGCCAGGGGCTCAGCTCTGTACTTAGGAAGCTGTAGTTAATCAGAATGCATGTTACCCAGGCGAGATGCGAGACACAGAGATTTACTCTCTCTCCCTTAAAGCCCCAATTCGGGAGTCAAATTCCCAGCGTTTGGGGCTGCCACACATGTTGCTGTTCTATAGATAATCTGACCAGTGCCACATCCTCCAGCTCCTACAGTGAGATGCCAGAGACCTCCACATGCCTCCAGTCCTTTCTGGAGCCTCCACTAAGTGTCTGGCTCCTCTAGGAAGCCCCATTCCTCATGCCCCTGTAGTCAAAGTCCCTTTTGATCTGTGCCATCCTTCCAGCCAATCATTCAATAAATACGTGTTCTCTCTTCTGCCCACCATGTGCTTGGCATTGTCGTAGGTGCTGGGGAGATAGCAGTGAACAGAGCGCACACGAATTCCTCATGGAGCTTGCACTCTCAATAGAATAAACCAGTCAACTATATAGTGCTGGGGGCTGATATGCATTCAAGAAAAACAGCAGAGCCGACAAGGGGCTCGGAGACTTTGGCATGGTGGGAGTTGGATACGCACGTTCAAAGGGTGGCCCCAAAGGTCCCACTGCAAAAGTGACAGGTGCACAAAACCTGCAGGGGAGGGCGTGGTGCCAGGCGGGTTCTGGAGGAAGAGTGCCTCAGACTGGAGGTGCCTGCAACTTGCGGAGTGGGCTGGGGTTGTTATAGCGAGAAATGACCTGGGTGCCAGACTGGTAGCGTGTGTGGCTTGTGGGCTGAGTGGGGTGGAAAGCCGTGGGCACAGAGGAGTAATGTGACCTCACTTAGGTTTTCAGAGGGAGTGTGCTGGACTCCGGGGGCAAGGAGAGACCACTGGAAGCAGAGAGGCCAGCGAGGGGGTTTTACCACAGCCCAGATGAGACGTGATGGGGCTGGACCGCGTGATATGGTGGAGGTGGTAAAAAGTAGCCATATTCTGGAAATGCTTTTAAGGTAGAGAATGCAGGATTTGCTGACCCATTAAATGTGGAGTTGACAGAAAGAAGCATCCAAGCCCGGAAGCCCGGGATGAGTTACTGCCCCTTTTGCCTCTTGCAGGGAGCTGGGAGCTATCTGTTCCTCTCAGCGTTTGTCCTAAACCAAAGCCGGGTTTCTAAATTGAGCCTTTATTTTTTTTTTTCACCGTTGCTCAAAGCATGCATTTCTTGAAAAGTAAGGGCACATGAAGTTCCCAAATAGTTTAACAGCGCATAAAGTAAATGATGGCTGCTGACGCTGTGCGATGAGTAGCAACCTCGAAAACTCCTTGCTTCCCGTGGAAATTCTGTCAGCAGAATTAGGGCTGCAATTTCATTCCTCCTCGGTTGTCTGATTAAGGTTTCATTTAAGCCTTGGGCTTATTTTCGAAAGCCCTATAAACATTTTACACACCTACTCATGTATTACCGAAGCCATTCTCTGAATCCAGCCTACAGTAAAATTAATTACCGTGTCACGAGTAAGCCACATTTCAAGAGGAATCATAAATATTTACTCAGACCTGATTCAATGTCACTTGGAAATGAAACAATATTGGCAACAGATTTCTTTGTATTACGGTACACTCTTTACTTGGAAGCTTTCCATGGCAATATATCCATAAAGTTTTAGAAGGCCATTTTCAACGTGTGGAGAAGATAGTAAATCAACACTCCGATCGTTCCAGAAATCCGCAGGCCCAGAAAACCCATATGCTGCCCCAGTTCCTCCGGGGACTGCCCCAAAGGGGCTGGCAGCAACAGCCACAGCAGGCAAGCCTGGGAGAGAGGAAGAAGCCACACATCCAGGGACCGGTGGGAGGGGCACCAGGACCCCTGACGTCGGGAAGTCCTTGCAGGTGAAGCCAGTGCACCGTGGGCTTGAGGGACGGAAGCCAGACTTGCAGGCAGTCTGTATCCTGCAGACTCAGCAGCAAGCCATGTGGTGTCATGGGAGCACACTGGGAGACGTGGGTTCAAATCCCAGCTCTGCCACTTGGACACCGTGCAACTTTAGGCAAGAGAATCTCTTTCCATGCCTCAATTCCTTCATATGTGGAAAAAGTACTTTTGTCTTGGGTTGTGGTGAGCATGCATGGTAAGGAGCTTAAAACAGGAGCATGGAGGCCAGCGTTGTGGCACAGCGGTTTAAGCCACTGCCTGCAATGCTGGCATCCCATGTGGGCACTGGCTCGAGACCCGCTGTTCCACTTCCAATACAGCTCTCTGCTAACGCACCTAGGAAAACAGTAAAAGATGGCCCAAGTGCTTGGGCCCCTGCACCCACATGGGAGACCTGGAAGAAGTTCCTGGCTCCTGGCTTCAGATCAGTTCAGCTCCAGCCTTTGAGGTCATTTGGGGAGTGAACCAGCAGATGAAAGATTCTCTCTCTCTCTCTCTCTCTCTCTCTCTCTGCTTCTAGCTCTCTCTCTCTCTGCTTCTAGCTCTCTCTCTCTGTAACTCTCTTTCAAATACATAAATTTCAAAAAAAAAGGAGCCTAATACATAATAGACGCTCCACACATATACACACACGTGCACGTCTGTGCACAGGCACGTACACACAGATATGAGTGTTGTAGTATTTCTACATTGTGCCTACTGCACAGTATACATATACCATAAACAGCACATGCACCACCAGTGTACATACGCACATACATGTATACCCCGGTCCGTGTGATCAATCGGAGTCAGAAGGACTGGCCTTGAGTCTTCAGCTCTGTCACTGGTTTGATTTCACCTCGCTCCCTCGGTTTCCGGGGAAGGTCATGGCCATTTTGCCCGGAGGCTGAGCGGGTGAAGTGAGGGTTCTGCCCAGGATGACAGAGGGACAGGCGTGGGCGGTTTCTGGTCTTCCGGACCCCTGGGAGGGGAGGGGCTGAGTCTTCCCTAGGGGAGTAGGAGGGGGGTGGGCAGTCACGGGCCTGGGTCTCCCAGCCCCTCACCCCTCCTCCAGGACTGTGTCACAGCAAGCACGTGAGTCTCCCCAGGCTGGAGCTGCAATGTGTGGGCTGAGCTTGCTCACTCCGGGAATGCCGGTCATTGTGCTCTGCACTCGGATGACTAAAGCCACAGCTAAAAGCGGAGCTGAGGGGGCTGCGGGCCTGGCGGGTGGACGCCGGTACACGGGGGGCGGCCCCGGGAGCCCACCCTGCTCCTGGCGCTCAGCTCTGCTGGGGCCCCAGCCGCTGGCAGGACACCACTCCAAGGACGCCGGAACAGAGCATTAAGTGGGAAGGAAAGTAGTGCGAAGTCTGGGGCACCCAAAAATCAAGACCCGTGGGGAGCTCTAGAACCCCGACTCTTCTTCTCTTTCCTGAGTCGAAGGAAGAGTTTTTGGGTGAGGTTTTTTTGGGGGGTCTGGCTTTTTTCTTCTACTTTCAGCAGCTTCACTGACATACAATACGTGGGTAGCAAAATTCCCCAGTGTAAGAGCACAGCTTAGGCCGGCGCTGCGGCTCACTAGGCTAATCCTCCGCCTGCGGCTCCAGCACACCAGGTTCTAGTCCCGGTCAGGGCGCCAGATTCTGTCCCGGTTGCCCCTCTTCCAGGCCAGCTCTCTGCTGTGGCCAGGGAGTACAGTGGAGGATGGCCCAAGTGCTTGGGCCCTGCACCCCATGGGAGACCAGGAGAAGCACCTGGCTCCTGCCTTCGGATCAGCGTGGTGCGCCGGCCGAAGCGGCCATTGGAGGGTGAACCAGAGGCAAAGGAAGACCTTTCTCTCTCTCTCTCTCTCACTGTCCACTCTGCCTGTCAAAAAAAAAAAAAAAAAAAAAAAAAAAAACACAGCTTAATGATTTTCAGTGAATTTACACACACAGCTGTGCAGTGCAGTCGGCACCACGATCTAGTTTTACGACAGTCTCACTGATCCACATAGAGAAGCTGTGTCCAGGTGCAGTCTGCCCCAAGGCCACCCCCCAGCCCCCGGGCGATCCGTGATGTGCCTCTAGCTCCCTAGACTTGTCTTTGAGAAATGGCCCCTGTATGGAATCGTGTGCTCTGGAGTCTTCTCTGCCTCTTTGCAGTAGCATGAGGTTTCTGGGGTTCAAACATGGTGGTCAGTGATAGTCCATTGTTTGGGAACTTTGTTCATCCATTCACCGGCTGCTGAACATTTGGGTGTTTTACGGCTTTTTAAAAAACGTTCTAAGTAAAACGAGGTTGGTCTCACGCCTTTGAAGACGTTCTTTGTTAATCTTCAACAAAACCATTTCTTTGTGTTAAGAACTGGGCCCTTTGAAACAAGCTTCTTCCAACATGATGGTATCAAAGAGTTCATTCTAACGCTGTCCCGGGGCACGCCTCATTAGAGGGAAGCCCAAATGTTAAAGTAGGGGGGGTCGTTCGTTTCTCAGTGCGCAAAGCCTTCAAACACAGGACTGTTCCAGTTGGAGAAGACACACAGGCTGAGGACCTCTTTGCACTGGAACCTGCACAAAACGCCGGCGTTGTGGTGCAGCAGGTTACACCACTGCCTGTGACACCAGCATCCCATATCACAGCTCTTGTTCGAGTCTCAGCTACTCCGCTTCTGACCCAACTTCCTGCTAATGCACTGGAGAAAACAGCAGAAGACAGCTCCAGTGCTTGGGTCCCTACCACTCATGTAGAAGACCCAGATGGAGTTCCAGGCTTCTGGCTTCAACCTGGCCCAGCCCTGGCCATGGTGGCCATTTGGGGAGTGACCCAGCAAATGATAGATCTCTCTCTCTCTCTCTCTCTGTCACTCTGCCTTTCAAGTAAGTAAATAAATAAACCTCTTTTTTTATTATTTTAAAAAGAATCTGTGCACAGGGTGTTTGCTTGTCCCAGTGCATAAGTGCTGACCACAAGAGGGACCAGAACAAGGACATCCTGGTGGCCTGGGCCCATAGTATCATCCTAGCCACAGCGGAGCCACACATTCCGAAGGTGGTGGAGGATCCTTGGGCTACCACTTATAATATAGAGTCAAAAGGCCGGTGCCGCAGCTCACTAGGCTAATCCTCCACCTGCGGTGCCAGCACCCTGGGTTCTAGTCCCGGTCGGGGCTCCGGATTCTGTCCCGGCTGCCCCTCTTCCAGTCCAGCTCTCCACAGTGGCCCGGTAGTACAGTGGAGGATGGCCCAGGTCCTTGGGCCCTGCACCTGCATGGGAGACCAGGAGAAACACTTGGCTCCTGGCTTCAGATAAGCGCAGCTCGCCGGCTGCAATGCACCGGCTGCAATGCACCGGCCGCAGCGGCCATTGGGGGGTGAACCAACAGAAAAGGAAGACATTTCTCTCTGTCTCTCTCTCTTTCTTTCTCACTGTCTAACTCTGCCTGTCAAAAATAAATATATATGTGTGTGTATATATATATATATATATATATATATAAAGAGAGAGAGAGAGAGAGAGAGAGAGAGTCAAAAAAGTAACTTGCTAAAAACCTATCACCAGGGCCAGGTCAGGGTTGTGGTGCAGCGGGGAAAGCTGCTGTCTGTAGTGCTGACATCCCATATGGGCCCAATTCGAGTCCCAGCTGCTCTACTTCCTATCTAGTTCTGTGCTGTGGCCAGGCAAAGCAGCGGAGCACAGTCCAAGTGCCTGGGCCCCTGCATCCTTGTGGGAGACCCAGAAGAAGCTCCTGGCTCCTGGCTTCGGCCTGGCCCTGCCCTGACCATTGTGTCCATCTGGGGAGAGAACCAGTGGATGGGAGGTCTCTTTATCTCTCCTCCTCTCTCTCTGTAACTCTGTCTTCCAAATAAATAAATAAAATTTTAAAAAAGAAAGAAAGAAAAAACTTACCTCATTCCTGGTGAAAGGATGTACAGGTTCTGCTCACAGAGGACCCTCTGCTCGATCCATCAGTCAACAGGTGCACGTGGGCTTCCACAATGCACGCATCAGCAGCCGGCAAGCACTGGGGTGGAGGGAAGATGGAGCTGCTGGCCTTGATGAGCTCACTGTGCAACGAGAGAGAGAGAGAGAGAGAGAGAGAGAACATGCACCTGATAAATAAGTGGCTCCAACCCTGTAGAAAATGTTCTCCCAGAGCCCCACAGAAAGCCTGGAGAACACGAGGTCAAGACCTGGAGGGGAGTTACAGACCAGCTGGCAAGTCGGGCAACAAGTGGGAAAGGAGAGAGCAGTGCTTCGATGGGCATGTCCAGACAATGCTACACTCTAGGGGTGAGGGTAAAGCTGTGCCTGGTCAGCTCCACCCAGGGCTCCCCGCTACCAGACCACTGTGCTGGTCCTGACACCTGCCAAGAAGCCCTGGAAAGCTGATAGCTGGCTGGCACGGTGCACCAGCCCCTCGGGTTACTAACCACACACATTTGGTAAGCCACACTGGCTGGCAACAGAGTCATGTGGAAGGGGATTTACTGGACAGCCAACTTGGCCAAACAACTCCTCTCCTCTTCCACGAAGGATGCCCTACTTGGTCTTAAGGTCAAACTTCTTGAAGCCTGCCCGGGAGACAGCCATAAAGAGCATCACCAAGAGTTTCATTAGCATAATGCACCTCGTGTGTGTCCTGAAACAGGCAGTGCAGCCTGGCCTGGGGACACAATGAGCTCGAGTTCTACAACCGGGGGGCTTCCTCTTCGTGAGTCTCTGACAAAACCAGGGGTTCCAAGAGGCTGCTCCGAGGAGTTCCTGGTTAAACTCAGTGGCTAAAACACACACTCTCATCTCTGCCTCCCACCGAATGTCCACTAAGATGATAGTGCAGAATGTTAAAATTAGAACTACAAAGACCAGGAGAGCAGGGGAAAAATTCAGCAGATAACAAAGTCTATAAAAATATCGGACTCTGAGAAGCAGATGGACTCCTGGTAACCGGAAACACAGTTAGCAAGAGAGGGAGGAAGTTGAGAGGCAAACTTATCGGTACTGCAGATCTCTGGGAAGATTCAGGAATTGCACCAACCAGGTGTCTGAAAAGATAGAAGCACACGTCAGGGACAAGAAAAGGGCAAGTGATTAAAAGATCAAAAGAAGCAATTAGGCCTTCTCCTTCTCCTTCTCCTTCTTCTAGCTTTCCCCTCTGTTATCTCAGTGAACTTCCGTTAGGAAACAGAAATGAAGGCATGCTTTCTGATTGCCACATTTCACCAGTAGCCTCTCTGCATGCTCCAACCCTGGTGAGACCTGGCCTCACGGAGGATGGCTTTTAGCCCGGCTACTGAAAATGTAAATAGTGGGGAAGCATGAATACTGCCAGCCCCAGCCCCCTTGCCCTGCTCTGTTTCACAATGTCAGAATGTAAGCTTGTATACCTCATATAAGGTCCCTCTCTAGGGAAACCGGCTGGCTCAGGAGAAAATGCCTATAGGTGCTGGCCGTGGGGAGCGCTCCAATGGAAGAGCCGGTTCCCTGCTGATCACCACTGCACAGGAAAGCCCACTGGACAATAAGGCCCTACTGTGTGTACAGGGCTTTAACAATACCTTCCTGTCTTCAAAATGAGCAATCAAGGTTGATCAGACATTTGGCGAATACCTAGAATGTGAAAGAGATAAAAGTAGACCAGTAGATAAAAGAAACTTAGGAAGAGACAGTAAAAGGAACAGAAGAAGACGTTCTGAAATCTGTAAATATTACCCGTGAAGTAATGTAAGATGATTGCATCCATGAACTTGAGAACAGGGTACTCCAAAAAGCAGAAATTCAGGAGTAAGTATATAGTGTGGTGGCTAAGCTGCTGCTTGGGACTCTGTGACCCATACTGGAGGGCCTGGCTTGGGTCCTGGCTCTGCTTACACTTCCAGCTTCCTGTAATGAGCATCCTGAGAGGCAACAGGTGATAGCTCAAGTACCTGAGTTCCTGCCCCCACGTGGGAGACCCAGAGTGAGTTCCTGGTTCTTGGCTTCAGCCTGGCCCAGAGCTGACTGGCATGGGCATTTGGGGAGTGAACCAGCAGATGAGATCTTTCTCTTTCTCTCTCTCTTCCAAATAAGCAAATTTTTAAAATAAATAAACATTCAGAAAATAATAAACAGCACTTGAAAGTTAAAGATGTGATAAAAAATGTTTTAGCACAATAGGAAATTTGAACGATAAAATTGAGAAAGTGTCCCAGAAAAAGTCAAAAGAAAAATAAATGGAAAAAGAAAGATAAAACAATTGAAGAATCCAAAAAAGGAGACCAGCATTTGAGCAACAGACATTTCAGAAAAAGGAAAGAGAGGGAGGGAGAGAGAGAGAGAGAGAGAGAGAGAGATGAGAAGAAATTCCTAAAGAAACAAGATAAGAAATTTTCACAAAACAGAAGGAAATGGACCTACAGTCTAATCAACAGAAAAAGACACAAACTCAACACTGAAGTTCATAATGAAGTTTCAGTACACTAAGAATAAAGAAAAAGAAAAAAAAATCCAAAAAGTTCCCAGAGAGGGGCAATTGGAAAGGAGCAAATTCATATTTCTGAAGTTGACCGGCAGTCAGAATGGCAACAATTCTCCCAACAACAACACCAGGAGTCAAAAAACAAAACAAAACAAATAAACAAACCAACATAACCAATAGAACAAAGCCTTCAACAGTTTGGAGGAAAATTACTTTCAACATAGAATTCTGTGCCTGTTTGAGTTATCACTAAAGTGTGAGGGTAAACAAGACATTTTCAGACATGCATGGTCTTGAAGAATGTCTTTTCGTTCTGCCTTTCTCAGAAAGACACTGGAAAATATGCCCAACAAGATAGCAGAGAAAATTAGCGGAAAAAAGCAAGGAAGCCAGGGACTACCTGGGATCCAGGTAGTTGGGGCGGGACACACACAACAAGGAGGCCACGGAGACAGCCAGGGTAGGGCCATCGGGATTTGAGGGCTGCAGCCCTGCAGGGGAGAGAGCCCAGATCCAGATGGAGCAGCTTGAAGAGCTCAGTGGGTGGTGGGGGGTGGGGAGGGGACAGACACTGACTACTCAAGGTAGCTCTGTGCTGTGCAGCTCTGTGCAGTCTCTCAGAGAGCCCTGGGGATGAGTTCGATAGCCACCAAACGACTGCTTAGCAAACTAAACACAGAATGATTGTTTTCAACTCCAGAAAAGAAGAAAAAGATGAATGAGAAAAAAATGTAACTGGAGTACACCTTAGTGTTCCACTGAGACAGAAAGTCATGATTCTGCGAACTCTGAATGTTGATTTTATTTTATTTGTTTATTTTTATTCGAAAGACAGAGTGACAGGGAGAGGGAGAGGCAGAGAGAGAGAGAGAAATCTTCCATCTGCTGGTTGGCACTACAAATGGCCACAGCAGCCAGGGCTGGACCCGGCTAAAGCTAGGAGTCGGGAACTCCATCCGGGTCTCCTACCCGGGGGGCAGGGGTTCAAGCACTCGGGACTCCTCCGCTGCTTTCCTGGATGCATTAGCAGAGAACTGGATCAGAAGTGGAGCAGCTGGGACTCAAACTGGCCCTCTGATGTGGGATGCAGGCAACGCAAACAGCGATCGATTTTAAAGGGTGATTTAATGATGCCGAGAGGGTGGTGCAGGGACAGAACTTACAGGAAGGAGTGTGTGACAGCTAAATCCACAGGTACCACGGTACAAAGTCAAAAGGAAATATTTAAAGCAGAAGAAAACTAAATAATAATAAAAGCGTGTTTGAAAGCTATGTGGAAGCACCAGATTAAATACCTAACAGAGCCGACAGTGGGTGTGATGCTGAATTTCGTGCGTCACTGTTGTGAGTCGTGACACCACAGATGTTGGATGGAACAGGACTCTGGATTTCCTGTGAGTGTGTTTTTAGATGAGCTTAGGATTTAAACTGGCAGGCTCTGAGTAGAGCACATTGCTGTCCACAGCGGTAGCCTTCAGCCGATCAGTGGGAGAAACTTCAAGAACAGAGACAGACCTCCCCAAGCAAGGAATTCTGTTTGCAGTCGGCCCTATGGCCTGAGCTGCAGCCTCAGCTCTTGCCTGGGTGTCCAGGCTGCAGGCTGTGGCCTTCTGAGGCTCCAGTATCATACTAGCCAACTCCTTAAGCCAGGTAAATCCCTCTCTCCCTCTCCCTGTGTGCACTACACACACGCACATGTAGGCACATGCACACACATGTGCACACACATACATATACACACACTATTGGTTCTGCTCCCCTGGATCCTAATACACTGGATGTCACCCAGAGCATCTTGGGATTTGGGGCACTGGTTGGAAGATGGCTGGGTTGGTCATGAACCTGGTTATAGTTTTTGATTTTTTAGTCTATGTGCATTTGTTCCCCTGGGAGAAAGAATTAAATTTAAAAGAAGACAATGACGTGCTTTGGAATCAGGTGGCGCTGATGTGGCTTCGGCCTTGGCCACTTACCAGCTGCCACCTTGCACAGGTCTGAGCCTCAGGCTCCCGTGGGTGAGCTGGGTCCTGGCAGGCTGCAGGAACGTTGAAAGCAATGCATGCGGAATGAGGCTGGCGTGGCCCAGGCTGAATGGAGGGCAGTTGCTTTTCTGACAAAGACACTCTGGCTGTCATCCGTTCTCCTGGCAGGGCTCGGCGTTATTCTGATTTTGTCAGGATTATTGTTCCAATAAAATACACTGGCAGGAAAACTCATTCTCTTGGAAAAGACTATGTGTGGCCTTTTAATATTTTAGCTTGGATGTGCTATATCAGACAAACACGCTCCAGCCTTATCACCACAACTCGTTCCAGTGGGGCCTCCCGGAATGGAGATCAGCCCACCCCACTCCCTACATCCAGGGGGCTGCCGCCCTGGGCTCAGCGATTTCCTGCCCCTCACCTCTGGGCGCACATGAAACCATTTCAAATGACCTAATGTGCATGTCTGCCACTCAGAGACTTGAGTGAAGAGGCAGAGGAGCAGCAGCATAGGAGGTCCCAGGAGAACGAGAGCACCTTGCGGCTGCATCCCTCGGGTACCGAGTCCAGGAAAATATGAGGTTGGAGGCTGGCGCCGTGGCTTAACAGGCTAATCCTCCGCCTTGCGGCGCCGGCACACCAGGTTCTAGTCCCAGTCAGGGCGCCGGATTCTATCCCGGTTGCCCCTCTTCCAGGCCAGCTCTCTGCTGTGGCCCGGGAAGGCAGTGGAGGATGGCCCAAGTGCTTGGGCCCTGCACCCCATGGGAGACCAGGAGAAGCACCTGGCTCCTGCCTTCGGATCAGCGAGATGCACCGGCCGCAGCGGCCATTGAAGGGCGAACCAATGGCAAATAGGAAGACCTTTCTCTCTGTCTCTCTCTCTCTCACTATCCACTCTGCCTGTCAAAAAAAAAAAAAAAGAAAGAAAATATGAGGTTGGAAAGGCATTGGCCAGCAAAGGGGTCTCGCTGCCAGGTTACCCATCTGCATTCCCGGCGGCGATTCTTTGTTTGCCCGTGAAGTGACCGGACGCTGCCTTGCATGGTGATCTGAACCCAGGAGGCAGGCACGGCCTCCAGAGGGGTCTGCAAACTCCCTAAAGCTGGGATGCGGTTTTCCTGTGTTTTCAGAAGAGCTGTGCTCCTCAAAATGTGGCCTTGCCTTGGCTGGCGGTGTCTCCTCTGAGATATTTGAAAAAAAAAATTGTTTTGTTTATTTGAAAGGCGGAGTGAGAGGGAAAGAGAAAGATCTTCCATCTACTGCTTCACTCCCCAAATGGCCGCCCCAGGCAGAAGCCAGGAGCTCCATCTGGGTCTCCCACGTGAGTGGCAGGGGCCCAAGGACTTGGACCGTTCTCCACTTCTGTCCCAGACCATTTGCAGGGAGATGGACTGGGAGCAGAGCAGCTGAGACTCAAACCAGTGCTCCAATATGGGATGCCGGCGTTGGCAGCCCTGCCTTACCCCACCGGCTGCCCCACAACACCAGCCCCATCCTTTGGGAAATCCTGAGTATGTCAGTTTTGCAAGCTGAGATGTTAGGGCTTGGAGTGGCCCTGAGTTCTGGGTAAGTCCCAGTGTAGACGTGTCAGCGCAGTGTCCTGTCTGCTCCCCGGACCCCATTCACACACACACACACACACACACACACACCGCGTGGCTGTTCAGACCCCTGCATTGGGCCTCTGAGGCAGTAGGTGCCCTAGGGCATTCCAGCATTTGCACTTCTTCCCACCATCCCAAGTTGCCTCTCTTGCACTGCTGGCTTCAACGTTCAGCCTTCCCCACGCTGAAGTCCTCCCCCACCTCCCCTCCCTAACCCCTGCCCCCACCCCCATTTAGCCTGGGGAAGCCCCTGCCTGATTGAACTCCATCCTTCTTCCTTCTTACCTCCCAGAGCACCATGCACTTGCTGTTACCACAACCGTGAGCACGTGGGGTGTTTTCTGTCCTTTTCCTTTAAATGTGAACCCTCTGAGGAAATATGTTTCTGTCTTTCTCATATCTACACACAATGAGCAATCATGTGCACCCCTCGCTCCAGCTACTCAGGTCTGTTTCCATTCCCCAGTGCAATAAGCTCTCCACGCCTCCTTTGCTCTCTTCCTCGCTGTTGACCTGCACGGAATAAACAAGCCGGCACATAGAATGTGCTCAATTAACACATCCTCCATGCTCATGGTTAAAAGGATGGATTGTTTCCTGAACTGTTCAAAATCCTTCCTAATCGTGTTTCTTTGTCATATGCCTCAAAAATGTTCTGAATGCGACACAGCTTTCCCAAAGCCCGTAGTATAGGCGCTCCTGGGGTAATCTCTGTTGCTGAAGGAAGGAGAGCGGAAAAGACGCAAGGATTACTGACACGAAGCTCTCTGCTCTCGCAGCAGCAGGGGAAGCAAGAACAAACCCAGAACTAGCCTCTCCAGGGAAAATCCCCTAAAAGAGACGACAAACAGAATGAGACAGCACAGATTCCTGGACATTTTTCTTTCTTGATGAAATCGGACAGGGCAGCAGGTTGCCGTCCACGCAGTGCTCGCCGCAGGAGGTCTCTGTTTACTGCTGGTTTCATGGCCACATCTCTCTCTCTCTCTCCTGGAAAGAGATTTGCTGGAGGCTGGCTGGCTCCTTTCCCATGCAGGTCACCAGAGAGCCGCTGGATGCTGGGAAACAGTAACCTCAGCGAAATGTCAGGGAAGATTTAGTGAAACTGACCGAGGCCACAGTGCCCCTCCTCCGGAAGGAGCCAGGAGAGCCAGGACCACACACGAGGAGCCCAGGGCTGATTGCAAAGGCAAGCGCAGGCTGCCCCCGCCCTGGGACCGTGTTCTCTGCTAAGGAGGAGTCTGCCCAGGAGCTGCAGCGAGTGACAGAGGCCTTGGAGAGTGGCAGAGCATCCCAGCATCATCCCGTACCTGGAGCACCAGCCGGGCCGCGCCTCAGTCTTTCTGTTTGCTCACCAGGAACCTGGCAAAACCCGATGCCTGATTCTTTCAATAAGAGAACATGGATACCAGCAATCTACAACATGGACCCTAGTCTAAAATGGACCCTGCTCCACACAGCGAAGTCCCTGAGATGCCTGTGGTCCCTTGGACTGGATGGCCAAAAGGCATCAAGTCCTTCCACCTTGGGAATGGCCTTCTGCGTGTGAGCAAGGTCTCAAACCACCTCTCTGGACGGGCTGCAAGTGAACGGAGCATCCAGAAAAGGAGCTAAACGTTCAGGGCTGGGAGACAGCTAAGGTGTTCGGAGGTGAAGCCACTAACTGAAGCCGTGCGCTCTTGTCTCAAGCAGGTAGTGTTCACACTCCACGCAGCACAGCCAAATCCATTGAGCGGCACAGGCCACCACGGGGACCGTGCATGCTTGGTCCCAGACCACTGCCATAAAACAGACACCTCAATAAAGTGAGTCATGGGATTATTTGGTTTCCCAGGGGTGTAAAAAAGTTAGGTCAGGGGGCCGGCACTATGGTGCAGTGAGCTAATTCTCCATTTGCGGCGCACATTCCATATGGGCACTGGTTCTAGTCCCGGCTGCTCCTCTTCCAATCCAGCTCTCTGCTATGGCCTGGGAAAGCAGTGGAAGATGGCCCAAGTCCTTGGGCCCCTGCACCTGTGTGGGAGACCCGGAAGAAGCTCATGGCTTCAGATCAGCTCAGCTCTGACTGTTGTGGCCATTTGGAGAGTGAACCAGCGGATGGAAGATCTCTCTCTCTCTGCCTCTCTGTAATTCTGCTTTTCAAATAATTAAATAAATATTTAAATAAAAAAGGTCAGTTTCGCTCATATACACTTTATTTTTTTTTGAGATTTGATTATTGTTTATAGCCTTTGTCTATACTTTTAAGAAACAGTAGTTTTTCTACATGTTGAATTTTTTACTTAGTAGAGGGTTACATAAAAGTATGTCATAAAAATTAAAAGAAAAATAGGAAGGAGAAGGGAGGGAGGGTAGGGTGGGAGGTAGCCTTATTCTCTTCAAATTGTATATATGAAATCCATTAAATTTGTTCCCTTTATATAAATAAAAAGTAAAATTTAGAAACTCTTTAAATAAATGGTTAACTAGATCACATGGGGGAAAGTTATGTTTATATTATGCTGCAACTGATTCAATGGCATTGTATCTTTTTAAAAAAAGTACCTGCCTTAATTTTAAAATACATTATTGATAAAAAAAAAAAAAAGCTAGCGATCATCTGACTTGTTGGGAAAATGGCACTGGTAGACACATTCGACATGGGGTTGCCAAAAACCTCCCATTTGTAAAAACGCAAATCTGCAAAGCTCAGTGAAGCACAGCACAACAAAGCGAGGCTGGCCTGGTTCTAGATAGATCCCACCGGCCTTTGTATTTGGGAAGGGTCAAGGGTCATGACCCTCACCTCGGTTAACAGTCTCTCCTCCACCTACCACACAGCTCCCAGAAAGTTCCCTGGGGGAGAAGGTAATTGATTCTTCTTCCTGTAGAACTCAAAGAGCCCGGATGTGTGAGCCTGAGCAAGGCCCCTGATCTTCACTTTCTCCCTCCGCACAGTGAAGTGGCTCTCCGTGGTCCCCAAGCGGCACTTGCAGCCCGCCGATATTTCTTCTATGGGGCTAAGAGAAACTTTATTTTCCAACAACCTGCTGTAGCGTAGCAGGTTAAGCCGCCGCCTGCAACACCGGCATCCAGTATCAGAGCACCAGTTCAAGTCTCGGCTGTTCTGCTTCTGATCCAGTTCCCACTAATGTGCCTGGGAAAGCAATGGAAGATGGCCCAAGTACTTGGGTCCCTGCCACCCACATGGGAGACTGGAATGAAGTTCTAGGCTCTTGGCCTCACCCTGGCCCAGCCCTGGCCATTGGATGTATTTGGAGAGTGAACCAGTCGATGGAAGATCTCTTTCTTCTCTCTCCATCTCTCCTTCATTCTCTGCCCCTCTGACTTTCAAATACACACAATAAACCTTTTAAAACAATAAAAATTAAAAATAAGTATTATCCTAGACCTCTCCTCATGCATGCACTGAGATAGAAAGGTGGCTAGTTGGTTGGAACTAATTTTACAAAAATTGGATTACACTCTATATGTTATATTTGACAAAAATATCACATTTAGTGTTATTTTTGAATTTAACATGAAAAAGAGATTGAAGTGAAACGGAAAATATTCTGTGCCAAAAAATATGTAGTGACAGATGTGCTGGCAAAGTGGTCACAAATTCTTACCCACTTCTCCAGCGGAGAAGGGGGATCTATTTCTCTATCCCCTTGAAGGTGGGCTGGGCCTAAGATTGCTTTGACAAATGGAACACAGCGAAGTCATATTGTTCCCATTCTGGGCCTAGCCTTTAAGAAGTCTGGCGTCTTCTACCTCCTCCCTCTTGGAACCCAGCCACAGGTTCCTTCAGAAATTTTCTGTTGTAATCCCTGTGATATTTCCATGTTGTTTTAAGACAATTGAGGAGAATGTAGCAGGGCAAATGAGTATGTGGGTGTGTATATGTTCATGTGTGAGGGTGTGCCCCCAGGGGGTAGGTACATATGTGTGAGTGCACACATGGGTGAGTGTGTAAGTGTGTGCAGGTGTGAAGATGTGTGTATGTACAGGAATATATGAATGCTTGTGTGAATGTGTGTGAGGTTGTGATGTATGAGACAGACACTGAGACAGAGCGCTCCTATTTGCTAGTTCACTCCCCAAACATCTGCAACAGCTGGGCCTGGGCCAAACTGAAACTGGGGAGCAGAAGCTCAAGCCAGGTCTCCCTTGTGGGTGACAGCGACTCAACTACTTGAGCCATCACCTCTGCCTCCCAGGATCTGCTTAGGTGAGAAGTGGAAGCTGGAGCAGAGCGGTGACTTGAAGCCAGACACTCTGACGTGGAATGCCGGCATCTTAACTGCTAGGCTAAAGGGCTGCCCACGATGGTGGTTTTTGGTTGGTTGGTTGTTTGCTTTTTCTCATATGGTCTTGCGATGTCGCTGGAGAGCAGCTGGGAACTCTAACCCTACCCTGACAAGGCTTCCGAGGATTTGGCTGTGGCTATACTCAACACGTCTCTCCCAGGATGCCTCTTTACCCTGATGGACAGCCCAGTGTCCTACGTGTGGCCAGGTGTGTGTTCAGCCTGGCAGATACCCCTGTGGCTTCTGTCTCGCATGTGTTCAGTGTACTCCCACCTGCACAGCCGCACCCAGGAGAGCCCTGACCGGGACATAAGTGAGGTTGGGTGTGTTGGGCAGGTGAGATGCAGGGGTGGTCACTCAACAGACAGACAGGAAACACCACAATCAGTGCAATACGTGCACTCCCAGTGAGAGGTCAGTGCCCTCGTAGAGCCGGTGGAAGCAAGGAGCCATTCCCGCCTCACACTCAAGCAGTGCGTAGGAAGCCAGACAGATAGCCAGAGTCCTGCTATATTCTTCTCCCCATTGAAAGCAAAATGCTCTTTGGCATTAAGGAATAGCACCTTGGGGCTGGCGATGTGGCATAGCGGGTAAAGCCGCCACCTGCAGTGCCGGCATCCGATACGGGCACCGGTCTAAGTCCCGGCTGCTCCACTTCTGATCCAGCTCTCTGCTATGGCCTGAGAAAGCAGAAGAAGATGGCCCAAGTCTTTGGACCCTTCTACCTGTGTGGGAGACCCAGAAGAAGTTCCCGGCTCCAGGCTTCAGATCAGCCTAGCTCCAGCTGTTGGGGTCATATGGGGAATGAACCAGCTGATGGAAGCCCTCTCTCTTTGTCTCTCTGCCTCTGCCTCTCTGTAACTCTGCCTTTCAAATAAATAAATAAATCATATATTTAAAAAAAAAAAAAAGGAACAGCATCTGTGCGGCCATAGAAGCACTCAGAATGTGACCTTATTTGTTGAAACAGTGGCTTGGAGGACAGCTAACTAAACTATGGCGCGAGGACAGCCAATGCCACAGGTCACAGGAAACCTGTCCTGGTGAGAACAGGAGCTGCATTGACTGTCTCCTAAAAATGTGTGAATCGTTACAAAGCCAAACCTCAGTTTTTCTGTGTGAGTCTTTAAAAGCTCAGATATGATCTTTATCTCAGGAAGCTGAAGCTGAGTTCATTAAAAATGCTTGTTAACCTAATTAGGTGACTGAATGAGCCCGCAGGCTGGGTTCCGGAGGACGGGCGAGTGGGCAGTGAGCGGGGGTGAGTGGCATGGCTTGCTGTTCCTGAGCTGAGTGCCAGCAGTGCGTTATTTTAGAAAAGTCATGTCTTTAATGAAGTATGATTAGTATCTGACTTCTCACGTGTGTCTGAGCTGCTGTACCCCAAGCATCACCATGCTGGATGGAGCTCTACAGAAGTCCCCGGGAATTAAGCTGGCAATAAGCCTGTGTCACTGGCAACAGGGTCTCCAAGTCTGTGATGTCTCCTGCTTCATCCACCCACTGTCTATGGCAGCACCCACCCTGCTGGACAGAGCAGCCTGGGGATCTCCAAGGGAGCCAATACCCACTCGCAGCACCGGCTGAGCCCTGCCTGGCTTGCACCACTGGGGGACCCGAGATCCCATGAAAGTCCTTTTCCAGGAGCCAAGACTCATGTGGGAGGGGGTCTTTGGACTCAACCGTGTGGGCTGGTAGGCTAGAGATGAGCTCCATGGAGAGAGGGGTTCATCTAGAAAGCCAAAGGAGCAGCTCTAGTGGAAGTCGGGGCGAGATTCTGGGCGCAGCTGTAAGTGAAGCCGCCAAGCAAAGCCAAGAACAGAGCAGTCAGCATCCCCGCTTCAGCACACCTGGCAGCGGGGTGAGGGGAGACGCTCCTGGCACCCGGTCTGACAAGGGCCACCAGCAGGGGCAGCAGAGACTGGTGGCCTCCCTCGAGGGCATCTGGGCCCTGGGCTTCCAGGAGAGGGTCCAGCAAAAGAACCCCGTGGGGACTCACTCCTGAGTCGCCGTGAGCCCTGGCATCCCAGGGGAACACTGCTGGATTGGAATCCGGTGTTGTCCCAGAGAGAGGTGCAGGTCAATGTCAGTGTGACCTCTCGTCCCGTCAGACTAGGGAAACCTGAGACACTCAGACACACTCCAGAATCAGCATGGAAATTTTCCCTACCCTCATGGAACCCTGCGTGCAGACATGGCTGTCGGGCCTCTGGGAACTCAGCCAGACATGGTATTCCGGGCTCCCTGCGAGGGTGTCCCTGGGACTGGAACAGAAGCGGGAAAAACACCGACCTGGCTCATGACTGTCTCCCACTGGCTACGGCCTAGCTCTCTTCCCATCCCTCAGTGGAGTGGACTGGACTCCCCGGACCTAGAGGAGGCCAGAGCTACATGGTGGACGCAACCTTGCCTCTAAACCTTCCCCTGGAGAGCCACCAGGGGGCGCCCACCCACAGTGGCAGCACACAGCACAGACCCCTTTGCGACGAGCACTGAGATTTGGGGAGTGTTTGTTGTAAAAGCCAGTGCTGGTCACCTCACCTATTGCACCAGAGAAGAGTTATTATCCGCAGTCTACAACAGCAGAAAGTGGAGCTCATAAGGGTTTAGCCCGACTGGTGGTCCTCACCCAGGAGCGATTGCGCATGCAGGGGAGACATCTGGCAGTGTTTGGAGATGTTCTGGGGTTGTCCCGTGTGGCAGAGAGAGGGTTGAAGGGAGAACCCACTGTGTAAAGGCCAGCGATGCTGCTGCACATCCCAGGGTGCACAGGACGGCCCCAACCGCGAAGAACTGGCCGACCCACAGCGCTGAGAGTGTGGAGGCCAAGGAGGCCGGTGAGGGTGAGGGGAAGAGATAGATGTGTTCAGCCGCTTGAACCTAGTAGCTGGCTCATGACCCCAGTCTTGTCTTAGAATCGGAGTGTCTGTTTACCTGTGTGGGTGCGTTGTCAGGTCACCCCCAACTCTGAGAGGGAAGCTCCCTCCTGGGACCAAAGGAGCCCAGTAGAGGAGTAACAAATGCACACACACAGATTTCCATAAGCTGTGTGGAAGACCCACACAGATGTTTCCTGCTCATTCAGTAAGCACCAGAATATTCCTTGAAAATTGGTAAACGTGTTTGCTGCCCTGACGGGGGGACAAACCCGAGAAACTTCATTTAGGGAGAAACTTCACTTCCTCCTTCCTGGTAGGATTCTCACAGCTCCACATGAGTAAAACAAAAAGATGTCTGGGTCTTTTTCACTGCTTTCAAAAGTAATACTGGCTTGTTGTTTTTTAGAAAAATGACAAAAATAGAAAATAAAAATATACCATCTTCCCTAGGAAGTCATGATACGTAATTTCGCTCATATTCTCTCTCATGTTTGTTTCTGCGCATATGCTAACATCTATATTTTTTAATAGGGGATGTGGTGTGTGTGTATGCTTGCGTGTGTACATCTGCACTTCAAACATCCATGGAAAATGGAATTAAAAGACAAGTCTAGGGGCTGGCACTGTGGCATAGTGGGTAAAGCCATCGCCTGCAGTGCCAGTGTCCCTGTGGGGCGCTGGTTCTAGTCCTGGCTGCTCCTCTTCCAATCCAGCTCTCTGCTATGGCCTGGGAAAGCAGTAGAAGATGGCTCAAGGCCTTGGGCCCCTGCACCTGCGTGGCAGACCCAGAAGAAGCTCCTGGCTTCGGATCAGCACAGATCCGGCCGTTGTGGCCAATTGGGGAATGATCCAGTGGATGGAAGACCTCTCTCTCTTTCTCTCTCTTTCTCTCTCTGCCTCTCTTTCTCTCTGTGTGTAACTCTGATTTTCAAATAAGTAAATAAATCTAAAAAAAAATACAAGTTTATTTGGTGCAAAAACTTTTTGAAACCCAGTTTTTCCGCAGTACGCATGTTTCAGAAACTTGTTTTGACACACTTCATATGTTTACATTTCAAGAAAAAATTTGTATCAAAATAAACTGACCTTCTAATCCTATTGTCTATAAACTTTTTTTTTTTTTTTGACAGGCAGAGTAGACAGTGAGAGAGAGAGAGAGACAGAGAGAAAGGTCTTCCTTTGCCGTTGGTTCACCCTCTAATGGCCGCCGCGGTAGCGCGCTGCGGCCGGCGCACCGCGCTGTTCCGATGGCAGGAGCCAGGTGCTTCTCCTGGTCTCCCATGGGGTGCAGAGCCCAAACACTTGGGCCATCCTCCACTGCACTCCCTGGCCACAGCAGAGAGCTGGCCTGGAAGAGGGGCAACCGGGACAGGATCGGTGCCCCGACCGGGACTAGAACCCGGTGTGCCGGCGCCGCAAGGCGGAGGATTAGCCTGTTGAGCCACGGCGCCGGCCTATAAACTTTTTGAAGTACCCTCAAGTGTCAGAGACTGCTAGGCAAAATCTGTTCTCGCACCTTCCCCAGAGCACACCCAGCAAGCATTTCCCAGCCTGCCTTGACGTGGTCATGTGACTGCCCTCCCCAGTGGAGCGTGGGTAGAGTGACATACATATCCTATAGGCCTGGCTACGAATGCCTCCCTCTCCTGCTGCCCCACATTCCTGTCTGGCCAAGATGGAGGTGACCACGTTGAAGATGACAAGCACCTCTTTCCACCTTAGCTCCACATGACTGGAAGAGTCACCCCAAGAAGCTGCTCACCTGCTTTGAGTTGTTACAGAAACAAGAAACAGACCTCTGCTTGGAACACGCAGGGCCTGTGTGTGACACAGGTTACAATGCTGCTCTGTACTTCTTTCACTTAAAAATATGTCTGGAGCATTTTTCCACATCTAGTGGACTTCTTATAAGATGTACTTTACTTCCCACAATTTAACTTTCCTGAAATTGGGAGATGTCTCATATTTGAGAGGTTCAGTTGCCAAACATTTCCATTAAATGATTGCATCACCACAGAATCAAGTAAATACCACAATTCTACTTTTTTTAGGCTTTAAAAATAATAGGAATTTATTGCTGCTCTTAAATAACCAAATAGTACCACTGGGTTTATTTTTTTACATATTGTTTACTCATTATTATTATCATTATTTTAGGTGATTTGCCACAAAGATTTAATTGGGGAAAATACAAAAGATATTTAACATGCAGTATGTGACAGTGTAGTTTGTGTAGACAGTTGCTGTTTGCTATACCATCTGAGAATACCAAGTTAACTCATCATTTTAAGACTTCATAGTCTAGAATTACTTGTAATTTTTAAACTTTTATTTAATAAATATAGTAAATATAAATTTCATAGGTACAGCTTTTTGGAATATAGCAGTACCACTGGGTTTAAAAGGAAGTCTGGGGCTGGCACTGTGGCATCGTGGGTAAAGCCGCAGCCTGCAGTGCTGGCATCCCATATGGGCGCCGATTCTAGTCCCGGCTGCTCCACTTCCGATCCAGCTCTCTGCTGTGGCCTGGGAAAGTGGTAGAAGATGGCCCAAGTCCTTGGGCCCCTGCACCATGTGGGAGACCTGGAAGAAGCTCCTGGCTCCTGGCTTCAGATCAGCATAACTCCAGCTGTTGCAGCCAATTGGGGAGTGAACCAGCGGATGGAAGACCTCTCTCTCTCTCTCTCTGCCTCTCCTCTCTCTGTGTAACTCTTTCAAATAAGTAAATAAACTTTAAATAAATAAATATAAGGAAAAGTGTCTGGCATGGCAGAAATGTTCAGACAGGACAGAGAAAATAGACCTGGTTCCTGCCATCGGAACAGCGCGGTGCGCCGGCCACAGCGCGCTACCGCGGCGGCCATTAGAGGGTGAACCAACGGCAAAGGAAGACCTTTCTCTCTTTCTCTCTCTCTCTCTCACTGTCCACTCTGCCTGTCAAAAATAAAAAAAAAAAAAAAAGAGGATAAAGGAGCAGAATACCCACAAGTGAAGGTGTTGGGCTGCAGACATCCCGGAGAGCCCCAGTCTGAAGTAATGAAAGCATCGGCATGTATACGTCATACTCAGGTTTAACTTTGTGAACCATTCAGAGTACATTCAACAACTATTATAAATACTGAAAAAAAATTGTATCAGGGGAATTACACAAACTTAAGAAAACATCAGAAAGCATTTCTAAAAAGAATTTAAGGTTGGCGCCGCAGCTCAATAGGCTAATCCTCTGCCTTGAGGTGCCGGCACACCGGGTTCTAGTCCCGGTCGGGGTGCCGGATTCTGTCCTGGTTGCCCCTCTTCCAGGCCAGCTCTCTGCTGTGGCCCGGGAGTGCAGTGGAGGATGGCCCAAGTGCTTGGGCCCTGCACCTGCATGGGAGACCAGAAGCACCTGGCTCCTGGCTTCGGATCGGTGCGGTGTGCCGGCCGCAGCGGCCATTGGAGGGTGAACCAACGGAAAAGGAAGACCTTTCTCTCTCTCTCTCTCTCTCTCTCTCTCTCTCTCTCACTGTCCACTCTGCCTATCAAAAAATAAAAATAAATAAATAAATACATAAATAAATAAAAAGAATTTAAGTGGCAAGATGTGAGACAAAGATGTGAAACCAACCAACTAAGCATTCCACTGCACAGAAATATTGTAAACCCCTAGTTTGAAGGCCTTCTTCTAGCCATGTTTAAGAATTATCATATTTTTACTTTCTTACCACTTGTCAAACTTTATACATTCAGTAAACTTTTTAAAAAAATTTTATTTATTTGAGAGCCAGAGTTACAGACAGAGAGAAGGAGAGGCAGAGAGAGAGAGAGAGAGAGAGAGAGAGAGGTCTTCCATCCGCTGGTTTACTCCTCAGATGGCCACAACAGCCGGAGCTGCACTGATCCGAAGCCAGGAGCCAGGAGATTCTTCTGGGTCTCCCACGTGGGTGGCAGGGATGCAAGCACTTGGGCCATCCTCTGCTATTTTCCCAGGCCATAGCAGAGAGCTGGATCAGAAAAAGAGCAGCTGGGATTCCAACCAGCACCCATATGGGATGCTGGTGCCACAGGCGGCAGCTTAACCTTCTACGCCACAGCACCTGCCCCATCAGTGAAGTTTTTAAATTGGCAAGCACATTTGGTATTATATGAGAAATGGAATATTGGACCTAGGTTTGGGGATTAGAATCGACTTCTCTCTCTTTAAAGGCTTTGGAAATACTATGCACTTAAGAAAGTCTTTTTTTTGCAAGACGAACTCCATAAAACATTAAACATGAAAAGCAAGGAGGAGACACTGAGGTAAAATTTGACACATTAAAATTAATTCTCCTTCTAAAATGCAATTGCTGTTTTCTCTCCAAAGCAGTGAGAGGGCTTGTGGTCACTCTACAACTCTGGTTGGCTTCTTTTGATGGTTTCTGAGTTCCCTGGACGCCCTAAATTATTCTCTCTGAAATATGTTCTCTTTGGCAGAACAGAACTTTTTCTCACAGAAAAAAAATTGGTGGTTAAAAAATGCCTTTTTGGGTACAGAATAAAACATTCATCAAATCCTGTCTCCCGATCTCCAAACATCTGTTTATGAGATCTTGCCGCCAAGAGTCTAATGGTGACAAGAACTCTTCCCGGCTGATAGCAAAAGGAACTGACTTACATTATGAGTTGTATATTCCTATTCTAGCCTGTAAACATTCCACAAATCGTGGTGTTTGTATAGAAAGCGACTTCTGAAATTTTCTTCCTTTTGAATAACTACTTACGGCACCAACACCCAATATTCAAAAAATGATAAGTCTTGGACAAGAATTCACTTGCCAAGGTTTAAGATGCAGCTTACAGGATAGATAGAGTAAATTCCAGAAGCTCTCCGCCCAGTGTCATTTTTGACAAATGAAGAAAATATAGGTTCTTTGAAGAACAGTCTATGATTTGTAAAGCTGGCTGAGCCAACATCTTCAAAATAAGAGAGCCGCGGGCGCCTCGCTATGAATAGGTATATTTTATACCCCAAGTCATGTGGGTTCCTGCTGGTGAGTAATGAAAGCCACTTGGTTTTCTGTCCAAGTAACAACACGTCTTGTTCAAAGGAATGAGTTTTATTTAAAGCCTTGAGATTGTTGGGTTTTTTTCCTCTTGGTTGAAAGAAAAAATACAGTCAGAAACACTGACTTCTTTCTTTACTAGGAAAAGAGGAAACTGCTTATTTTCTCCGAGTCCTCTACGAAACCTATATTCATGTGGAAAAGAGCCTGGCGTCACTCACCGGGTCTAACTCCCTTTTGAAACTGTATCGGGTGCATTTGGCAAGCGAGTCTGCAGCCTGCTCTGCACCAAGCCTGTTCCAAGCACTTTACCCCTCAGAACTCCATTAACCCTCAGATACCCACAGGAGACTTTCCTGCTCATGCCTCTTCCCCCTCAAATTGAAGGTGACAGTGGCTTGTGGCTGTGACTAGAACCCTGATTTTAATGTAAGGCTTCCTGCCTTTTAGGATTATCCCAAGCGGATAAAAATGAGGGGAAATAAAGAGTTAATTTCTAGAATATGATTTTGGATCAACATCAATAGAGAAGTAACATGAGAAAGTGCCCAAAAAATAAACATTTAAGACGACAGAGCTTGTAGTTTGAGAAATTTATATGAAAACAGGCTAACTTCCAACCATATAAGCTAATGAACTTGTACTTATTATTACAAGAAATCAGAACTTTGTCACAGATACACAGTTTCATAAAATGCCATGGTGCAGACTATATGCTAGAGTTAACAAAGTGAGGTTAATACAGTTTTCATCAGGCTTATTTAAGCATTTAGGGAAAATATCTCTATGCAGTCGAATGTCATCTTACATAATAAAAGCCGAGGTCCCAGGTTGGTCTTTCGGTTCTTACTCAACGTGTATTGAGTTTTGTCCCTTGAATACAGGGACAGAGATAACAGCACCTGTCTTAATGAAAGTCAGAGACTGGCCAGATAACCCCCCACCACGTCCCTCCAGTGCGATCCAGCACCCACCGACTCTCATCAGCACAGCACTTCCCAAGCTGTGATTCACCAAATGCTAGGTTTGCATAAAAATGAAGCCTTCCAAGATACAGCACATTCCCCTGCTGCGGTCCCCCAGAGACGCAGCCTGCAGTTGAGACGCCCGGAGCCCTGCAGTGGATGCTCTGCGCCATTTGTTCAGGCAGAGAATGTGGCTGGGGCCACTGCTTTATGTGATAGACTCCGGACAGTCTGCCTCAGTGCAAGAGAGTCAGAACCCGCCTTTGGGGACAAGTCGGCGGGGGCCGGGGGTGGACTTCTTGGGGGATTTCTGTTTTGGTTCTGAGGTCAGATTGCTCCCTTCGTGATCCATTTTCCCCATAGTCAAAGCAAGACTCCTCTGTGCCATTATTCTTAGTTCAGTCATATTTAAAATGGATCCTGAATTTATTTAATCAAATAAAAAGGGACATGAAATGACTGTCATGGAGACAGAAGATTGTTTAACATTTACTTATTTATATTTTATTCCTATGAGAGATAAAGAAACAGAAAAAGACAGAAACAGACAGACAGAGATCTTCTTCCATCTGCTGGTTCAATCCCCAAATGTCTACAACAGGTAAGGATGAGCCAGGCAGAAACCAGGAGCCCAGAACGGAATCCGGGTCTCTCACATAGCTGGCAGGGACCCTACTATTTGAGCCAGTATCTGCTCTTTCCTGGGATGCACATCAGCAGGAAGCCGCACCAGAAGCAGAGCCAGGCACCCCGATGTGGAATGCAGGTGTCCCGAGTGGCATCTTCACCACTGTGTCAAACGGCTGCCCTGGTTGTTGCTGTTGTTTTTCTTTTTAATCTATTCATTCCACAGGCAGAGAGAGATGAACTCCAATCTGCTGGTTCGTCCCTCAAACGCTGGCAATGACAGGAGGCCAACGCCAGGAGCCAGGAACTTAATTCAGGTCTCCCACATGGGTGGCAGGAACTCAGCTACTCAAACCATCACCACGATGGCCCTGGATCTGCATCAGCAGGAATGCTGGACCCAGGAGCCAGAGCCAAGGATCCAACACAGCTACTCTGATGCGAGCCCCAAGTGTCCAAGCCAGCATCTTAACTGCTGGGCCAGACCTCCACCTTGGAAGCTTTTGTACTCAAAGGGCTCCAGAAACAGGAGGTGGGGCACATCCCGCAGGGAAGCTGGTCAGGAGATGCAGCCAGGGGAGCCACAGGTGTGGGGCAGGCATTTGGCATGATAGGAAGACACCACTTGGGATGCCTGCATTCCCTATCAGAGTGCTCAGGTTCATGTCCCAGCTCTGCTTCCCATTCCAGTCTCTGGCTAATACAAACTCTGGGAGGCACCAATAATAGTTCAAGCACTTGGGTCTCTGCAATCCATGTGGGAGACTCAGATTAAGTTCCTGGCTCCTGGCTGAAAATAAATTTTTTAAAAGAAAGAAACCCAGGACCAGCATTGTGGCTCAGTAGGCTAAGCCTCCACCTGCAGCACCAGCATCCCGTATGGGCGCCGGTTCTAGTCCCGGCTGCTCCACTTCTGATCCAGCTCTCTGCCATGGCCTGGGAAAACAGTGGAAGTGCTGGGGGCTCTGCATTCCACACCTGGAGCTCCTGGCTTCAGTTCCGCCCAGTTCCAGCCATTGTGGCCATTTGGGGAGTTAACCAGTGGATGAAAGACCTTTCTCTCTCTCTCTCCCTCTCTCTCTCTGCCTCTCCCTCTCTCTGTAACTTTACCTTTCAAATAAATTAATTCATTTAAAAAAAAAAAAAGAAAAGAAAGAAAACCATAGGAGTATAGTCAGTGAGAGAAAATGTGCGCCAGCATCCTTGCTGTGGTTTTCGTGGACACCGGCTGCCAAAGGCTTAGCATTGGCCAGCGTGAATAATTTCAAGGGGCTCTGGAGAAAAGGAGCTGTCTCCAGCTGTCTGCTCCCTGGCCTTGGGGCAATCCCTTCTGAGAGCCCTGGAAGGTGGTGTTTTGGGCTCTGGGCTCTGGATTTGCTGCTGTGTTCCCTGCTTTCTGCAGGAGTTAACTGCTCCACAAGGCCTCAGGTGCCAAAATTTATCATAAGAAAAAGACTTACACAATCCCTAATTTGCACACTCAAACCCTTCCCCCAAATAAAACTCATTCTAAAGTATGGATACATAACCTTGGAAATGTAAATACCCTTGCAAAATATGAAGTGAGTTTTAAGTGTGTATGTGACTTTGGTTAGCATAAGTACTACCCTGCGAGTACTTTCTCACTCTGTTTCTCACTTTTTTCTTCCCCATCCATATTTCAGTAGAAGCATCTAGTCTGAGCATGTAGCATCTAGCTGCAGTATAATATTTTTAAGGATGCTTTTGACTTCTCCGTTCCTCCGTAGAAGGCTCCTGGTCACTTCTAATTCCTCACCACGAACAGCCTTAATGTTCCTTTGCACCGAAGTTTCTGGATTGTAGCTCCTGTGTCAAGGGCAGGTTCACATGCACCTGTCCCACATCCTGCAACTGTGCTCCCTGGAAAGGCGGGGCCAATTTCTACCCCAGCCAGTCATGCCTAGGGGTTCTTATCTCCACCCACACCAACATGAATGAGTTTCCTGTGATTATGAAACCGATCTGCTTATCAATATTTCCGAAATGAATAAGCTGTGTGGGTTCTTGCCAGGAGTTCAGAGAACAATTCTAAATACTGGCTCAAGTAAATCAGACGGCATGGTAAGTTTTAAGGATTTTATTCAGTGAGAGAAATGCATAGGAGAGTGAGAGCTTCATCTAAAGGAGAAAGAAAAGTCTGGAGAGTCAGTTGGGGCCACACCAAGCAGAGAGCAGGCCAGCAGCCACGTGCAGCCACAAGCAGCTCCTCACAGGTAGCAAAAAGAAGGCAGAGAGAGCTGATGCCCAAAGGCCATGCGCCCCCAAGGCAAGGGGCAACAAGCAAAACAAAAGGCAATAAGGGAAAAAAGGGAAGACTAAGGACTGTCTTCCCACCGTCTTCCAGGCCTTTTATCCACTTCCAAGGGGGAGTGGTTACATAGCCTGGTTGGCAGCTGAGCATACAGGTGGGGTCAGGTAGGGGCAGGAAATCACACAGGGGGCGTGGTGAAAGTCTTCCAGCTCACAAATCTGATCAGTGTTATCCTGCCTCCCTACTACATCAGTAATAGGACATCCATGTGGTCCCAGCTTGAAATCACTGCCAGACACAGGCAGTACAATGCCCTGCACTGGGGTTCCCTCCTAAGTTTTCTCAGACTGCCCTCAGTGCCGAGAGACTAGATTGTGAAGGCACCAAATGAACTTCCTGCCTCTCTGTAACTCTGCCTTTCAAATAGATAAATAATCTTAAAAAAGAAAAGAAAAGAAAGGACAGCCATACAGAGGCTGTTCGTGGAATAGGCTGGCTTTAAGGAGCATGTTCACTCAGGAAATCGGGAAGAACTGGAGAGGCGGGTATCCACCCAGCCATTCAGACAGCCGTGTCCCACAGTGGAGTTCCTAGATTGGGTTCCTGGCTGTGGCTTCCAACTCCAGCTGCCTGATAATTTGCATCGTTTGAGGCAGTAGTGATGGCCCAAGTCGTTGGGTCCTTGCCACCCACAAGAGAGACCCAGACTGAGTTCCCAACTCCCAGCTTCAGCCCAGCCCAGCCCTGCCCAGCCCAATCATGGTAGGCATTTGAGAAATGAAGCAGCAGATGGCAGCACTCCACCTTGCTTTCTCTCAAACAAACGCAATTTTGAAAAAACACAAGGAATTGGCAGAGTTTGAAAACCGTGACCCAGCCTTTCCTCAGCACACTAGGATGCTGGGGCCTTCTAAGGAAGCCGAGGCCCACACTGTGGCCTCTATCTTCAAGCTGGCCTGCATCTGCTCAAGCCTCAGCCTGCACGAGGATCACGTGACCGTCACAGAGGTCAAGTTCAATGCCCTCTTTAAAGCAGCCAGCATAGAAGGTTGAACCTTTTGGGCCCCAGTTGCTTACAAAGGCCCTGCCCAGTGTCAACATCAGAACCTCATCTGCCAATAGCTGATGCTGCACCAGCAGGAGGTCACCCCCTGCCCCAGGCCCCGTTGACAGGAGGAAGTGGAAGCAAAGAAGAGCCAGGAGTCTGGCGATGACATTGGCTTTGGTCTTTTTGACCAAACTTCCCTTGTAACATGTGCAATAAAAACCTGAACTCATCAAAAAGAAAAACATGACATTTTTTACACTTAGGCATGAGCAGTGAAAGAAGAAAAACAAAACTAAAGGTCACGTAATTAATCCATAGAAAGAGACAGATTTCCTTCGAAGGGAAGTTGAGAGCTCAGGTGATGAGGTGAGCTGATTTCTACAGAGGACAATGGGAAGAGGGGAGATGTTTCGCATGTTACTGAGAGTGACTGGGACCCAGTGAAAGAGAGAAAAACAGGGCAAGATTAGAGAATGAAGGCTGCAAGGACTTCCCCAGAAGTACCTGCGATCCAGGAAGCCCCTGAATCGTGTGCCCCCCACATTACACCTGCAGATAAAGCTGAGAACAGCTGGGGACCAGCCATGCAGACTGGGACCGCTGGACCACAGGGCTAAGGAAATCTGGGTACAACGGTGGAAGACCATGAGTTAGTGACAGCACTAAACTTCCAGATGCTATCATTATCAGGAGATGCCCTGGGGCTTGTGCCTGGGAGGTGCGTAAATCAGCTGTTGGGCGGGACTGCACGGGCAAGCGCAGCAAAGGTGAGACCAACTGCAGGCCAGTAACAGAGGGACACCTGCGCTGGGTGCCGCTCTCACGAGCGACGTCTCCTGGGCGGGAGGATCTGGCCCCTGACATTGAGGCACACTCAGATCTCAGTGATCTCTCTGGAGACCTATAAACAAAACCAAGAGGAAGGTATTTCTGTGACAGAAAGCAAATGAAATGGGGGGAAAAGCAAACAGGAAAGCATTCAACTGCAGCAGACAGTGCAAGCCTGGCGTAGCCTGCTCAGGGCGCGGGTTAAGCTGTTAGAAACCCACTGCAGGACCGGAGCTGTGGCATAGCAGGTTAAACCACCACCGGCAGTGCCAGCATTCCATACAGCCGCCTGTTCATGTCCTAATGCTGCTCCACTGCTGGTGGCCTTGGAAAGCAGCAGAAGATGGCCCAAGTGTGTGGGTCCCTGCCACTCACCTGGGAGACCCAGAGGAAGCTCCTGGTTCTTGGCTTCTGCCTGGCCCAGCCCCTGGCTGTTGTGGCTATTTGGGAGTAAACTAGCAGATGGAAGATCTCTCTCTCTCTCTCTCTCTCTCTCTCTCTCTCTTTCTCTGGATCTGACATTCAAATAAATGTTTAAAAAAGAAAGAAAGAAAACTCACAAAGAAACTCACAAGCCCTCCTGAGAGCAGAACTGAGAGTGAAACACAGCAGCAGGTGGTACTTCCCTGAAAACACGGAGCAGGGCTGGCACTGTGGCATAGTATGTAAAGCCTCTGCCTGCGGCTCCAGCATCCCATATGGGCACCGGTTCGAGTCCCGGCTGCTCCACTTCCGAGACAGCAGAGGATGACCCAAGCGTCTGGGCCCTGATGAAGCTCCTGGCTCCTGGTTTTGGTCTGATCCAGCCCTGGCAGTTCGGGCCTCTGCCTTTCTTCCTCTCTGTAACTCCACCTTTCAAAAAATAAATCAATCTTTAAGAAAACAAAAAACAGAGCAGAAAGCAGTGCTGGGCCATCCAGGAGCTGTGGAAGGCCCACGGTGGTCAGGCGCCGACACTCAGGGCCAGGGTAGGTGGTTGGGGTCCTGGCTCCAGGGCCTTCACCCAAAAAGGCACAGCCAGTGTGGAGAGGCAGGGAGATCCCTCCCCGCTAGTGTGCCCAACACTCATATCTCTCAGCCTCACCACCAGCACAGGGGCCCAGGAGCCCCCTCAAGCCCCACAGCCCCTTGGCCACCACAGCACCCAGCAGGACTGCCCCCCGAGCCTCTCTTGCCTCATCCACTGCACAAAGCCAGCCCCCCAGTCATCCCCATGCACCCAGTTCCTCACCCCACTGTGGCTCACTCAGCACTCACACTCCCCGGAGGACACCAGCCTCTCCCACTAAGGACCAGGCTTCCCCTGCACCCTCCCACTGGGTCTGGGGGAGGGAAGGACTTCCCAACATTGCTCACTCTCATTTCTGGGCCACCGTCCCTTCCCTCCTAAAGGAACTCCAGCCCCTGTGACCCTCATACTCCAACAAAACACCCAGGGCTCCGCTCACACACACTCAGCACTCAGAGGGCTCAGTGCTGGGCTCACCGGCTTCTCCATGCCACACCTCCCATCTGTGCATCCAGAGATCGCCTTGTGAAGCCCAGGGTTGACCTTCTCTTCCCCTGGGCACCATCTGCCCACTTCCATGGCCGCACCCCTGGTCATGATCATCACAGCCCTTCCCGCTCACAGCTGCGGGCATTCTCATGTTTTTCTCGCCACTGCCTATCTTTTTTTATTACTCACTCCACTAACCCAGTGAGAGAGGGCTGCCAATACCAGGAATGAAAGAGGTGACATCACTACAGATTCTAATGACACGGCCAGGTAAGAAGGCAGCGTCGTGGGGATGGGCGTTGTGATGCCCACATCCCACATCAGAGTGCCTGCTTGAGTCTCAGATCCTGCACTTCCGATCCAGCTCCCTGCTCATCCTGAGAGGCAGCCAGACAATGGATCAAGGGCTTGGTTCCCTGTCACCCATGTGGGAGACCCAGATGGCGTTCCAGGTTTGTCTTTGTCCTGGCTCAACCTTGACCCTTGTGGGCATCTAAGGAGTGAATGAGAAAATAAGAGATTCTCTCTCTCTCTCTCTCTCTCTCTCTCTCTCTCTCTCTCCTCCTCTCTGCCTTCAAAATAAAATGAAAATAAATATAAAAAGAAGCAGCAGCAGCAGTTGGCAGAATGGCATTATGGTTGACATCCCATATGAGCCTCAGTTCAAGTCCTGGCAGCTTTACTTCCGACCCAGTCCTTGCTAATGCACCTGGGAGAGCAGCAGAAGATGACCCAGGCACGTGGGCCCCTGCCACCCACATTGGGTGACCCAGATGGAGTTCCAGGCTCCTGGCTTCAGCCTGGCTCAGCTCCAGCCATTGCAGCCATTTGGGGAGTGAGCCAGCAGATGGAAGACTTCCCTCTGTCTCTCTCTGTTTCTCCCTCCCTCTCTATAACTCTACCTTTCACATAAATAAATGAATATTTTTTAAAAGTTTAAAAGACAAAAGGAGAAGTGAGGCACTGTTTTAAAGGAAGGAGATGGTGAAGGGTGGCTTACCAAGGCCACAAACTCCAGAGGCTTTTGCCAGTGGGAAAAGATGTCCGCCACTTTCTTGGTTTGTTCTTCCCTCACTTGGTGATCAGCTTGGACTTTACTGCCGGTTTGTTGCTCTCTCTCTGCAGAGCTCCAGTGGCTTCAGCAGCAGCCCCCATCTCCTGTGGCCTCCCCACAATGGTTTTACCCAGCTGGAAGGTGAGGCCAGGTGAGTTTGGCCCCGAGCTCCCTCTGCTTATCCCAGAAATCAGGGAAATGGAGCTCTGGACCCAAGTGTCCAGGGTGCGTGCACCTTCACTTTTGCATAAAAGCAACATAATATTAATACTCAGAAAATTGATTAATGATTAAATTAATAATCTGATTAATAAGCAGAAAATGCAAATTAATAATCCAGAGTTTATGGGCTACAAGTGACGAAAACTCAAATCGAGTGGCTTAACTGACGCTGGTTGGGCCTCCCAGACAGCCCATTCAGAAGCATGGCGCCTTTGGAAACAGCTGGATCCAAAGACCAAGTGACCAGCCCAGGTTCCATCTGTTTCTGCTCTCAGCGCTACACCCTTCATTGTGTGGGGAGCCACATTTTTACCTGGGAGCCGTTGCTTTCCCCAGGTAGCTAGGAAGGATGGGCACCCAGGAATCTCATCCTTCTGTTGGACCTCTCAGTTGCAGAGATGCCCACTTGCTCGGGAGGACGCCCAAAGATCCAGACCAGTTGATGCAAAAAGCACGAGGTTTTTATTGAACGTTTGCGCAAACGGGCCCCCACCTCAGGCAGTGAGGAGCCCTGAGCGGCAGTTTCACACAGGTTATATAGGCAACGAATTAGCATATGGAATGCAGAGGTGGCACGGGATTGGCTGGTTCGGAGGGACAATTAGCATACCGGAGAATGCTGAGGAGAGTGCTGAGGGAACCAGCTGAGGAGAGTGCTGAGGAGAGTGCTGAGGGAACCAGCTGAGGAGAATGCTGAGGAGAGTGCTGAGGGAACCAGCTGAGGAGAGTGCTGAGGAGAGTGCTGAGGGAACCAGCTGAGGAGAGTGCTGAGGAGAGTGCTGAGGGAACCAGCTGAGGAGAATGCTGAGGAGAGTGCTGAGGGAACCAGCTGAGGAGAGTGCTGAGGAGAGTGCTGAGGGAACCAGCTGAGGAGAGTGCTGAGGAGAGTGCTGAGGGAACCAGCTGAGGAGAATGCTGAGGAGAGTGCTGAGGGAACCAGCTGAGGAGAGTGCTGAGGAGAGTGCTGAGGGAACCAGCTGAGGAGAGTGCTGAGGAGAGTGCTGAGGGAACCAGCTGAGGAGAGTACTGAGGAGAGTGCTGAGATTCTCTGAAGGGGAGTGGCAGCTCTGCTCTGGGCATGCCTAGAGGTTATCTGAAGGGGATTGACTTTTCCTTCCCAGAGAACGTCCTGCCCGCTGGACTCTGGGGAACATCTAACCTCTTAAGAAGCCCCTGATATCTGCCCAGGCCTAGTTTCTTGTCCCTCTCCCCCATAAGGGTCCTTCACTTCCACTTAGAACACAAGTGTGAACAGGCGAGGGGCTTTCCCAAGAGATGCATACTGGGCCACGGAAAGGAAAATTAATGACAGGTCCTCCTGAGCCACGAGCCTTGAGCCCACCCTTCTCTGCTGCTACGGGTATGAAGAAAACCAGTGACCCATGTAACCTTCCATATATTACTTGAATAAAATCCCAAGTCCCTCGTGGCTCTCCTGCACTGCACGGTACCGTGTGCCAATGCTCTCCTGAGACAGTGCCGCACTGCAGTGCCATGGCCCAAACTGGGTCTTCTCGCAGTCATTTGTTCTTCCAGTCATTCAACAAGCGGCCTGCACCGTGCCGTGCCTACACAAGTGCCACAGATGCAAGACTAGACGTGGTTCCACTGTGAGAGTTTGGACTGAAGGCACTTCTGTACCTGATGTTGCGGGGGTGGGGGGGGCCCGCTCCCAGGGGGCCCAGGAACAGAACCGCCAGAGCGCCACTGTGGAGACACGTTCTAGGGAAAAGCAGGCACTTGCTGCAAACACCTCCAAGAACCCCAATGTACACCCACCTCGCTCTTGGCTCACAATTTTGCAAGTGCCCCAGATAGCCTGGGGCCCACATTAGCTAGTTGGCCTCTGTCTCACACAGTGCTGTGGACTTGAACACGTAAAGTTTCTTACTATAAGTTATTATGTATTCCTCTGGCTTCCAGAGAGCAATAGCATCTGGAAAAGCAACTCCTGCAACAGCTGCTTGTTAACTAATATGAAAATGAGGAGAGGAACGCTCATTCCAAAGAGAACAGGAACCGGGGATGCTGCAGTCATCCCAGATCATTTCTATTGTGTATTTATGCACTTGTCTTTCCATAATTAGATTTTGTCCAGGAATAGCAACAAAGATGCGCCCCCCCACCCCCAGTTCTTCAGTTAATAAGTGCTTGTGACCTCCATGGGTACGAAGATATCAAAAGGCTGTGTTTGGAATGCAGCTCGGAGCTGTAATGTATTCATCCCAGTGTGCTATGCGGTTTGGCATTCATGTGCTGTTGTGGTATGGATGCTGTTGTGCAGATCGCGGGGAAGTATCTCCTGGTGCTGACTGCTTTGTATAAGTAACCTGAGCTTCCCCTCTCTCCTTTAAATTAGGCGTGGTCTGGAGCCAACCTTTCTGCGTGTCCCGAGAGAGACTGATGGCCCTCCACACGGGGACACAGAAGAAGCTGACACCCACACGTAAGGGAGTCCACATCCATACACAGCTTCCACAAGAGACCCAGGAGGCGCGGGCACTTGGCTTGGCTGTTAAGCCGCTGCTTGGGAGGTGCACACCTCCCGTCAGAGCACCAGGGCTGCAGGCCTAGCTCCGATTCCAACTCCAGCTTCCTGTGATGAGGAAGTACTCAAGTTCCTGCCACTTAGACAGGAGGTCCACGTGGAGTTCCTGGCCACTGCTGGCAACTGGGGAGTGAGCCAGGGGATAGGAGTTCTCTCTCTCCCTCTCCTGCTCCAATAAGTAAAGTAACTTTAAATGAATATTCTCTTTCAAACAGATAAATTGAGGATCATCCTTTATATGTTGACAAAACGAATGCTTACTGTAGAATTCCTAAAATTACATTAAAATTTCATAAAATCACAACATCACACGGAGTCCCACATAAATGTATGATTATTGTGTGAATCAAAAATTGTAAAAAAAAAAACAAAAAGGCATTAATTTGGGGGGCCGGCGCTGTAGCATAGCAGGTAAGGCTGCTGCCTGCAGTGCTGGCTTCCCATGGGGGCACAGGTTTGAGTCCCAGCTGTTCCACTTCCTATCCAGCTCTCTGCTATGGCCTGGGAAAGCAGAATAAGATGCCCCAAGTCCTTGGGACCCTGAACCCATGTGGAAGACCCAGAAAAATCTCCTGGTTCTTGGCTTTGGATCGTCCCAGTTCCAACCATTGTGGCCATTTGGGGAATGAACAGCAAATGGAAGACAACTCTCTCTCTCTCTGCCTTTGCCTTTCTGTAACTCTGCCTTTCAAATATATAAATAAATCCTTTTTAAAAAGCATTAATTTATATCACAATAACAAAGCTTTAATTCACGTGTACTGTGTTAAGGATACGTCCACGTATAGACAGATACACTAGCAAAAACAGACAACTGATTCTATAAATGGCATCAAAACTTTTGCCCCAACACCAGTACAATTCCTAGGAGGAGTCCACAGCACTCAGAAGAGCACCTGGCCCTCCGGCTCCTCTCCAGCCCTGAGATGAGCCCATACGTCGGCTGATTACCCTTCAGGCCTTGGATCCAATTTAAATTTGGTTGGTGGCAGTTGTCGGGGAAAACGTGGTACAGCAGATTGGAAATTTGCGAACCTCCTGGAAAAGCTATTTGCTAAGCTTGTGTCAAACGCCTGAGCAGGCTGTGGCAGCTGCACAATGGAAGCTCCCGGGGTGCAGATGGTACTCCTGTCCCATGGCCAGGGCTTGGCTGCCTCCCTCAGATCACGGAGCCCATCAGCCAACAGGGCTGGGCACTTCCTCCAGGACACCTGCACCCCACTCCAGCCACCACCACAGCCACCCACGGCTGCCACACTGCCACGGGCACGGTGGCAGAGAAGGGTGTCAAGGTGGAGCTTGCTCTGCCGCTCCATTCACTGCAACACTGGCAGGGGCTTGGAATGAGTGTGCCCTCCCCATAGATCAAGAAGAACTGAAAAAACCCTAGCTACTACCCAGAATAGACACACGCCTCCAGCAACGCTAAGCCCTCCCCATCCCACTCAGAATGCATTAACTATCTGTTTTGGCACCTCTGGCCCCTGCCGATCTGGCTCTCTCTGCTGCACAGGCCGGCACCTGTCAACAAGCCTTTCTGCCCCTCCACGCAGCCCAGATGCGTCCTCTCTAGCGCGGTTTGCCATGACTACAGGCTCACGATGTAGCCAATCACTGATTCAACCACTCGTTGTATACATGTATAGTGGCTGTCTAGTACGTGCTAGGTGCTGGTGATACAATCATGAGAAAGCCCGATCCTGATAAGTAAGAGGAGCATCTATGAACACCTAGTCAGGAAGATCAATAAGCAGGTACACAGGGAGCGAGAGAAGTCCAGATGTGACAGGGGCACCCAGGAAGATGTCTAAGCAGACTTGCAAGTAAGAGAGACTCCGTGGAAAAGCCGAAGTCTAAACTGAAACCTAAAAGGTCAGCAGGCACCAGGCAGGTCCAGGGCAGCATAGCAAGAACAGATGCAAGAGGGTGTGGGCCACGCACAAAGGCCAGGGACCCCAGAGAGCACAACCCAGATGGGGCCTGAAACAAGTGCCATCGAGGACATGGAACTATATTTCTTTGATCTTCTTTAGATTTTGTTTTGTGTGTACTTTTAAATTTGTATCTGTGAGGCCAGCATTTTGGTGTAGTGAGTAAAGCCACTGCCTCTGACACCAGCATCCCATATGGGTATTGGTTCAGGTCCCGGCTGCTCCACTTCCTATCCAGCTGCCTGCTAATGCACCTCTCCTTCTCTCTCTGTAAGTCTGACTTTCAAATAAAATAAATAAATCCTTAAAAAATTTATATCGATGTTCTATCTCCTTTTTTACCGATTTATTTATTTATTTATTTATTTATTTATTTATTTGAAAGGCAGAGTTAGAGAGAGAGAGAGAGAGAGAGAGAGATCTTCCATCTGCTGTTTCACTCTTCAAATACCTGCAACAGCCAAAGCAGGAAGCCAGGTACTCCATCTGGGTCTCCCACGTGGGTGCAGGGCCTCAAGCACTTGGGCCATCTGCTGCTGCCTTCCCAGGCACATCAGCAGGGAGCTGGATGGGAAGTGGAGCAGCCAGGACCCGAACTGGCACCTGTATGGAATGCCGGCATCACAAGCAGCAGCCTAACCTATTACACCACAACCCCGGCTCCATATGGTGATTTTTTTATTATTAATTTATTTTTGCTATTTGCCAATATGTCAAGGCAGGGAGATCTTTCCGTAGCTCCCCACATGCTGTCTGTCGGGCTCTCCAGCATCAAGGAGCCGGCCTGGGCACCCGGCCGAGGGAGGGACTCTTAGAGCTTCGAGGGTGGAGTTCAGAAGGCACCCCCATTCTCGTTGGGAGGGGTAACAGAAATCCCTAGCGCAGTGCCACAGGGAAGGGAGGGGAGGGAGGCAGCAGCTTTGTAGACATTCTACAGCCGGCTTCCGGAGGCTTCCGGAAGGTGTTCATGCTCACAGCACGCTCCTACACTGCCTACGTGGCTCCTGGACCGCACGGCTCTCCTGCCGCGCCCTCACTTCTCCTTGGCAGCCTTCCCTGCAGGCCCGCCTTCTTCCATGGAGCTTCAAATGCTGGGAGGGGTCGAGGCTCTTTCCCAGATCCCCTTCTCAACTCCGTGCTCTCCTGGAAATTTTTCCCAAGCTGTCTCTGCTGATGGATGCCTGGTGGATTGCGACCTACTGTGCAGCTCCCGCAGGGGCAGGCACCGGCACTTGTCATTTGTTGGCCTCTTAGCATCCCAGAGTCTTTCCTCCCGTGAAGAACCCTCGTGTTGTTGGCGTCTCTGTAGGAAGCAGAGCTTCGTTCCCCAATGAAGATGAGACGTCAGAGTCATAGCTTCCCTCATTCACCGAGCAGCAGGTGACCCAGGCTCAGTCCATTACAGGGGCATTCAGAGCCTGAGTCTAAGTCTTTCCAGAGGACAAAGGTGAGCTACGGCCGTAGCCTCCCGAGATGGGCAATGGAGGAGGCAGCTGCTTCCTCCGTGTGGCGCTGGCCCGGATGCTGGAGACACAGCCCACTCTGATTCTTCCTGCTGGCTTCACAGGCCTGGCACAGCAGGCCGCCTCATGCTTCTGTGAGCTCCCCAGTACACAGCAAAGCTCTTAACTGGGACCGGCACTGTGGCGCAGCAGGTTAACACCCTGGTCTTTTTTTTTTATTTGACAGATAATTAGTGAGAGAGAGAGAGAGGCAGAGAGAGAGGTCTTCCTTCCGTTTGTTCACCCCCCAAATGGCCGCCACGGCTGATGCAGCACCAGTCTGAAGCCAGCAGCCAGGAGCTTCTTCCTGGTCTCCCACACGGGTGAAGGGGCCCAAGCACTTGGGCCATCCTCCACTGCCTTCCTGGCCCACAGCAGAGAGCTAGACTGGAAAAGGAGCAGCTGGGACTAGAACCCAGTGCCCTTATGGGATGCTGGCGCCACAGGCGGAGGATTAACCAAGTGAGCCACTGCGCCGGCCCTCAATTTTTGTTTAAATACAAAAATTGTTTGGGACATACTTGCACTATAAAATTATTTGCTGCTTATCTGAAATTCCAATTTACTTAGGCCTTTCTCTGTTTTTCCTGCCGCTCTACTATAGCTAAAGCTCTTTGGGATTTTCCATCCTTTTTAAAAACGTGAGTCCAGAGAGCAACTGTGTAAGGGGTACTGCCTGGTGTTTTGTGCAAGTTCCCCACTGCCCGTGCACAGGGCTCCGTAGCGTCTGTCTGAGGGCTTCGGGCCAGGCCCTGTGGGAGGGGAGTGCACCCTGGATAGCTCTCTGTCCTTGCAGGGCCAGACTCCGCCTCCCCCTTGGTCTCTGCACTCCTTCCTCTCCCACTTGAGCTGCCTATCACCTTATGTGGCCCCTTCCTTCAGCGCTGGCCTGCAAGCATTCATCAGACACGTGTGCCTGGCCCTCAGCTCTCCTGCATCTTGAGGTGTTGTGTCCCCCAAGGGTAGGCTGGAGGAGGAGAAGCCACCCCTGGGAAACCCAAAAGTAAAAGGGTAGAAAAATGCACAGAAAATAGATTAATGTTTCACAAAATCTCCAACTGGCCCTGTGGTTCAGGGCCCAGACTGTTCAGCCACCCCGTGGACTCTCCTCGCAGCCAATGACTTCCCTGCTCCGAACGTAACTGTAACTCCCACCTGGAACGTTCCCCGACTCAGTGCTTGGTTGAGCCTAAAGATCACTTTCTCAAAGAGGCTCCTTAAGGCTCCCCGCTGAGCCTTGTCCTTCTCCTTCCTGATATGATCATAATTTTAACTTGCTTTTATTTATCTCTGTTTGCTTGTTTATTACTTCTCTCTCTCAAAAGACCACAGGACAGCAGCAGCCATGTCTGTTCTCCCTTGTCCTATATACCCAACAATTAAGTGCTCAATATTAACTCATTAAATAAAGTAAGAAAGTTAAGACCACAACTATTACTCTTTCTACCTTTTTTTCTAATGTAACTATTTGAAGACATGAATCTTCCTCTAAGCATTGTTACAGCTGCATCCCACAAATGTTGGTAGCTGTATTTTCACCAGGATTGCACTTTAAATATCTCTTAACTTCACTCTTGATTTCTTTAGTGACATATAGATTATTTAGATGTGTGGTTTGATTTAAATAACTTGAGTTTTCCTAGTTTTTTTTTTTTAAGATTTATTTATTTATTTGAAAGTCAGAGTTACACAGAGAGAGGAGAGGCAGAGAGAGAGAGGTCTTCCATTTGCTGGTTCACTCCCCAGTTGTCTGCAATGGCTGGAGCTGCACCAATCTGAAGCCAGGAGCCAGGAGCTTCGTCTGGGTCTCCCACGTGGGCACAGGGGCCCAAGGACTTGGGCCATCTTCTACTGCTTTCCCAGGACATCTAATGCTTGTATAATTCAGGGTGATCTGAGAACATACTATATGTGATTTGAACCCTTTAACACTTATTGAGATTTGTTGTATGGCCCAGAAAATAATGTGAATTCTGTGTTTGAATGTATAGTGGTTCTATAATAATATTAATTAGATCAAGCCTATCGATCCTGCTGTTCAGACCAGTTCTGGCATTTTGGACCAATTCTTCTACCAAGTGCTGAGAGAGTGGCTTAGGCTTCATCTATACTGAAGCTCACGCATGTTACATTTGTTACATCTTCCTGGTGACTTGATCTTCTTGTCGTTATCTAATGTCTCTCCTTTACACGTCTGTCTTCAGCTCTGTCTTATATGTGCACTCCTCTCTCCTTAAACAGAAGTAAAGCAGAACCATTTAAACTCCGACCTCGCTACATTTTTTTCTTCACATTTTTATCTCTGTTATTGGCCAATGTCAGTGGTCAGGTCAAACAAATTAGAAAAAGTGGCACTAAGCAAAAAAAAAAAAAAAAGAAAAAGAAAAAAGAAGAAGGAGATGCTTTCCTCCAGTGCATAAAAGAGCAGTGTGACCAAGAGGCCGCCCATCCCCTGTGCTCTTCCCTGAGGCAGCAATCACTCGCCAAGGAGATGAGCTGCACAGCCCCCCCAGTTCCCAGGCTTCACTCTGGAAGGTTCGCCCCCAGATTACAAAAAGCAGCAACACTCATTTCTAACATTTTTATGCCTTTGACTTTATTAAACTTGGGACTTTCAATAATGCATGAAAAGAAAATCATTTCATGGCTAATAACGCAGGGTTGGAAGGCAAACTTTTGAGCAGAGCATCTAACTGTGAACACAATCGATACAACTTTCACAAGCAATTCAATCTAGTGCAGACTCCGGGGAGAATTTCCTGGCACTCAGAGGAAGTCAGGTGCAAGGTTAACTGTGATTTTTCTTCTGTTTGAATTTTTCAGAACATCTTCAGTTCCTGTAATGAAAAACAACTGGCAATATAGATCTTATAGACTGTCACAGTAGAGTCACAGGGCTCCCCTAAACATTCATGTTAATGAAAAGTTTGGGGGTTTTATTATTGTTTTCACTAAATTTCTATGTTTCAATTGCTGGAAGAAACTATTGTTAATCTTGGATTGTTTTCAATCTTCTTGGAAATCTCCAATGTCCATTCTGGATATCTAAGGCCATTAAAAATGAATCAAAACTGATTTCCATGTGGCTTGGGCTCTAAACCTCGTACCCTAGGCAACTCCATGAGTGTTTATGGCAGGCAGCTATGTGATGGGATTCCAGAGGGCCACAAAGGCCCTGACATGGTGGCAGACTCCCCATCAGTTACTCCTTAGGGTGAGACATTTCATTCAGAAGGCTCCTGCCACAGCTGCACAGGTACCATGAAAACTCACTTACACATTGGGACATTGCACATTGCACATTGCTTATCTAATCTAGGAGTGATTCATTAGGTTTTGCTCCCTATAGCCAAAAAACAAAAACAAAAACCTGCAAATTCCTCTCTTTATGCTGTCCTCTCTTTCTCCCTAGCCCTAGTATCTCCCACTATCACCTCAAAACAGATGGTGCCAAAGATATGCCTCTAGCTCAGCTCTTTTTCCAGATGATACATTCCTAGCTCTGGTCTCCAGGTGGTCATTCCACTAGCTGAAACCCACCTGTGATGGCTAATTTTGTGTGTCAACTTGACAGCATTAAGAGGTGCCCAGATTTCTACTAAAATGTTGTTTCTTAGTGTGTCTGTGAGGCTGTTTCCAGAAGATACAAGCATTTCAATCAGCAGACTGAGTAAAGATCACTCCCACTAATATGGACAGGCATCATCCAATCCATTGAGGGCTGGAATAGAATAGAATGGAAAGGTGCCGGAAGGGTAGGTCCCCTCTCGCTCTCGCTCTCGCCCCCTCCACCCCACTTTGAGTTGGGACGTTCATCCTCTCCTGCCTCTGGACCTCAGAGCTCCTGGTAGTCAGGCCTTCAGATCTGAGTGTTTACATCCGTGGTCCCCGCAGTTCTGTAGCCTTCAGTCTCAGACTGAATTACACCACCAGCTTTCCCCATCCTCCAGCTTGCAGACAACATAGCTCAGGCCAGCTCCTGCGATAAAGTCCCTCCCACACAGCGGTATGCATACTACTGGTTAGGCTTCTCTAGAAAATCCTAACACAACAACTTTCCAAACCACAATTCATTATCACACCTCCACCCAGCAAGCCCTAATCTTCTTGAGTGACTTATCATGCTCCAGTCACCTTGGGAATAAGAAATCGCTCTCATTGAAGAAGTCACAGAACTCTTCTGTCATTAACGAAGCCACAAACCTCCACTGCTTTCTAGTCAGTATGAAGAAGGAGGAGGAGGAAGAAATAGGAGGAGGAGGAGGAGGAGGAGGGGAGGAAGAAGATCATGAAGGAGGAGGAGGGTAGGGGATGAAGGAGAAAGAAGAGGAGGAAGAAGAAGATGACAATGACGACATGAGGTCATTAGTAGTTAAGAAGTCAATGGCTAGGGGGGTGTTTAGTTCAGATCCACATTTACTAAGCAAGTTCTAAGGGCCAGATTCTATACCAGGTGCAAAAGCCCAGAAGGTTTGCAGCAGTATGGAAGAGAATTGTCAGCGACAAATGCGTCAGGCTGCCTCTGTGGGGTCCAGCGACTGGGACACAGAGAGAGCCTCCTGAAGAAGTGATGCTTCAGCTAAGGGCTAAGGGCAGGAGAGGATCGAGCCTGATGAAGTGAGGTGGACAGGCATCCCTGTGGAAGGAACAGCCTGCACAAAGGCATAAGACAAAATTCCGGAGGCTTTGTGTTTCTGGATCTCAAAATTCAAGCTGGGGAGTGGATGGTTAGATGGAGGTGGTGAGAGACAAAATTTAACCAGGGGCCAAATTATGAAGAACCTGGCAATGCAGCCTTCACTTTTCCGACAGAAACCAGAGTTTGAAGCAGGGAATTTACAGAGTCCTCCTGGCACTTCTGATAGATACTTCTGGAAGCAGAGTGCGGGATGAATCCGCGGACAAGACAGGGTGCAGGGAAGCCAGCTGTCGTACATGGAAACATTAGGCCTAACTCTCCACTGCACTCCAGTCACATACGCTGCACCTCTCCCATGGCGGCTGCAGTCCAGTTCCCACATGCTGACCATGGACATGACGTAGCAATGGGAGACCAGCACCCATGGCACAGGAGAGATTCTAAATATGCTTGCCTAGTTGCGCTAAGGTGTTGTTCTCCTGGCTTCCACCCTGAGAAGTCTTAGAGGAGGACCGTCAGGTAGAGCAAACCAAAACCCAGCCCACAGCTGGGACTTGAGGCAAGCGCAGCCAAGGACATCCAAGGTCCCTCAACCACAGCCAACGTGCTAAGACTGGGATGAGACACTGCAAAGACACACCTGTTTGAAGTCACCGAGTTCTGGGGTGGTTTGTTACAAGAATGATTGCTTCAGTGGTCAGTGTGTATACTCATTTAAGAAGGTCCTGGAATAACAAGAGAATGAAGAGGACTTCAACAGAGGGTAACAGCCATGAAAGACAAGGAAGAAATGAATTCATGAAACTTGTAAGAGGCAGGATGGAAAAGACGGGATCACTGACTGGATATAGGCCACAAGTCAAGGAAGCTCGTGGGGTTTAAGCTGGGGCGACTGAGCCGGTGGAGAGAACCTGCTATGCTTATGTCACCACCGGAGCTCGAGTGAGTAAGAAAAGGAGAAGATGATGGTTTCCGCTTAGATACTGGGAGCTGAGCAGCCTGCGGGGCATTCAGTGGGAATCAACTAATCCTATGTAACCTGTTGTTTCATTTGTCAGGAGATAGCTGCGGTTTTGTCCAGAAGGCTCTGGGTGTGACATCCTGGGACCCGTGTTGGCTGCCGCAGGGGTGCCTGCGGTCTGTGGCGGCTGTAGAATCCCCCACCCCACCTTATCCTGCATCCTCCTCGTTTTCCAAACCTGGTTCTCCAGCACCATTTCAGACTCTGTGAGGGAACCCTCCCTAAATCTATTCTATTTCTTATTAAGTCAACCAAAGTTGATTTCTGTTACTTGCTCTCACGAACTATAGCTGGTAAAGAAATCAACAAGGCAGAGATGCCAAGAAATCGGACGGTTGACTGGAGGAGTGGTTATCGGACCATCAGAATATAACACAGTAAAATTCTGTTAATGTTTAAGGGATCTGGCCACCTCTGGCTAAAATTAAATGATCACTTATAGTCACCTGGAATGGAGAAGTCATTAAAGCAAAACACTGAAGACCATATTGCGGCTCGCAGGGAACAAAATGAAGAGCATGGATCACAGACTCTCAGAAGTGTGGCTTCTCCTATAAGGATGGACAGTGTAAAACAAAGAAATAGGGAACAAGCTTAAACCTCTAAATTCTCAACCCTGAGACTTTCTAAAAATGTGCTGGAACAATACCTTATTTGCAGTCTTTTAAGGCTAAGATAGCTAAAAAATCAAGCACAAAGTCGCATTTCCAATTTCAGCATCTGCTGAACTGACAAATCCCCTAGTTATACTATACGATGTTTAGTGCATTGTTTAGGGAAAAGTATGTGTAACCCCCAAAACTGTAACTAGGATTTTTGGGGGAGATGTAGAGAACTCAATGAACCCTGAATATTGAACCCCCACTGAGTCTTCCTTGCCAGCGCAAACACATGCCCCACCCTTGCCTGGGGAAGCTGCACCTGCCGGGTCTGAACGCGGAGTCACTCCTGCATGCATTTGCTTGCAGAAGGTAGCCAGTTGAAGTCACGCCTCTTTCCTCCCTCCACTTCATCACTCACTGCTTCCTCCATGTTCCTGCAGAGTCAGACCCCAGCATGACCTGGAAGCAGGGAGTAGAGGTGATTATGTAAAAAGCTGAATCCCCGCCAGTAGAATTTCAGAGGAGGGTTTGTCACCGTGGTTAAGACGCCACCTGGGATGCCCACACCCCGTATTAGAGTGCCCGGGTCTGGCTACTACACTTCCAGTTCAGCCTCCTGCTAATGCAGACCCTAGGGCAGCAGCTGATGGCTCAAGTAGTTGGATCCCTGCCACCGATGTGGGAGACACAGATGGAGTTCCAGACTCCTGGCTTCAGCCTAGCCTAGCCCTAGGTGTCTTTTTAAAAAAGATTTACTGATTTATGTGAAAGTCAGAAGTACAGAGTGAGAGAGGGACAGAGAGAGAGGCAGAGCTCTTCCATATGCTGGTTTACTCCACAAATGGCCATAATACCAGGGCTGGACCAGGTTGAAACCAGGAGCCAAGAGCTTCTTCCAGGTTTCCCATGAGGGAGCAGGGGCCCAAGGACTTGGGCCATTTTCTACTGCTTTCCCAAGCCACAGCAGAGAGCTGTATTGGAAGTGGAGCAGCTGGGATTCAAACCCCAACCCATATGGGATGCCAGCACTGCAGGCAGCAGCTTTACCTATTACACCACAATGCCAACCCCTTAAGTCCAGATCTTGACTTGAAATTCAGTACCAGTGATAAAAACAACAACAACAACAACAAATGGGGCCAGCATTGTGGTGCAGTGGGCTAAGCCACTTGTGATGTTGGTATTCCATACTGAAACACCAGTTCAAATCCAGGCTGCTCCACTTCTGATCCAGCTCCCTACTATGGGCTGGAGAAAGCAGCAGAAGATGGCCCAAATGCTAGGACCCCTGCACTTATGTGGGAGACCCAGAAGAAGCTGCCTGCTCCTGGCTTTGATCTGGCCCAGCCCTGGCCATTGCGGCCATCTGGGGAGTGAACCAGTGGATGGAAGATATACACAACAGACTATTACTCAACCATGGGAAGGATCTTGTCATTGGCAACAGCATGGGTGGAGTCAGAGGTCATGAATGGGAATCGAAGCCAAGCACGGAAAGACAAGCACCGCGTAATCTCACCCCTACAGGCAATCTAACCCGTTGATCTCATCGAAGCTGAATCACCAGACGCTGGGGAGAGTGGGGCGGGGAGAGATGGGAGCAGGCTGATTAGCAGGTAGAGACAGACAGGAGTAAGATCTGGTGTTGTGTTGCACAGTAAGGGAGCTATAGACAAAGATCTTGTGATGTGTAGCTCTCTTTTAAAACAAACCAGAAGAAAGGATTTTGAATGTTTTCCCCATGAAGAAGCGTTATATGTTTGAGGAGATAAATGCATTTACCCTGACTGAGCACCATGCAGTGTAGACGTGTGCGGAAACACCGCAGGGGGCCCTGTTAATACACCCAGAGTTTTTGTGTCAGTTAAAAAGAAAAGGAGAAAATCACAAACAAATAAATGTACTGTTCAACCGCATTTTCCCAGAGAGAGAGAGAGAGAGAGAGAGAGAATCAGAATACTGGCCTGCGTTGGGTGCTTTTTGCCCCTTTTAATGAGAGGGCTGGCGGGTCTGCAAGTGTGGGGAGGGGCAGATGTCTCTGCCTGCAGCCACGTGAGAGTCAAAGACGTGGAACTTCCACGTCAGAACTGGGAACCTGCTCATCACTGAAATCAGCGCCCACAGTCAGAAAGCACCCCGGCAGCAGGAGCTGGGTCCACGGCTGTGGCCCTGAGCCTCTCGCAAACATCTCTGACAACTCGGAGATCTCTCCCTGAGACAAAAGAACCGCCCACTGGCCCAGCGTGGACTCCGGGTGTTTCCTTCCCCTAAGAGCCCACTCTCTTGGGCGGCCTCAACAGAACCACCACTCAGCTGGGTTGGATAAGGAACAAACTCAGCACAAAGGTTCGTGAGCAAACGGCCAGAGCTTGGGGCTTAAAAATCTATACTTAGAGAAGAGAGCGAACGAGGCTGCTTCTTGCACCTGGACTCAACCAGGAGCAACAGAAGAGGAGGCAAAGGTAGCACAACCCTTGCTTGAAACATCTTGGTTTGCCTTCAAGTCTGCGGCCGTTCAACCTTTCTACTGCAAAGGGGATGGGGTCGCCGGCTAGTACCGCGCGGGGTAGGGGCTTCCCTGCCTCTGAGGCCACTTCCCACAGCTGCCACCGTGCAGTGGGGGGAGCCCCTCCTCCCGGCGGCCACAGCAGGAGCAGCCGGCCTGAGCATGGCCCCCAGCTCTTGGGCAGGTGGCACAGAGCAGTTAGAACGTCCTCAGGCCACCGCAGCGGGGCCCAGGGCCAGGGCAGTGGGGCCAACCCTGCCAGCACCGGAGGCCCTGGGGTGGTGGCCCCGGCAGAGGTTCCGGCCACTGCTTCCCCATCACTGGGTCTCTTTAGCTTTTCTTTTCAAGTCCTAAGAAAGCGTTTACCTTTCCAATAAATTCTTTTCCCACTGAAGATAACCAGTCTGCTGCTGCTATTGGACGCCAAGAAGCAGGACGGTGGCCGGGAAAGGCAACTCCCGTGTAGGCTCAGCACCGGGCAGAAGCTGAACCTCCGCGGTGGTCTGACCTTGCTCGCAGGGCGACAGAACCCTTGGGAAGGCAAACATTTCAGGGAGGGAGAGGGAGTCAGCAAAGCGGAGGGAGAGACCATGGAACAAGTGCCAGGCTAAGAGCGCCTGAGCCAAGAGACTGAGTTCCCAGCTCAGTGTTTGGCTCTGGAGTCGTTCTAGAAGCAAACCGAGCGGGCAGGTGACACAGCAGCCACCAGGAGGCGCCAGTCAGCACAGGGTCTTTGACTTGGTGGGTCACAGAAAATGCACACGATGGATTTTCACTGATAATCCAAGTCATTTCTTAATGCATTTTCCGCTTGGCACCCTAAATAAGGAAGCAGCAGTCAACACCCAGAGAGACCCAAGAACCTCACGTCCATGTCGCAAGAGTGCACAGCGCTGCAAAGGGGTCCCGTGTGCCCCTCAGCAGATCTGAAGAGGCCGAAGCAAGGAAAAGCTCCCAAGGCCAACCTGGGGCAGATGACAGCAGATATTCCCACAGTCACCTCCGGCCACCGTGACTGACGCCCAGGGAGCTGTGGGCTCGGGGTTGAACAGCCGGGGGGCGGACACACCTGTGCAAACACTTTTCTGTGTTTGGCTGTTGGTTCATATCTACCAGTTGTAGCATCTACAATTGAACATTTTTTAAAACTTGTATTCATTTTATCTGAAGCAATGAGAGAGAGAGAGAGCACACTTCCATCTGCAAATGCATTCCTCAAATGCCTGCAATAGCCAGGGCTGGACCAGACTCAAGCTAGGAGCCAGGAGCTCCACCTGGGTCTCACGTGGGTGGCAGGGACCCCAGCACCCGGGCCATCACCTTGTGCCTCCCAGGCTCTGCCTTAACAGGAAGTTGGGTCGGAAGCGGAAGCAGTACTTAGCCCAGGCACCTGATATGGGATGCAGATGTCCCAAGCGCCAGCTTAACCCACACTACCACAATGCCTGGCCCAGAAATTTTTAAAGATTTATTTATGTGGACGCTGGGGTGACTGAGAAAATGGGACACACACAGAGAGAGAGAGAAAGAAAGAGAATCTTCCTTCATCTGGTTCAACTCCCCAAATGGCCAGCAGAGCCAGAACTTGGCCAGGCCAACCTTGGGAGCCTAAGGCTCAGACCAGTTCTCTGATGTGGGTGGCAGGGACCCAAGTACTTGACGGGTCACCTGCTGCCTCTCAGTGCGCACAGCAGGGGAGTGGAGCTGGGGCTCTAAGCAACACCTCTGTCTTTCAAATCAAATGAGAATGAATAAATAATTTTGACAAGTAGTGTGAATTTCAGTGTATGAATTTCAACGCTTTGATTTGGAAAGCGGCCATCAAGGTCCTGTGGCCTCAGGATGCGCGCCCCCTATGCAGGAGGGGGCTCGCCCCTCACCTCCGGGTTCATGCAAGCCCCCCCACATACCCAGGTAAGGAGGAGTCGGCTTCTGGGTGCCGCGGATCTGAGCTCTCCTGTTCTAGGCCATCAAGGCCTGTGGTGGGATAAGCGGGAGACGCGGGCTCCTTGCAGAAGGTTCTGGAGAAAGGGCGTGGAAGGCAGAGGGGAGTGCGGGCACGAGGCCCAGGCACCGGATCACACGACCGGACTCCCACCCCAGAAAGGTTGTCCAGGAAGACACCTCCTCCCGTGGGTGAAGGTGCCACAGCACCAGGGGCTGAGGGAGGCCGGCGGGCGGGAGGCCTCGGAGCGAGCGCTCACGGGCCCCTCTCCAGGGGCCGCCTTCCTCCGGCCGCCCCCTCAGGGCCCCCCCGGGACCCCGGGGAGGGGAGGCTGCGGCAGCCCGGGCCTCCAGCCCGCCCCTTCCTCCCCCTGCCGTCTTCCAGGCGCTCCCTCAGGCTCTCCCAAGCTCTGGTGCACGCCCAGTGTGAAACAGCAATAGCGTGCATGTGCTTCCCAGATATTTTTCACGCTCTTGGAACAAAGAGAAACAGAGAGCGGTGCACATTTTCCAAGATCACGCCTGGCCCAGGAAGTGCCTCCTGATCCCAAAAACCCCGCGGCCGCATCCCCAATCCTAACAGCCAGAAAAGAACCCTGCGGCGTCCGCGCGCCCCCAGCGGCCTCCGGGCACCGCGCCTCCGCCGCGCCGCGCTGTCCCTCTCGGCAGCGTCCACCAGAGGGCGCGCGTGCTCCTCAGAAGCGGCGCGCTGGCGCCAGCCCGACCAGGCTGCGGACGTGCGGACCGCGCGGGGCGCCGCAGGGCCCCTGCTGCCAGGCCACAGTGGACCTGCACAGGCAGCCCCCGGAGTCCTTTCACACGAAAACCGTTTCCCATCCCTCCGCGCGCTCTCGGCCTCCCCAAGTTCCTTGCTAGCATCAGCCCTTCCACCCCGGGACACGTTCCCCGTGAAAGTGGATCCAGCCACCCGCACATTTACTCCTGGGCGGGCGGGTGCGGGATGAGGCGGTGGTGCGGCGTCTTAGGGCCGGACCCTAGCCCCCTGGGTGTGGCTCCCGAGGCTCGGAAGAGGCCCGTGCGCCCCCAGCATTCCCCGGGCCGGCGGGGACAGAGCACCAGCGCTGCCCCGGCGTGCGATCCCGGGCCGCCCATGAGTGCCTCCATGACCGGGGAGCTGTGCCTTAGCCATGGGCGACCATGCACGCCTCACGTCCCCGTGCTGTCTGCATGCAGACTTAAACAGGGTGGCTTTCCTGAGCAGGGGAGGAGCTCACAGCAGCACACGTCTGTCCATACAGGTGTCACCTGGGCTTTTCTGCTGTCCCATAGGCTTTGTTTTAGAAGTCGTTTTCAGGTGCGGGCCCCTGAGTGTGGTTTGTCTGATCCTGAGCGATACTGAGCCATCCTGTGCGCCGCCCCTGCTGTTACTCATTAAATGCACGCCAGGACCCTGGCAGGCAGGTCTCTGGCTACGATTCCCACTTTGCAGACCAGTAGACTGAGGTAGAGAAAGCGAGAGGGACCTGCCCAAGACCACAGAGCTGGGGTTCAACCCCAGCAAGTTGGCTCCTAACTAACTAGAGGACACTGCCGAAGGCGCATTCCCCGAAAGAAGAGATCTGAGTTAGAACAGGGACGCGGTGGCGCCCCGAGATGGGCACAGTGCTAACAGGAACCACTTGCATGCGGAAGGGCCCGGAAAGGGCTTGCAAGGCTGGTAGGGCTGACTGGCAACAGCTTCAGGTATCCCCAGACATGTCGTAGCCCCAGACAGCGCCATCCCCCAAATCAGCCCTGTGCGAGCCTCAGAGACCCCAGGCTGCTGTGGGCCTCCCAAGGCACCTGTTGTGTAGCGGTCCGGATAAGCGCTGCTCGCAAGGCTGTGGGCAAGGGCTCCCGCCATGGGGACCTCCGCTGACTCGCCCACGGCCCTAGAGACCTGCTGCTCACTGATAATCTCGCCACAGTCCCCTTCCAACACAGCACACACCCACACCCCCAGCATGGAGCTAAACTGACTGAAGACAACACGCGTGTCTCCCGTGCCCACCAGGAATTCTGCAAAGGGAGTGGCGTGCCCACCTCCTTGCTCCCTTTCTTCCCTTCAAAACCCAGTCCAGTCCCCCTTCCCTCACTGCAGCATTGGTTTCAGTAGCTTCTGGCCTGGGCTGCACCTGCAAACCTCTTCTGCTCTAGCTTGAAGCCAGCAGGGTGCCCCTACCTGGGCCGGCTGAGTGGGAGGAGCAGCCCTTGCCTGGACCGGGCAGGAGCAGATGTCTTAGGGTACCCTTTGCTTCCAGACTGTCAGATGCCACTTTGCTCCTGCCTCAGCTTCCAGGCCTCTTCCTCCCTTTCCCCCGACAGTCAGTCACTCTCTCTCTCTCCCTCCCTCTCACTGTAACTCAGTCTTTCAAATATTTATTTCAACAGGACATCCTGGTCTCCTCCATGGGTGGCAGGGACCCAAGCACTTGGGCCATCCTCCACTGCTTTTCCAGGCTCATTGGCAGGGAGGTGGCTTGGAAGCGGAGCACCCAGGACTTGAATTGGTGCCCATATGGGATGCCAGCATGGCAAGTGGTGGCTTAACCCACTGGACCCACTGCAGCAGAGAGTCTTCCCCAGTCAGCCCCACGGTGTGATCTGTCAGCCACAGCCAGTGCTGCGTGGTCCCCAAATCCAAATGCCTGTCTCAAACCAAGCAGCCTCAGGACGCCAGGGAGCCGCGGGTCCCTGTCCTGGAATCTCTACGCTGGGTCCAGTACCCACTCTCCCACCCCACCCCAGGCCTGAAGCTCAGAGCCTAGGTGTGAACCCAGATGCTGTGGAATGATACTATGGGTGGACCCCACACATGGAGGCACGGGATTCTGGGACTCTGGGGAAGCTGGTGTTGCCTTCAGGAAACTGTCCCAGGCAGAAAGTTGGCCCTGGGGCTGTAAAAGCCACATGCCGCCAGGCCAGGCAGGTGCCCCTCACTGTGAGAAGCCCAGCCCTCCTGAGACAATCCCTCCTCCTCACCCAACAAGGGAAGTTGTGTGAATCCCGCTATTGTAAACCCAGAGCAAAGGAAAAGGAGGCAGATGTGTGGGTTAAAGATGTGGGAACACTGAGGCCATTGCCATGCCCGGGATTAGGAAAAGGGGACCCACATCTGCTGGTAGCAGCGACCCCAGCTAATCCCACAATGGCAGCAGTAACTGGCAGGAGCCTTGGGTTGGGAGCGCCCGGTGCGCAGGTGGCGCTCTGTGAGTGTTGGCTGAGTGCCACGAGGAAAGCTGTGTCCAGTCCCGCGCTGAAGGTCACCAGCAGGGTCTAAGCTCGCCTCTGCCCCTAGCCTCTGGGCTTGGTGGCACCTGAGATTCTGTTGGCGAGAAGATTCTGCGGCTCTCCGCCTGGGAGCTGGTCCTGACGCCCGAGCCTCAGGCCTCCCGTCCTCAGCCGCCGCCCGGAGACCACTGCCCAAGCCCGGGAGGGCACGCGCGTGCATGGGGGAACGGCACAGCCCCCAGATTCGGCGGTGGGGTCCCAGACGGAGGCAGGAGGGAGGAGTCTGCGGGCTGAGGAACTGAGCCCAATTGGCAGGAGGGGAGTGGGGAGGTGCAGAGGAAGTCGGGGCCGCCAGCTCCCCGGGGAGGGGATGAGCCAGAGACGGCGGGAGAGAGGGCCCTGCGGCAGCGTGGCGGGCGAAGAGCAGATGGGGCTGGCAGATGGGAGCCGCCAGCCTGGCGAGGCCGGCGGGCAGCTCAGCATTCTCAAGAGGCAGCTCCACCGAGCAGCCCGGGGGAGGGGGGAAGGTGGAGCCCCCAGCCCCCTGCTCTCCTGGCCCCCATGGCGTCTTTCTGGGAGACTCAAGGGGGATGGTTGCGCGAAGAAGTCAGGGTTTCCTCCCAAGATCAATGATCACATCTCTATTAAAAAAAAAAAAATCAGCCGCTTAACTGGAGCAGGTTTCTTTTTAGCTGAGACGGGAGGCATTCCTGAACCCCTGCTGAGCGGCAGGTCACGGGGGTGGGGCACCCCCCCCCGCCCCCGCTCTGCGCTGCGGGCACGCTCAGGCGAGGAGGGGCTCAGGCCAGCCCTAACAGGCGGCGAACCCTAACAGGCAGTACAGGTGGGGCGTGCACCTGCTGTGCCCGCTGGGAGGAGGGAGGAGGACACCTAACTGGAAGGGGACTGTGACACAGGAGGCGTGATGAGGCCTTGAATTGAGCGTTCCACAGTCCCACGGAGGCGGTGAGACCTTCCTTCCACGCTAGTCAGTTTGCGTGAGGACACAAAAGCCAGCCTCTGAATTCAAGACGCCAATCAGAGAGCACAGCAGAGACGCGATCAAGAAATACTAAGAGGCGCGTTTGGCGCAGCAAAGTCACCACTTGTGAAACCCATATCCCACACCAGAGGGCGTGCTTGAGTCCCAGCTCCTGAATTTTTGATCCAGCCCCCTGCCGGGAAAGCAGCAGATGATGGCCCAAGTACTTGGGCCTCTGCCACCCATGTGGGAGACCCAGATGGGGTTCCTGGCTCCTGGCTTCAGCCTGGCCCAGTCCCAGCTGTTGTGGGCACTTGGGGAGTGATCTAGCAGATGGGAGATCTTTCTCACACACTCTGCCGTTCAAATAAATTAATTTTTAAAAGCAGAAATATGAAGAGGTATAATGCAGTTCCTAGTTTTCCTTTAATCCAGTTTGCTTAAGGGAAGATTTTTTCATCCAAAGTAGAAATTGGAAGGAGGAAATCCTGCCATCACACCCCAGACCCCAGCTCCCACTCACCCCACCCACCACCCAACCCAGGACACCTACCCTGCTGATTACCCCAGGCCTCGTCTCTGCTGGGTCCCCTGCATCATCTTTGAACTTGCTCAACTACCTCATTTCAAATAAACTATCCAGGGCTGGTGCTGTGGCGTGGCAGGTGAGCTGCTGCCTGCGGCACCAGCAATCTGTGTAGGCACAGGTTCAGGTCCCAGGTGCTACACTTCCGATCCAGCTCCCTGCTAATGTGCCTGGGAAAGCAGCAGAGGATGGCCCAAGTCCTTGGATCCCTGCACCCATGTGGGAGACCCAGATAAAGCTCCTGGTCCTTGGCTTCTGCCGTGCCCAACCGTGGCCATTGCAGCCATTTGCAGAGTGAACCGGTTAATGGAAGCCCTCTCTCTCTGCCTCTCCCTCTCTTTCTCTCTCTGCAACCCTGCCTTCAAATGAATGACTAAATCTTAAAAACAAAAACAAACAAACAAAAAAACAAAACCCTATTCCCATCTATATTTTCTTCTCTGTCTTTGCTTCATTGTGCCTAAATATCTTTAAAATATTAAATAAAGTCTAGAAGGGGCATTTGATGTAACACTTAAGTTGCCTCTTAAGACACCCAGGACGTGTATCAGAGTGCCTGGGTTTGAATCCTGGCTCCACTCTCCATTTAAGATTTCTTGCTCAGGTGCACCCAAATGTGAGCAGTGGGTGACGGCTCAAACAAATTCACACAGTAAATTCACCCTCTCACTTACCTTGCCCCTCTTCTTTGCCCTTTAAGCCTTTGCCCTTTAAGCCTCAAGCACCTGAAGCATTGCTCTAGGGAGGAAACACATTACTTGGGGACTTCATGAATCCCTCCAGTGAGGGCCACGTGAAGACGAGCTGGGTGGACAGGCTGCAGAGACTAGGGAGAGCTAGAGCGATTTAAAGTCCCGATGCCCAGGAGAATGGAAGATGACAAAGAGGAGAAATTCATCTTCAAAGACAGGACTCTGCAGTTTTTCGTTTTTGTTTTTTAACTCTTGCAGTTTTTTAAATGCAGGCAGCCGTGTATCCGGTGGATTTGAAAAGAACCCGGGTCTTCCAGTCATGGTGGGCAGTTTGTACATTTTCACCCAAAATGTGCACCCTGTAGGAGTGAGACTGAGCAGTTAGTTGATCTCATGGACTAACACACATGTAGTACAGCGTGACTTGAGGGGAAAAGAATGTTGCAGAAGGCTGTGTGGAGCCGGTGCTGTGGCACAGTGGGTGGGGTCGCCGCCTGCAGTGCTGGCATCCCATGTGGATGCTGGTTCAAGTCCCGGCTGCTCCACTTCTGATCCAGCTCTCTGCTATGGTCTCGGAAAGCAGTGGAAGATGGCCCAAGTCCTTGGGCACCCGCGTGAGAGACCCAGTAGAAATTCCTGGCTCCTGGCTTTGGGTTGGCTCAGTTCCAGTCATTGCAGCCATCTGTGGAGTGAGCCAGTGAATAGAAGACCTCTCTCTCTCTCTCTCTCTCTCTCTTTCTCTCTCTCTCTCTCTCTCTCTCTCTCTGTGTGTGTGTGTGTAACTGTGACTTTCAAATAAATAAATAAATCTTTAAAAAAATAAAAAAGAAGGGCTGTGCATATGGAAGCTAAGAAATGCGAGTAGAGTTATGATGAGGCATTGAAGATGAGGTCTGGTAGATGAGAATTGCAGATGAAAGTGTTATGAATATACGTAGACAGCAAAGAATGAAAAATGTAGCACACCCCTTCAGTCCAGTTTTCTTGTCTCGGGAAAATAAGTGAATGTGAAATGAGTGGGTAAGTATTCTCTTTTTTACATTCCTCATATGATTAGTACAATTCATCTATAAATACAGTTTCCCTTGGAGCTATCTTTAATGGAAGGTTATAGACCCAAGTTCTTTCAATTTTGTAGGGATTTGCACCTGTTTTGATTTTTTAGGACTTTATTTGATATACAGTTTCAAACTTATTGGCATAAATATCTGTTTTTTAAAATTCACTTTGAAATATCTATTTTTAAAATTCACTTTGAGGGGACTGGCATAGAGGGTAAAGCACCTGCTGTGATCCTAGCGGCCCATGTTGGAGCACCGATCTGGTTCCAGTCCCAGCTGCTCCACTTCTGATTGAGCTTCCTGCTAATGCTCCCAAGATGGCAAAAGAAAATGGACCAAGTACGTGGGCCCCTACCACCCATGTAGGAAACCTGGATGGAACTCCAGCCTCCTGGCTTCAGCCTGGCCCAGCCCTGGCTGCTGTAGCCCTGTGGGCAGTGAACCAGCAGGTGGAAGATCGTTCTACCTCTCTCTGCATCTGTCTCTCCCTCTCTCTCTGTAACACTACCTTTCAAGTAAATAAATACTTCTTTAAAAATGTATTCTAAGCTTTTAATTATAAAATAATGTAAGGAAATCAAGCAAACATGCAGTTTAGGGAATTTTGACAAGGTTGTCACCACTGCAACCACTAATCAGATCAAGGAATGAATTCTGGGGTGGGTGTTGTGGTACAGGTTAAGCTGCTGCTTAGGATACCTGAATCCCATGTCAGAGTGCTGGTTCAAGTCCCAGCTGCTCCACTCTGATCCAGCTTCCTGCTAATGCATCCAGGGAGACAGCAGGTGATGGCTCAAGGGCTTGGACACCTGCTACCCATGCGAGACACCAAGATGGTATTCCAGGCTCTTGGCTTTGGCCTGGACCTTAGCTGTTGTGGACATTTAGGGAGTGAAACAGCAGATGGAAAATTTCTCTAGATGTGTGTGTGTGTGTGTGGGTGTGTGAGTGTATGTGTAACTCTACCTCTCAAGTAAGATGAAAAATAAATAAGCATTTTTTTAAAGATTTTTTTTTGAAAGGCAGAGCCAAAGACAGAGGCAGAAACAGAGAAAGAGATCCTCTATCCACAAATGGCTGCAACAGCTGGAGCTGGACCAGAACAAAGCCAGGAGCCAGGAGCTTCTTCCAGCTCTCCCCTGTGGAACTTGGGCCATCTTCCGCTGCTTTCCCAGGAGCATTAGCAGTGAGCTAGATCGGAAGTGGAGTGGCCAAGGATTTAACCAGCCTGCATTCGGGATGCTGGGATGCCGGAGTCACAGGTGACAGCTTAACCCTCTACACCACACTGCTGGCCCCATAAAAGCAAACAAAAAATTGTTTTTAAAGGAAGTATAACTCTGCTAGCCACCTCAGAAGTCCAACCACACCCCATGTTCCTATCATAGCCCACTCCCTCCCTCCACGAGTAACCACCGTCTTGACTTACATCCATCACTTTACGTTTTATAACCCAAAAATGCATCCTCACACAGTATATTTTAGTGGTTGAAAATGTGCATGTTGGGGCTGGAGCTGTGGCACAGTGGGTTAAAGCCCCAGACTGCAGCGCCGGCATCCCATATGGGCATCAGTTCGAGTCCCCGCTGTTCCACTTCTGATCTAACTCTGCTATGGCCTGGGAAAGCAGTGGAAGACGGCCCAAGTGTGGGAGACCCAGAAGAAGCTCCTGGCTCCTGGCTTCAGATCAGCTCAGCTCTGGCCATTGCGGCCATTTGGGGGAATGAATCAGAGGGTGTAAGACCTTTCTCTTTCTCTCTAGCTTTACCTCTCTCTGTAACTCTTTCAAATAAGTAAAATAAGTTTAAAAAAAAAGAAAATGTACATGCCTTTTAAATATCTTTTAATGCACACTTTCCCTTTCCATCACTTTATTTTCCTCACAATGTATCTGCTGACCTGAAGAAGGTAACATAGTTTGAATTGTGCTGACTGCACAATCGAGGTACAGCTCGACATGTTCCTTCTGTTGTCTGTAATTCCTACAAAGTGGCAGCGGGATCCAGAGGCTTTATTAGACTCAAGTTCAATTACTTTGACAAGACTGCAGGTCGTGTGCTTGCATTAAGCAGAGGGATGGGTATTTCGCCTGGCAGTTCAGCCTGCACTTGGCATGCCTGTGTCCCCGATGAGGTCACAGGGGTTCCATGTCCAGCTCCACCCCGACTCCAGATCCTGCAGATGAATACCTTGGGAGGTAGCAGTGATGACTCAAGTCACTGGGCCTCTGCCGCCCATATGGAGACCTAGAAAGAGTTCCTAGCTACCAGGTTTGATTTGGCGTAGCCCCAGCTTCACAGGCATTTGGGATGTGAACCAGCTAATGAGAGCTTTTTGTCTCTCTGCCTCTTTTCAACAATGAATACATTTTTTAAAAAAAGAAGCATATGCCTCTCCCTCCATGCATTGCTCTGTACATCCATTAATTCATCAAGAGCTGCAAAACGATATTCCAGTTCTATCATTTGCTTTTCATTCATTATCTGGGGTATTTTTATAAAGAGATGCTTCCTTCACATTCTACTTAGCTACTCATTGATACAGGACAGAGAGGCGGGAGGCATAAGTGTTTGGTTCCTCCCATATATTTACCAGTTTTCAAGGCAATGAATTGACTCCTGCCATCTTCTGAAGGGGACCATTTTAATTTTTTTATTCAATATTTATTTTATTTGAGAGGCAGAGTTACAGAGAGGCAGGGGCAGAGAGAGAGAGAATCAGCAGATGGAAGGTCTCTCTCTCTGCCTCTCTTTCTCTGTCTGTAACTCTGACTTTCAAATAAATAAAACAAATCTTTAAAAAAACTAGTGATTCTAACTACAATAAACTCCTTTCATCAGTACAGATGCACATAGACTGAAAGTAAAGGGATGCAAAAAGATTCACTGTGCGTACAGAAGTCAAAAGCGAGCAGGAGTAGCTATACTTGTCTCAGATGAAATGGTCTTTATTTCAAAAACTATAAAAAGATAAAAAGAGAGAGTAAACTATATGATGATAAAAGGATCAATTCAACAACAACAAAAACTAACAATTGTAAGTATATATGCATCAAAGGCTATAGCACTGAGTTATATAAAGCAAACACTACTAGATCTTAAGTGAGAGAAAGATTATAATGATAATTGAGGAATTCAACACTCCACTTTCATCAATGGATATATCATCCAGATAAAGTATCAACAAAGAAATATCAGAGTTAAACTGCATTATCGGGGCTGGTGCTGTGGCCTAGTGGGTAAAACTGCCACCTGCAGTACTGGCATCTCAAATGGATGCCAGTTTGTATCCCGGCTGCTCCACTTCCGATCCAGCTCTCCACTATGGCCTGGGAAAGCAGTAGAGGATGGCCCAAGTCCTTGGGCCCCTACAGTCACAGGGGAGACCTGGAAGAAGCTCCCAACTCCTGGCTTCGGATTGGCCCAGCTCTGGCCTTTGGGGCCACTTGGGGAGTGAAACAGTGGACAGAGGACTTTCTCCCCCACCCCCCACCTCTGTTCCTCTGCTTCTCTGTAACTCTCTGCCTTTCTACTAAATAAATAAATCTTTTTAAAAATAAACTGTATTATAGACCAAATAGACCTAACAGACAGTTAGAGAACATTTCTGTCAATAGCTGCAGGATACTCGTCCTTCTCATCAGCACGTGGCACGTTGTCCAGGACAGACCGTATGTCACACTGCAGATTCAGAAGTCCTGAGACTGGGGCAGCTGTGGCACAGCAGGTTAAGCTGTCCCTTGAAACACCTGCTTCAGAGATCCAAGTGGCGGCTGGAGTCCCAGCTCCTCTACTCCTGATCTAGGCTCCCAGTGATGCCCCTGGGAAGGCAGTGGATGATGGCCCAAGTGCCTGGGTCCTACTCCCCACTTGGGAGACCTGGATGGAGTTACAGGCTTCTGGCTTTGGCCCCGCACAGCCCGGGATGTTGGGAGGGGCATTTAGAAAGTGAACTAGTGGATGGAAGATCTCTCTTTCTTCTCTCTCCTCCTCTGCCTCTCTCCCTCTCCCCTTGTATCACTCTGGCTTTCAAATAAATAAGTATATTTTTAAAAATCTTGAAATCATTCCAAATATGGAATATAATAAGCACAAGAGGAACTTTACAAATCATCCAAATATTCATAGATGGAAATTAAACAATTTTCTCTTATTTTCATTTTTTAAATTTAAAAATCAGAGATGGAAGAGACAGACAGAGATCTTCCATCTGCTAGTTTACTCCCAAATGCCCACAATAGCCAGAGCCAGGCTTGTTTTGGGCCAGGACAATGTAAGGAGCCTGGAACTCAATTCAAACCTCTCACGTGGGTGGCAGGGACCCAAGGACTTGAGCCATCATCTGCTCCCTCCCAGGACGTGCGTTAGTGGGAAGCCGTATCAGAACCAAAGTAGCCAGGATTTGAACCAGATAACTCTGATAAGAGACGCAGGCAAGTGGCAATTTAACCACTTAAAATAAATAAAATGCTGGCTCCAAAGGCATTCTCTTGAACAACGACAGGGTTAGTGAAGAAATGAAAAGGGAAATTTAAAAGGTTCTTGGAACAAAGGCAAATGAAAGCACAACACACCAAACCCTATGGGATACAGCGAAAGCAATGCCCAGAAGGAAGTTTATAGCAATAAATGCCAAGGCCAAATAATAGGAAGACTTCAAGTAAACAGCCCAAGGATGTAACTCAAGGAATTAGAAAAGCAAAAATAAACCAAATGCAAAATTAGTAGAAGGAAAGAAATAACACTCATCAGGGTAAAAACAAACAAAGATTTTTTTAAAAATCCAAAATATCAATGAGACAGAGTTGGTTTTTCAAAAAGATAAACAAAAATCAACCCACATTTACAAAGAAAAAATGATAAACCAAATGACTAATATCACAGATGAAAAATAAGAAAATACAATCAATACTACAAAAATACGACAGGCCATCAGGAACTCTGATGAGCTGACTATACGCCAACAAATTGGAAAAGCTTTAAAAAATGGGTAAGTTTCTGGACACGTATACCCTACCAAACCTGAACCACAAAGAAACAGAAAACATGGACAGACCAGTAACAAGGAACAAGGTTGATGAGCCATAGAAAGTGTCCCACCACAAAAATCCCAGGATAAAATGGTTTCACTGCTGAATCTTACCAAACTTTTAAAGAAGAAGTAACACCAATTCTCAAACAATTTCGAAGTTTTTTAAAGAACATCTTTTATCCTTTGAACAAATGGCGTGCTGCGTCATATATGGCGAATCTGCTGAGTCCTAATCCTGTAGGCACCTCTCTGAAGGGGCTTTCTCCAGGATATAGCTGGCGAAGCCAGGTCAGAGAGGACCACTGAGTTGCCCGAAGACCCAGGATGCTGAAGTAGCACCTTGACAGTAGGGACTCCATTTTGGAGAACCTGAGACTCCATTCTGGGAAGGTGCCCCCTACACCGTGAGACTCTGGTCTGAAACTATGATCTAAAACAGTTGGACAACAGCAGCCCACTGCATCACACTTGGCAGAGCACAGAAACCCCCTACCATGATCGCTCAAGCTTGGAAGTGAGTAGGCTACACCTGGGTTAATAATAAAAATGTAATTTGTCTATGTCCTACATATGACTAAAACCAATACCTGGATTAATGTCAAGATTATAATTAAAATTGTTAAGATTGTAACTGGTATTGTCAAGATTATAATTGATACTAGTTTTGCATAGGTTTTAGGTCAGCTTGATCCCAGTAACCATGTATTCCTCCCGATCCTAGCAACCATGTATTCCCCTCCCGATTTTGCGGTTTTTGCCTTTATAAACCCTGTTGCTTTGGGCTTCAGGGTCCAGAGTTCTTTAGGGCATGAGCCCACTCTCCACCACTGGCAATAAAGGACCATCAAATGTTATCAATGTGTGGAGCTCCTTTGTTTGCACTCCCTCAGGTACAACAATGCCCCCTGGTCCTCTGCTCGCCACACCTACAGGGCGTTTCATCCAGTAAAAATCCACTGCCTTAGGCCAGAGAGAAATGGTCCTGCTTTGATAATTTTCTAAGCAGAAGGCTCAGCTTTGAGCTGTCTGTGGGCAGGAACTTCCAGGGAGGGATGACAAAGGCAGGGACACCATGCAAGGGTGCACGCTCCAGGCTCCAGTGAGGGGCCTCAGCACTTTGCTAAGAGGAAGCTGAGCTCAGGGGCCCATGCCAGTGCTGGTGTGAGCCCCCTCCCCACCTTACAAGTCATCTGCGTTTCCTTGTTGTTTACGAGGGGTTAATGTTTCTGGCAAATTTATTGACATATTTAACATGCCATGAGATTCACCCATTTAGCAAAATCCAACGGTTTTAGCATATTCACAGATAAACACAATCATCCCCAGTGGTTTCAGAACATTTTCATCGCCTCCCAAAGAAGCCCCAGAAGACATATTTCCAAGTATTTAGATCTTAACTTCTCTCAACAATGAAAGCTTTGTATTTCTTTTTTTCTTTTTAGATTTTGAGAGGCAGAGCTAAAAACAGAGAGGGAGAGACAGAGAGAGAGGGGTCTTCCATCTGCTGGTTCACTCCCCAAAAGGCTGCAGCAGAGCTGGGCCAAACAAAAGCCAGGAGCCGGAAGTTTCATCCGGGTCTCCCTCATGGGTGCAGGGACTCAAAGACGTGGGCCATCTTCTGCTGTGCTTTCCCAAGCTCTCAGCAGGGAGCTGGATCAGAAGTGGAGCAGCCAGGACTTGAACCGTCATCCATATGGGATGCTGGGAATCACAGGCGGCAGCCTTACTGGTGCCACAACACCGGCCCGAGAACAGAATTCTGTATCTTTTTCCTGATACCTGAGAGCAAGCATTCAGTCTTTAATGATTGTGATGTTAGCTATGTTATTCATAGATGCACTGTATCAGGTTCAGAAAGTTCTCAGCTATTCCTAGTTTGCTGATTTTTTTAAAATCATAAAACAGTGTTGGATTTTCTCAGATGCTTTGCCTGTACTTATTGAAATATGTGATTTTTATTGTATTCATATTATGTATTACATTGAATTTCAGATTTTGAACCAACCTTGCATCTTGCTTGGTCACGATATCTAATTCTTATGTTGATGAATTCAGTTTGCTAGTATTTTCTTAAGGGCCTGTTCAGTCATATTTATGAGAGATTATTGGTGTGCAGTTATTTCTTGTGATGTCTTTATGTGTTTCCTTTTAAAAATTTTGTTTTATTTTATTTAAAGATATCTTTATTTGAGAGGCAGAATTACAGACACAGAGAGAGGTCTTCTATTTGCTGGTTCACTCCTCAAATGGCTGAAACAGCTGGGGCTGCACCAATCTGAAGCCAGGAGCCAGGAGCTTCCTCTGGGTCTCCCACATGGGTGCAGGGCCCAAGCACCTGGGCCATCTTCTACTGCTTTCCTAGGCCATCAGCAAGGAGCTGGATCAGAAGTAGAGCAGCGGGGACTAGAATCCACACCTATATGGGATGCTGGCACCGCAGGCGGATGCTTAACCCACTACACCACAGTGCCGACCCCAAGATTTTATTTATTTGACAGGCATAACTACAGAGAGAGGAAGAGACAGAGAGAGAGAGAGAGGAGTCTTTCATCCACTGGTTCACTCCCCATATGACCCCAACGGCCAGGGCTGGGCCAAGCTGAAGCCAGGAGCCAAGAGCTTCTTCTGGGTCTCCCATGCTGGTGGAGGAGTCCAAGCTGCTTTCCCAGGCCATAAGCAGAGACCTGGGTCAGAAGAGGAGCAGCTGGGACACAAACTATGCCCATATGGGATGCCGGCATTGCAGGCAGAGGCTTAACCTACTACACCATAGCGCCGACTCCTGTGCAGTTTTAAGATCAGGATAATACTAGCCTCAAATGGTAAGTTAGGAATATTTCCTCTTATGTTTTATAAGTTTGTAGAACTGTTAATAATTCTTTGCTACAATTCAGCAACAGGGTCAAGTGGGCCTGGGCCTTTGTGGGCAATTTTTATTTCTTTCTGTTTTTTTTTTTAATATAAATTATTTACTGTTTATTTTAATTGTATTTGAAAGACAGATAGAGCTATGTAAGATTTGTAGATACAGATAGTTTGTAGATGGTGATGATAGTTGATGGGTAGGTAGATAGGATAGATAGATGGTAGTTGATCCAGATTTCCCATCTACTAGTTCACTCCCCAAATGCCCACAGCAGCTGGGGCTGGGCCAGGCTGAAGCCAGGAGCCAGGATCTCAACCCCAGGTCTCCCTCGTGGGTAGCATGGACGCAAGTCCTTAGCCATCATATCCCGCTTCCCAGGAGATGTATGCGCAGGAAGCTGGAATCAGGGACAGCATCGCTGGTGGTGGCTTACACCAGCCCCCAGATCAACACCAGCTTTCGTATGGTTGCTGTTTGCATGCTACAACCTTTAACCTTCAATCTTCTTTTATCTTTGAATCTAACACATGTCTCCTGTATACAGTAGTACATATAAATAAATGACAATCTTTTGTATTGCTTAATTTATTTGTATTTAATGTGTGATTATTGATATCATCGAGTTTATGACATTTTGGCTTTTGTTTTCCATATCTTATGTCTTTTGGCTCTTAAACTCCTCCATTAATGCTTTCTTTTACACTAAGTGAATATTTTATTTTTGAAAATTTTTATTTATTTTATTTGTAAGGGAGGGAGTGCAGTTCCATCTACTTGATTACTCTTCAAGTGCTCATGACAGCCAGAGCTGAGCCAGCTCAAAACTTGGAGCTGGGGTAGCCTCCGCCTGCAGTGCCTGGCATTCCATATGGGTGCTGGTTCAAGTCCCAGCTCCTCAAGTCCGATCTAGCTCTCTGCTGTGGCCTGGGAAAGCAGCAGAAGATGGCCCAAGACCTTGGGCCCCTGCACCCGCATGGAAGACCCGAAAGAAGCTCCTGGCTCCTGGCTTCAGATTGACCCAGCTCTGGCTGTTGTAGCCATTTGGGGAGTGAACCACTGTATGGAAGAGCTTTCTCTCTGTCTCTCCCTCTCTCTGTCTGTGACTCTACATCTCAAATAAATAACCAAACCCAAAGCTGAGAACTCAGTCTGGGTCTCCCACATGGGTGGCAGAGAGTCGGCTAGCTGATCCCTCACCACTGCTTCTCAGGGCCCCACAGCAGCAGGAAGCGGAAGTCAGCAGATTTGAACCCCGGCGTTCCGACATGGGATGTCTCAAGTGGCATCTTAACCACTGCACCAAATGCCCACCCCGAGGCTTGGCTTCGTTTTGAACAACATATGAGGGTGCTTCAGAATGTTTGTGGAAAATGGAATTTAAAGATTAATTTACTTTGGTGCAGTTAGGTGCATTAAATGCATTTTCAACTTAACAATATTTTCAACTTCTGATGGATGGGTTTATTGGGGCTCATGACCATTGAATGTCAAGGAGCATCTGTATTCATTTCTACTGTCCTATGTAAATTACTTTTTAAAAATATTTGCTTATTTGAAAGGCAGAGTCACAGAGAGGCAGAGAGAGACTCTGGTCTTCCACCTGCAGTTTCACTCCCCAAATGGCAGCAATGACTGGAGCTGTGCCGATTGAAGCCAGGAGCTTCTTCTGGGTCTCCCACATGGGTGCAGGGGCCCAAGGACTTGGGCCATTTTCTACTGCTTTCCCAGGCCACAGCAGAGAGCTGGATCGGAAGTGGAGCAGCCGGGACTTGAAATAGTGCCCATATTGGATGCCAGCACTGCAGGTGGCGGCTTTACCTGCTATGCCACAGCGCCAGCCTCCTTTCAAGTGTTTTTTGTAAGACAGGTTTGCTAACAAAAAAATCCTCTCACTTTCTGTTTATCTGACAAAGCCTTTGTTTTGTCTCCAGTTCTGAAAGATAGCTTTGCTGGATATAGAATTCTTGGCTAACAATTTTTTCCTTTGAGCATTACAGTCAACTATTTATTGCTCTTATTCCCTTGAAAGGAACAAGATGAGGTTTTTTTAAAAAAATTATTTATTTTCGTTTTATTTGAAAGGTAGAGAGACAGAGATCTTCCATCTGCTGATTCACTCCCCAAATGCCCAGTACAGCCAGTATTGGGTCGGGCAGAAATCAGGAGCCAGAAAATCAATGGGAGGTTTTCCACATGGTGGGCAAAGACCCAAGTCCTTGAGCCATCATTGCTGCCTCCCAGGGTGTGCACTAGCAGGAAGCTGGAACTGGAAGTGGAGCTGGTCTCCAGACCCAGGCACCCCAGTGTGGGATGCAGGTTGCGGGTGTCCCAAGAGGTGACTTAACCACAGCACCAAACAGCCACTCCAAGTTGTTTTTCTCTTGCTGCTTTCAAGATTTTCTCATCTTTTTTAGTGTTTCATTTTGCCTTTTTTTTTTTTTTTTTTTTGACCATGATGTGTCAGGCTTTGGATCTCTTTTGAGTTTATCCTACTCAGGGCTCACACTGGTTTCTGTGTGTATTATTATTTTGCAATAAATTTGGGAAGCTTCAGCCATCGTTTCTTGGAAGGTATTTTCATCTCCCTCCTATAAGGGGTTTGCTGGTGTGTCTAGAGGTGTCGCACATTTCTCCAAGACTGTGTTTGTTTTCGTTCCTTTCTCTCCAATCTTTATCAGCCTATTATTTTGCCAGATCTCGCTAGTAGATTTCTACCGCACTTTGCAACTTCAGAATTCCTATTTAGTTCTTTTTAATTAATATCTCTGACATTCTGTTTGATATGACATTATCGTAACTCTTGAATCATGGTTTTCTTTAGTGCTGAGAACTTTTTATTAGTAATCTATATTTCTCTTTGAAAGGTGGACAGAGAGCTCCCATTTGCTGTTTCATTCCCCAAAATGCCTAGAGTGGCCTGGACAGGGCCAAGGCCAGCAACTCAACCTGAAGCTCCCACGGAGGCGGCAGGGACCCAATTACTTGAGCCACAGTACTTGACACCTCTGAGTGCACATTAGCAGGAAGCTGGAATCAGGAGCAGAGCTGGGACTTTACCCCAGGCACTCCACTTTGAGTTGTGCATGTCCCAAGCTGTATCTTAACCGCTATACCAAACGCCTGCCACAAGACCATTTTTAATGGTAACTTTCATGTCTTTTTCTTATAACTCAACATCTTTCATTCTCATCATTTCTGTTGCCTGCTTTATTTCCAGTCTCTGGGTTGCATTCTCCTGGCTGTTTGCATGTCCAGCGTTTATTAGAGACTAGACATTTTAGAGCATACATTATAGCAACTCTTGTTTCTCGCCACCCCCCGCCCCCAAAGGGCTGTGTGAGTGACTGGCAGGTTTATTTAAGCTGTGTTTCTTTCTCCCCACTCCCATGCTTCTGCTGTCACTCCTCAGGCAACAGAAGCCCAGGTCTCTTTGGAGTGACAGTGGCTTTCCTGAGCCAACTGATTTCAGTGACCAGTGATTCCAACACCTGGCCTAATTGCTCTATTTCCAACAGTGCTGTGGGGTGTAAATGACTCCAGAAATTAATCCAATTATATTCTGGATCCTTCAACAGAGCTCTGAGGTCTGTTTCGTATTTGTTCTGATCCCAGAAGAGTGCCTGGCACCATCTTATTCTCTGGTTCTCCCCTACAAACTAACCTACCTATAGTTTCAACAGGATCTTGGATTTCTTCAGCTTTATTTGCCAAGCTCCAGTGGTGAGCCTTTATCTGCACTGTTACAAATGAAACTCATTGCTTGTGGAAGAGATTAGGGATTGTTTCACAGTCTGATTAAGGACAAAGGCAGAAATCTCCAAAGCAGGACTTTGGAACTGGCCCAACGGCAAGCTTCTGACTGGGGCACCAGCACCCTCTGTGCCCATGCTAGAAGCTGAACGCTCAGTGGAGTGGGTGGGGCAGCAGCCTGAGGCCTTTGCAGCTTAATTCTCCAGACATGCAACTTCTGTCTCATGAGCCAAGGCAAGGGTGATCACGTTTTCAACGAGTGCCGCACCCAAGGCTGAGCCTCTGTTCTCCAGGCGGGAGCCCATACTTCTCAACAGCACTTGCCCAGGCATGGTGGGCAAAGAGGGTGGTGGTGTGTCACAGGTGCAGGATGAGAAAGAGACATGCTACTTTTCCCAAGAAGACAATCCTCCAACTAGAAGCTGGGAAAGAGAGTCTTGGGTGGAATCTCCAATAGCCAAGCTTGGATGGCGGAACAGGGAGCAGTCAAGGTTCAAATAGCACCCTCACCATTTCCCACACAACTCCGGGGGTTCATCCAAATGCATGGTTGCTCTGCTGTTTGCTCACAGGGTAACTCACAGAGGCTTCGCACGTTTGTGCGGATTTTCACCAGTTTTCCAGGGAGTGGGAAAGGAGAGCTTCTTGCATTGTCATGCTCATTCATGTGTCTTATTTAACTCACAATTTTATGGCGTTCAGTTTACCCTCATTTACCATTTTTTCACTATCCCTGGTCTCTTTTTTACTTGACTTTTACTAGAATGAATTCCCAGAAGTTGACTTAATGAGGATACGCTGGTGATAAGATAGTATTAAATTAGGTACAGAATACTCACACATGAAAATTATTCCACTCTGCTCTGATTTCCACTGTTGACAATTAGCAGTCAAGGTAACCATGGTTAGTCTGTTCTTGGTGGTTCCTTCCCATGGGTGTCACACTCATCGCTTTTGCAGTGCTACACTTTTTCTTCTAGAATTTAGCTCAGTAGGTATTGCCCAGCTCCCCAGATCTAAGGACAAATGACTGACAATTCTCAGACTTGTCCTCAGATATTCAATTCCCCCTTTCATCTCAGTCTGGTACTCTATCATACGTTCACTGACTTTTTTTTTTTGGGCAGGCAGAGTTAGTGTGTGTGAGAGAGTTATAGACAGTAAGAGACAGACAGAAAAGTCTTCCTTCTGTTGGTTCACTCCCCTAATGGCCACCACGGCCAGAGCTACACCAATCTGAAGCCAGGAGTTGGGTGCTTCCTCCCGGTCTCCCATGTGGATGCAGGGACCCAAGCAAGCACTTGGGCCATCCTCCACTGCCCTCCCGGGCCACAGCAGAGAGCTGGACTGGAAGAGGAGCAACTGGGACTAGCCGGTTGGATTAGCCAAGTGAGCAACAGCACCGGTCCACTGACCTCTTCAACATGTCCTTGATGCCTTTTTCCCCCCACACCTTCTCTCTGTACTGCATTTTGTATAATAAATTCTTCATCTTGCTCTTCTGATTCACTGTCTTTTGCTTTACCTAGTACTTTGCTTTCTTGTCTAGATGTCTCATTGCTTCCAAATTTGATCACTTTCTACTCCCACCCCATACCTCCATCATTTTTAAGGCTTTCATTCTCAATTGTTTTATATTCTACTCCTTACACATATTGCATTTCTTTGAATCTAGAGCATCAGGTACCAAGGCTTTTTTGTGTCATGCTAATTTAATACTGCAATGTCATCTCCAGATTAGAGATGTCAAAATGTTTGTTAGTGGGTTTTTTTTGGTGACGTCTTTGAATACATTCATCTGATAATCCCAACATCTGTTGTCTTTGCAGGTCATAATCTGCTGTTTCTCCTGATTTATTCATTTCACTTTTTTGACTTCAAAAATGAGTTCTAGTGCTTTCCTTAAGATAGCATTAACATTTACTTCTATTAAATGCCCAGGAGCACTTCGAACCTCAGACCACTTTCAGTTTTTCTAAATACATAAGTAGCATGAGTTTGGTTCCAAACTGGTCTGTGTGGCTGGCTCCATGGAACAGTAGGTTAACCCTCCACCATCTCATATGGGCGCCGGTTCTAGTCCCAGCTCCTCCACTTCTGATCCAGCTCTCTGCTGTGGCCTGGGAAAGCAGTAGAAGATGGCCCAAGTCCTTGGGCCCCTGCACCCATGTTGGAGACCCAGAAGCTCCTGGCTCCTAATCGGCGCAGCTCCAGCCGTTGCGGCCATCTGGGGAGTGAACCAATGGATGGAAGATCTCTCTCTAACTCTGACTTACAAATAAATAAAATAAATCTTTAAAAAACAAAAACTGGCCTGTCAGCTTGTGGACACACATTCTCAGGAGCAGCTTTCCTCCCCAGGTAGGATGTCCTGGCGCACTCTTTCACGGGGTATCTTCTAAGGTTCCAGGTTCTGGAAGGTCTGCCTTCTGGAGCTGAGCACATTCCAGACACAGGAACCGGCAGAGCTTTATTTCTCTAGATTTGGGCTTTTTTGTTCAATTCTACGATAATCTTATTTTTAAATTGTCCCAAGTCTAAAAGGAAGCTGAAGGAGTACACTGAACATTGACGTGCCTTTCACTGAGTCAGCAGCTACTATGCTGTATTTGCACCCACGTTTTCTCTCTCTCTCTCTCTCACACACACAGACACACACACACAGATTTTGGCCTATCCACTGGAGGTGGCAAACAGAATACTCATCTCTAGGTATTTTGGCATGTATCTTCAAAGAAACAGGATGCTGTGATTCAGGCACAAAAAACCATTATCATACCTAATGAAGCACTGTTCTGTATCATGTGAGAGTTTATTACACATTTCCTGCAGCATCTGTATACCTTTAATGGTTGAATTTTAAAAACCAAAGTTAATGCACTGCATCTGACTTTTCTATCTAGAGCAATCTCCTTACTTGTTCCACACATTAAGAATTCAGGCCGTGAATCTGTGGGAATCACCTTGTCTGAATCACTCTACACAGGTGTGGAGGGCAGTTCCGAGTATCCTTCCTTGCTAGCTAGCTACATGATGAATTAAAAAATTTTTAAATGAATTTTATCCAATATTTCAGGTATTTGGGTCCCTAGGGAGTGGTAGTCTGTCATGCTGTCAGAGATGTCCCTCTGTCTGAACTGCCTTTCCAGAGCAGTGGCATGTCTGTATTGGCCACTACTTGAGGCCAGGAGCTTGAAGCAGAAGCTGGCATCAGGTGTTTCACCTCACTAATTCTTGTCTGTACTCACTGTTTTCTAAGAATCCAAAGCCTAATGTGCGTTTTCTTGGGAGGGAGTTCAGAAGTCTAAGGACTGATTAAATGAATGTAAAATTACATTAATACTTAAGAGCTAAGCCTTCAGTTGAAAGACAGGTTCCAGTATGGAAAGCTTTTTTAAATTTCATCAATAAAAAAGGGATAAATTATATTTATAACTTGTCTCTTTTTTCAGGGGCCGAAGCTGTGGCATAGAGGGTAAAGCTGCCATCTATAGTGCCAGCATCCAATGTGGGCGCCTGTTCGAGTCCCGGCTGCTCCTCTCCTGATCCAGCTTTCTGCTATGGCCTGGGAAAGCAGAAGATGGCCCAAGTCCTTGGGCCCCTGCACCCGCATGGGTGACCCGGAAGAAGCTCCTGGCTTTGGATCAGCGCAGCTCCAGCCATTGTGGCCATTTGGGGAGTGAACCAGCAGATGGAAGACCTCTCTCTCTCTCTCTGCCTCTCCTTTTCTATCTTTCAAATAAATAAATGTTTAAAAAAAAAAAAAAGAAAGAAATTACATGGTGGTTGAGAACTTAGTATGCCAATCCAGTGCTACAAATGATTTCAATTCATCTCTATTAACTTCATGACCCAGATAGGACTATCTTCACTTCACACATGAAACTGCATGTCCATACTGAAGTCATACTAACTGCTAAAACTAGGGTTCAACCCAACATCTGTACAATGGCCAAACTCTGCATTCTTTCCCACTAAATAAAATGCATCTTTAAGAATAACAATTAGGAATTTTCATTGTTTTCCTTGGTTATTCATGGCCTTAAGTTCTCTATAATCTAAACAAAGTCAAACTGTTTGAAAGAACAGTCTACATTCAAATTGGTCTTTCAGTGCCTCATACATCTCACCAATGGTACTCTCAATCTGGAACAGGCTCTGACCACTTACTAAGTTAATGGTTCAACATGAGACAACAAGCATTTTATTAAGTGCGTGTCAAGTGCTAGACATATTTAGGGATATCTCATGAGCATTAGGACCACAGCCACCTGTACCTTAATTTCCCATTAGTACCGCGAACTCAACAAGTCCCAAACGACTCGCTCCTCTCTCCATATAATTATAGCCTATTCCTTTCTCCTCTTTTTTATTTTGATTGGTACTAGCAATTATTGGTCTGTTGTAATTTCGAAATCTCTCTAGAAATTGACTATTCTCCATTCCACTGCCAGACAACTAGTGGAAGGCCCATCTGGATTACTCACAGCTCTCTCCACCTTTGACACCCTCCAAAGTCCATTCTTCAACGGTTAAAATAAACTCTCAAAAGGGCCAATATGATGAAATCACCCCATCCATCCTCCCACATTGACAAGACTCCTTCAAGGGGTCCTCGTTGGCCTCTCCTTAAGTCCCAAACCTTTCTGTCTGACCCAAGACTCAGATTGAAGAGGACCCTACTCAGTTTTCAACTTGAATTTTACCACTCCAGCTTAACATTGTTACAGCTGAACTCAAGCTTTCAGTTCCTGGAATACACGAATGTCCTCTTTTACATACAGGATTCTGCATTTTATATTCTCTATCCCTGCTCCATTACCTTATCTTTTAGGAGTGAGACAGATTGTTTGTCTGACAATGAAGTTTGGGTTAGATTCTTAACCATGCATTTCAAATACATACCATGTTAATCGCATCGTAACGTTCATTATTCTAACACAGAAGTCCAGCATCATGAAGGCAGGAAGTTCTATTGTATCTTGTTCAACACTGTATTTCTGGTGCTGGTAGGCAGTATAATCTTTTTAATGGATTAAAATTATTAAGTAACAATTTAGGGAAGGAAAAAAAAATTCATTTGAAAACTTTTTCAATTTTCTAATTTAATAGAAATAACCAAAACAATGTGGTTTTCAAACAAGGCTTTAAACTAATCTAATACAACTTCTACAACACATTCCAGAGCATTGTAACAAGAATTATTTACAGGCAGCTAATGTATTAAATAACCATGAAAAGAAAAAACTTGCTTTCATTACACACCAGCAAAAAACACAGGAACAGAACAATTAGAAACTGCAACCTTGTTTAAAAAAATTAAATATGATTATTTCGAGAATACAATACCACAGAAACAGCACTTTTTCTTTAAGAATCATGTTGAAGGGTACTTAACTATGTGCAAAAGTAATAGTAGTGGTAGTAATAATAATGAGGGGAGGAGACCAGTTGAAATACTGGAAGCAAGGAATTAGTAAGGCTGTGAATTTAACCCTTTCATGTGGAGATACCTCTACATAGAAAATTAACAAGCTCTCAAATTTCACAAATCTTTTTTATAGGCTAATGTACATGTTTCACTGCTTCAAAACATAGTAAAAGCCCACATTTTTCAGACCAGGAGCAGACATGCAGTTCATTCTAAATATTGAAATTTAGGCCACACTTGAAAGGGAATATTGCAGTGGCACTTACAAAATCATTTTGGTGCCTTCCCACATATAAATTTGGTGAATTTAAAAGAAGAGCATTTCCAATGTTAACTATCACCTGCTAGAAAAGGGCTAAACTTAATTTTTACATTCTGCACTTGATATGGCAAAAAGTATTTTAATTAACTTATTTTTGAAGATAATTTTGTTCTGCAGATATCATAAAAATATATATATATAAAGGACCACATAGGCAAACATAAGAAACTAAGATGGAAGAAATGCATTTTGACCACGACATGCATTTTGACCATAAAAGAAATCATTATACCCAAGTGTACATGTTGAAATCTGAAATGTTTACATAAATTGTGGCATATAAATTTTTTTTTGTTAAAAAAGTACCTTCAATTTTTTTTACTCAAACACCTACTTTTAAAAAAATATTCAACTTTCCCCAATTTTTAAAATAAAATGCCACATATATTGTCATTACCTCCAGCATACATTTAAATTTCTTAATTTTTAAAAGAGACTAGGTGATATGCATACAAACTTTCCTATAAAATCACCATCCAGGAGAGGATTATGACATGCTATTAGGCAACAGACTTAAAGCAGTGTTATTGCTTTATCAAGGAGGAGATAACCATGAGAAAAAAATTAAAGGAAACACCCAGGTCTGGTATAAGATCAAACGTTAGTATGCCTTGAAAAATCGTGAATCATCTTCAGCAGATAATATAGTATATAAATGAAAATTTCATGGGATGAATTAAGAACTTGATTATTTTAACTAAGAGAGTGGGGTGGGCAGATTTTTGAATAACTACTCACAGATCCAACGCAGAGAATGCAAATAAACAGCGCTGATGGACAAGAAATGAGATGTCCGTGCTTCATGTGTTATATGCAACAGGGATGGGTACAGGAGGTAAAGGCCACTAGGGAGGGGGCCACAGCAGCTACTCCCCTTCAGAAAGAGAACACAGGGTAGGGCCACAATCCAAGGGCACAGTTGGAAGTCCTGAATCTTTTTATGAACATCAATCACTAATAATTACGTGGTGGGGTGCCTGCTGAGGTAATTGATAAATCTATAATTTGCACACTTTGCAAGCATTATTTCTTTGGATTAACTAAAAAGAAATCTCAAAACTGTTACAATAAAAAGTCGTAAACTTAAGTGATTTTTTCAATTACCTAAGCTCTTATTTGAGGAATCTAAATACCAAAAGAATGAATACTGACACTGGGCTCCACACCTTAGCAGCATTGGGGTAGTGTCTTCAAATACATCATGGACTGCAATCAAATCATATTTTGGAATTTTCCCATGTTTCCCTTTGCAAAGCAATTTCTTCATTCAATGAATAAGCTGCCCCAAGTGTGAAAAAACACATCCAGAAATACGAAATGGAGTTTAAAAACAACCTGCCTTCAGAGATTGATGTTTTTTTTAAAAAAACATCAATTAATAGGAAAACACATAATCTGAATATCAATTTAAGTTTTTATACTTTTTAAGCAGTTATGTTACAGCTGAACAAATAGCTTAGCAACACAATAATCAGTGTGCAAAAAAAAAAAAAAAGCTTTAATGAAAATGAATCCCTTCACTTAATGGTGGTTTGTTGATAGTTAGTAAAAGTAATTCCTCAGCAGTATGAAATATCTTGTTTCAGAAATGGAGCCAAGTAAATGCTGATAATAAAAACACTTTTAAATTAATTCAACCAATCTTAACTCAAACAAAATAAACAAAACTCAAGAACTCCGTCTAATATAAAAATGTTAAGGGAACACATTATTTCATAAGGCCTCAAACATTGACAAATATTAAATCTGTTTCTTCTGCAATCTGGAAGAATCTATTTATGACTTACTATCTAAGAGTTTTGAAAAGGGTTCATCTGAGGAGTAAATACAAAATATCAGAACTCAGAGCCTTGAAGAAAGTTAAATACATCTTCTTTTCCAAACTGTGGCCCCGCACATCCGTCTACTTAGACACTGCAATCTGGGATGTGGTGGAAAATAGGCATAGATAAAATAATTTTTAAATGATGTCCTCCCTCTTATAAAAAACTCCTCTTGAGGATCTGAAGTTTGAGTAAAATGATAAAACCAGTTTGGTAAATTTATTTTAAAGTTTAACTTATAACAAAACAAACAGAAGCTAAAAGGAAGCCAGGGGATATAAAGTTAAGTCAATAGCAGTAACAAAATCCATACCATTTAAACACACCATCAGAAGGCCTGGAATCGTATTCCTGTTTACCCACACCACTTGTTAACAAAGAAAAACAATCCAAAAGAATCTGTATAATAATTCCTTTAGAGAACTTTATTTGATTCAATATGCACTAAAAATATTTACCTCTTAGACAATTATGTCAAATAATTTTCTGAGTAGTCTACTGTTTGAATTGCTCAAGCTGATTTTTTTTTAAAAAGGCAAATTAACTTGCCACAAATCTGCCGACATCTGAAAAATATCTAATGGCAAATTCTATTTTGGTCACTTTATATTCTAATATGTCCATACAAAAGTAGGACTAAAATTTTTAATCCAATAACAAAAAAAGCCTGTACACAGTCTAGAACACACATCTTGAATTTGAGCATACAAATGAAGAGAAGAAAAATGAACCAGAGCCAAGTTGGTTTATCTGCCTCAGGTGCTGTAGCCAGGGTAGTACAGGTGGGTTTACTCCAGTAACCATTCAAGTGGGGATTGGCTCATTTTCAGAATTTACTTACAGGCCTCTTCTAAGTCTTTTAAGCCCCCAGTCCATGCAAATGTCCCACTTGGTGGACAGATGAGTAATCTAACCCCACCGGGTTTATCTTAATATTTTGATATTTCAATAATAAGCTGCTTCTGAAGATTTTTTGAGAAGTCTGTTCTCTATTAAAATAAGATAGAACCTCAAAATATGAATGTGAACATTAGAAATAGACAGCATATATTACAAATCCATTCTTGATAGGAACATTAGTAAGAATACACATTAGCTTAAAAAACAGGCTCAGCAAATGTTGCTGATCTGCCAGAAGTTTAAGTTCACTATTTACAAATAAGACAAAGTGAAATACAGAAAATTTTACACATTTGGTAGTTGACAGATTACTGTTTGCCAATAGTGGTCTATCAGAAAACTGATATGAAGGAAGACTGGATAAGAGCCAGTTGTCACCTTCTCAATCAAATTTAAATGTACAGAAAACTAGATTATTTTTGAAACAAACATTCTGCCTTTCATGGGAATAACTATATGATCAGATGATCTGATTGGGAAGTGTAATCGTGTGGAAGTGTTTTCTGGAAATGACTACTATAATTCTATATGATCCACTACTAAAAGTTAACATTTTAATTTCATTATACCATTGAATTTGATTAAATGATGTTCAATGGTCATGTTTCTTATATGCAAAGTATGATTAAAATTAAAATTACTTGAGTTTCTTAAGCCAATTTAAAAACGAAGGCCCAATAGTATCAAAATGAGAAAAAACATAATGGCATGATTTAGTGCACATCTGCACTGAGATTAAGGTGGAATCTGAGCTATTCTGACTTGTACCTAGAAAACAACCCAGTATTTATGTGTGTGAAGGGGGAGGCATAAAAGTTGTTTTAGTAAGTGTGCACTCTAGTCCAAAGACACAATTTATCAAGCAATGTAAGTCTCAAGTATTTACTTGTACATCAGTATCCTGCACCAGTCAATACCGCATGATCGTCAACATCTGCCATTTCTAACACCAGAGGAATCATCCTTGTTAGTAACAGAACTCCTTGTATCATTTTATTTTTGCTTTTTATAGTTGCATATAAAGTTCTCTCCCCCTTTCTCAACAAGAAGCATTTTCTGGCCATCATTTCAATCTAACACTGTGTGGAAGCTATCAGCTTCTTCAGGTGGTGCCCATGGAGGCAGGATATTCCAGCAACTCTTAAAAGTTTTCTGGTTTCTTCCTCTTCTTTCCTTTTTAAACAACTGATTAAGTCCACGTCATTTACTTTATATGTACTGGTCTTTCATCTGACTTTAGGCGTTTTCTGCGGGGCTGTATAAAGTCTTCATCAGAGTCCTCAGTTACCTCACCGTCATCCTCTTCCTGCTCAAACTCTGGCAAAGGTGCGAAGGTCCTGTCTGAGTAGATCTCTGTGAGTTTATCTTCAAAGTACAATGCAACTGCTTTCCCTGCCTGAGCTACTTCTGAATCAGCCTGCAAGCAAAAGATAGGAATATTCACCTTGGGTAATGCATATTCCTTCACCAAGTTTGCATGGTCTGAAAAGCTTACCTTCAAATTAATCTCTTGTGTGTCTGCATAAACTTGAACAACTTTCATCATCTAAAAAGGATACCAGAGTCAAAAACAAAAAAGGGAAATTATAATCCTTTCTAAAGTTATGAGACTGTATAGGATTGGTGACGAAAGTCAGCCATACTAGGGAAAACAAATTGCTACAACCAGGTTAAGTGATTTCTAAAATTCTTCTACAGAACATGGAAGCACTATTTTTTTTTTTTTTTTTAACAAAACTGTCACTAAAGCTATTGTGAAATCTAACTGTCGCATTTCAAACAGGTAAGGTCAATTTGAGTAGGAATTGGTCTGAATACATCAATCTATCCAAGAGAAAAATATTTGTGAAAACAATGATATAAAGAAACATGGCTTTAAAAAGCTGTCAAACTTTCAACAAGCAACTTAATCAGAATTTTATCTTTATGGTGAAATGTTAATCATACATTATTTAACCATTACTAAGGCAGGTAAAGTGAATTTTTGGGTCAACTTACAAAAGCATACATATTTGAAAACATCTAACTGCATTAAAAAACAGAAAAATTGGGAACTGTACTTTATAAATTCAACTTAATACGATTTTACTAATTTACTATGTGGCATATTACATTATTGCAATAAAGATGACTAGGCTTTTCACTTTAAAAGGATTACTTGTTTTTAATTTTAAAATGCTGTCTGATACTTCCAGAAGCACGATGGGTAAACATTAAAGGATTCAGTGTGATTTATTTTGGCAAGAAGCATATGGCACTCAAATTTCATCAGCAATAAAGAAATTTTAGAATTAACCTTTATAAAAATTTTGTAGATTCTCATCCTCAACACCATTCTCTTCTATAAGGAACATTGCGTAACATAATAGATTTGACTTCACCCAAAATGTATCACAACATAAGTTCATTGAAAGAGGTATACATCATACTTTTTTAAGGTGCAGAGGGCTCATCCTTATTCTCAAAAAATTACATAACCAAAGTAAATGAAAGTCACATTGCTGAAAATTGAAAACTCAACATTCTATATTCTGGGCCCTATCCTAATGAGACACCAGAGATTAGTTTATGATTTTAAGGTTCTACATTTATGGAGTCAATAATAAAACCCTAATATATTGCTACAGATACCCTTCCTAAATGTATCCAAAATGTGGGCTCTCTTTAATTGTATCTCACAAAATATACTTAGCTACAGACAACTTTCCATACTTAGCCCAACCCTCAACTTACTGAGGAAGGGATATTCAATAATATTTTTAAGTCATTATATTTAAATATATATTCCAATTATACATAGTAAACATTCTTCTTTGGAGCTGTAAATACAAATTCCATTTTTGACAGGACTTAAGCAGGAAAAAATACTTCAACTAAATTTAAAAACTTAGCAGAAAAACCAAAATCAAACAAATAAAAATGAGTAAAGGAAGACTCTATAGGTTGGAAGCTAACATACTTCATTAAACCTTTCACAGTTCTTGAAGATCAATCGGACATCAGCCACAAAGTCATCCGGGATTTGGTAGTGTTGGGAATGTTTTTTCTGAAGCTTCTTTTTCACTGTGGATAAATCCATTGGTTTCTTTATAATTTTATAGTAGTTCGGTATCTAAAATAAATAAAAAGGATAGATAAGAATTCTCCAAAAATGCTTATTAGTTTGGTAATGTACATCATATTACTTTTAGAAAAAGAAATATTGATTACTGAGTCAGCGAATTGGAAATTTGAGGTACAGCAAATGTATTTTAAATCTTCTGCCTCAATCATATAGTGAAAACCAAATTTTACAGAGTAAGTGCCAGTCTCCACGACTGATTATAATAGAGATTCCCAAAATTCTACCTTTAACCAATAGACTTGGAAAGAAAGAAATCAGCAAGGGTGACTAACCAGTGGAGAGTTTCCACCTTTCAGATAGAAGTGAATGTAGAAAAGCTATTGAAATACTTGATGAAAAGAAAACAACTGAAAGAATTTCTACTGTGAAATCTATGAATCTGAGGATAAGATACTTTCTAGAAGGACCAGCACCATGTCACCATGGGTTAAGCCTCTGCTTGCTACAGTGCCAGCATCCCATATGGCGTTGGTTCAAGTCCCAGCTGCTGTACTTCTAATCCAGCTTCCTCCTAATGTGCTTGGAAAAGTACCTGAGGATGGCCCAAGTATTTGGGCCCCTGCACCCACATGGGTGACCCAGATGAAGCTCCTGGCTTTGGCCTGGCCCAGCTTTGGCCACTACAGCCATTTGGGGAATGAACCAGCAGATGGAAGATTTCTCTCTCTGCACCTCTGCCTCTTTACAGCTTTACCTTTCAAAAAAAATATATTTTTTTTTAAAAGGGGGGGGGTACATTCTAACATCAGATGATTATTTAAAATCTTCCTTCTGTGTACATCTATTACAGTTTAAAATTCATCTCTCCGCTTACCCAAGAAAAATGTCAACTACCATTTAACATTCTTTAGTGGGCCTGCTATGCAATATCTTATACAATAACTGAGGGTAGCAAATAAAATACAGGTAGCACATTCTTTTTTTTTTCTCTCTCTCTCTTTTTAAAATATTTATTTACTTATTTGAAAGAGTTACAGAGAGAGGTAGAGGCAGCAAGAGAAATCTTCCATCCGATAGTTCACTCCCCAAATGGCTGCAACAGCTGGAGCTGAGCTGATCCGAAGCTAGGAGTCAGGAGCTTCTTCTGGGTCTCCCACACGGGTGCAGGGGACCAAGGACTTGGGCCATTCTTCATGGCTTTCCCAGGCACATTAGCAGGGACCTGGACAGGAAGTGGAGTAGCCAAGACTCGAACTGGTGCCCATATAGGATGCAGCGCTGCAGGCAGGGACTTTAACCCACTGTGCCATAGCACCAGTCCCCAGGCAGCACATTCTTATCCCAACTGTTAGTCACTGAGACTTCACTCTTTTCTTTTGTATTTCAGAGCCTTTCCTCCTTACCAAGTCTCCATCTCTCTTAAGATAGACAAAAAGCACTGACTTACAAAATTTCCCAGGTGTCTTTTCTCAAATTTTGACTGTTCATATAAGAAGACTTATGAAGGTAGAGCCAGTGGGAAAGATTCAACTGTATGTTTTTATCCAAATTAATATTCACAAAGAAATTATTTTTTCCCATAGTATATAGCCTGGAATCACCAAGACTACAATCTTACAAATAATCCAGACTAATACTCTTACTGCATAATTAAAAGAATAAAACCAAAAAAGTATATAATTTCCCCAGTTATATGTTGGTTAATGGCAGAACTTAAGTCAAGTCCTCTGACTCTAGTTATTCTTTCCATTATTGACTACTTTGTGTCTATCTTAACAGTAAAAGGTTGAAGAAATTAACTGGGTTCTCAGCAGAACAAAATCATGCAAAACAAATTTTTATAAGTGAATGTCACATTCATTTAGACTAATAAAATATATGATTACACAAGTGCTTAGTATGTTATCAGGTACTATGCATAGGTTAAATACTTCACATAAGTTATCTTTTATAACTTCTTGGTAATCCAAGGAAGTAAAAAAACACATAAGAAAACAAAACTTGAGTCTTAGGAAGTTTAGGAGCTTATTCAAAAATTCTGAGTTTTAATACAGTCCAGGGCCAAAACCTATACTCTTAAGTACCATAGGAGACTACTTCACCAGTGAGGGCATATTAAAGTACTCGACTCACCGAAACAGGAACAGGCTCCTGGAATTCAATACTTAGTTCATGGCAGTAGAGGTAAAGCAGAAGACGTTCACATTTCTGGTCCCCCCCAAAACAAAACAAAACAAAAAACAGAAAAGAAAAACATGAAATGTCTTCTCCTCAGAGAATCTTGAGAATGAGAACTTTATTATCACAGAATATTTTTACAACAGATTGGACAGAAGCCTCCTACTTACTAGACATTCAAATAAATATTAAAAGAAAATCGCTTCCTTTCTGTTTAGTTTCAGACTATCTCTTTCCATTTTAAACAAGCAAGAGTACCTTTATCCTAAAATGGTGACTAAGGTAATTTATCTATTATTATGTCTTGATTACACAAGTGGAAGAAAACCATCAAAGCAATGTAAAGCACTTTGTGTAAAAATTAACAGACTACCTGGCATTAAATAATCACTGGGGGCTGGCATGGTACAGCAGGTTAAGCTGCCACTTGCAACGTCAGCATCCCATATGTGAGGATGGCTGGAGCCCTGGCTGCTTTGTTTTTGATCCAGCTCCCTGCTAACATGCCTGGGAAAGCAGCAGCAGATGACCCAAGTACTTGGGTGCCAGCCACCCACATGGGAGATCTAGATGGGTCTCTAGGCTACTGGCTTAGGCCTGGCCCAGCCCTGGCCATTGCAGCCTTTTCCTCCCTCCTTTCTCTGTCACTCTTTCAATTAAATAAATCTTAAAAACAAAAACAAACAAAAATCCTTTGTTGTACCTCAAAGTCCCCAAAACAAGCAAGACAAACATTATTACCTCTTCTTCAAATGACTGTATTCAAGTTCAAAAACACCAAAAAACTGCCATCTCAACCCAATTTTAGATATTTTAATGTTACAATTTCCCATTTATTAAAGCTTCTTTTAATTTAAGTTTATAAAACCCAAACACACATCTTCTCGTTGTAGACACTGGAAGAATTTTTAAATATATACATCAGATTGGAGCCAAACCTAACCCTAATGACCACAAAACTATATGGAAGAATATTTTGTCTTTGGAAATCAGACTACATATCAAATGAGCAGAAATCTGAGTAAAGTGAAAGGATTTTAGACTTCACTTTTTTTTTTAAGGTTTATTTTATTTATTTGAAAGGCAGAATTATAGACAGAAAGAGGGAGAGAGATCTTCCTTTTGCTGGTTCACTCCACAAATAGCCACAAGTGCTGGGGCTGGGCCAGGTCAAAGCCAGGAGCCTGGAGCTTCATTTGAGTCTTCCACCTGGGTGCAGGGGCCCAAGCATTTGGGCCTTCTGCTGCTTTCCCAGGTACATCAGTAGGGAGCTGGATTATAAGTGGAGCAGCCAGTACTCAAACTATTGCCCATAAGGGCTACTAATGTTGCAAGTGGCTGTTTAACCTATTATGCCACTACCTCATCCCCTGGACTTCACTTTTAAAAAAGATTTATTTATTACTTATTTGAAAAGTAGAATGATGGAGGGGGGCCAGAGAGATAGCTATTGCTCTTCCAGTTGCTGTTTCACTCCCCAAAACAGGTGTTAAGCCAGGAGCCTGGAACTCCATCTTTGTCTTGCATGTGGGCATCAGAGGATACAAGTATTTGAGCCATCTTCTGCTGCTTTCCCAGGCAATTAGTGGGGAGTTGGATCGAAAGGAGAGGAGCTAGAACTTGAACTGGCACTCCAATATGGAATGGCAGAGTTGAAAGCAGCAGTTTAACCCCCTGCACCTCAATGCTGGACTCAGACTTCATTTTTAATAGTGATGGAAGGCTATTAGAAGTTAAGCAAGTGAGTGATAGATCACTTTAAAAAAAGAAAAACTGTTCAGTACAGAAAATGGACTCAAAGGGGACTAGAAGGAAGAACAGTTAAGAGAGTACAGTAGTCCAGCTGACAAATTATGATGGCTGCCGAGGATAGTAATAATGATGGGGGAAGTAAGACAGTGGTATAGCAGTCATTCTTGACTTTATGTTCCAATAAGTTTCTAGCCTGAACAATAGAAATAAATGGTGGTGCCTCTGAATGATGGGGAATACCAGGAGAGGAATGGTTTTTATATATTATTATTTACTTGGTTTTGCCTTTTTGTTTTTGTTTTTGTTTTTTTTTTTTTTTTTTTTGAGGAAGAGGATTAGAAATGAAAAGCTTAGTTTGGGATACATTAAATTTGAGAAAGATGGATATAAGGATCTAGAGTCCAGGGCTAACGACAAAGATTTCAGAAGTCACAAAAACACCATCAGAGGAGTAGCTCTAGCAGTTAATAAACTTACAATTCAAATCAGAGTAACTGCATTCAATTACTGGCTCTAGCTCCAGGCTCCAGCTTCCTAAACAGGCCCTGGGAGGCAGCAGTAAGGACTCAAGTAATTGGGTTCTTTCTACCCCCGTGGGAGATCCTGAACTGAGTTCCTGGGTCCTGGCTTTGGACTGGCCCAAAACAGATACCTGTTGTGGGTATCTGGGGAGTGAATCAGCAGATGGGAGTTATCCCTCTCTGCTTCTCAAAACATGTTCTTAAAAACCATCAAATAATGAGATTAAAAATAAATTTTATTAAGCTATGTATATGCTACACAGAGGAGTAAAAAAAAGGATGTTCTAGGCAGACAATTACAGAACTCCCATTACTAAGTCAACTATTTGATACTTACCCTTTGGTCCACTGGGCTTAAACCCTGTGCAGTTTTCCCCTTTTTACTATGTTGCAAATTATCACAATCATATTCAACTTCTGGCTTCCCAATATCTCTGCAAAATGTGCATATCCAGTCCCCACTAAACAGGGAAATAAACAGGCAATCAGTCCACATAATTAAAACAAAGCTTGCTTTAGAGAAGGTAGTTACCTAGATGCAATTCTCTAGTTTGTTTTCTTTAGTTTCCAATTTTTTGGGGACAAAGGAGAGTTCTACAGCTGTCTAATTTCATAAGGTGAATTTGTGTGATAAAAACTTCCCACAATTTTTTGCAGCCATCTGATTATCTTCTATAAAGCAATATAAAAATGACACCTTTGCATTAAAAAGGTATCTTGTACCATAGGTCTAAGACCAATTCTCTGAGGCCCTAGTATTATCATTACATGGACAAGATTCACAAAAGAAAAGAGAATAGGCTATAGAGTTCCTTAAGTATTTTGTACTTTTTTGGGGGCATGTATTAAATAGGCCAAAAGTAAATGAATTATTTTTTATGGCCATACAGAAACTAGAATATATACATACCTGCAAACAAAAGTGCATGTACATACATATACTCTTATCTTTTAAATCTGTTGTCTACTGTTTTTATCAGTATTTCTATCAAACTATAATTCTAACATGATTTATTCATACTCATTCTATATATACATACATAAATATACAGACAGACAGACAGATAGAAATCCTACATCTAGGGATTGTACTCACTAATCTATATGTGTCAACAGTTAACAATTCCTTCCAAAGCATCTGCCTTTGAAAGAAAGCAGTCAGTGGCACAATCCTAACATACCAAAAAGAAAGAAAAATATGAAAAGCCTTAATTTCAAGACCAAAGTGTCAATGCTTTTCTTTTCTGCAACAGTAAAGAAAAAGAAGGCCTTTGATTATACTTGTGGAAAATAACTTCTTCCTAAGATTTAGTAAGAATTACAATTCTTCAAAAAAACATTGTGGTTCTGTTTATATATCCACTGCTTTCCTAATCCAAAAGGTTGAATCTTCCAAAGACAATAGCATTATTTAATTAAAATCACTGCATCTCAAGGAACTTCAGAGGAAATGGGAACCTTTTTTATCCTAGCAAGAAAGAAGCTGAGTTTCCACAACAGTATTGGTTTATTTTCATTTAAAAACAAATTGTGTTGTTCAATGTGAATTAATGCTATAACCAGTACTCAAACAGTATTTTACACTTTATGTTCTGTGTGGGTGCAAATGGATGAAATCTTAATATATACTAAATTGATCTTCTGTATATAAAGATAATTGAAAATGAATCTGGATGTGAATGGAATGGGAGAGGGAGCGGGAGATGGGAGGATTGTGGGTGGGAGGGAAGTTATAGGGGGGAAAGCCATTGTAATTCATAAACTGTACTTTGGGAATTTATATTTACTAAATAAAAGTTAAAAAAAAAACAAATCACAAACAACAAAAAAAAACCAAATTGGGTATTAAAAGAGAAAGGGGAAGACTTAAACAAATATGCCTTTACTATGCCATGGTCTCTGAAACCAATCAGATAAGAGATTGCGTGAACATAAACATAAAATTAGGGGGAGAAGGCTGGGGAAAATTTGATAAATAGGCACTAAGTAAGTAGTAAGGAGTTCTGGGGTCCTATTACACTGCAGGGTGACAACAATGTTAAATGTATTATATATGCCTAAAGAACTTCTTTAAAATTTATATATACTTGTTAACTGGAAGGGAAGAGCTGGAGCTCTTCTAAACAAAATCTTATCACTTTAGATGTAGAAACTGATCCCTGAAAATTAGCACGTTGCGAAAGCTCACTAGAGAATCGCAACAAGAATACTAACCTAGCCCAGCAAATTTGCTCCACTTTATCAGCTGGTATCACTAGCTTGCCTTGGGTGTTCATCAGTTCATCAATGACTTGATGCTTGAAACTGTATTTGGCAGGCATGGGATCAGTCTGAGGACAAAGTTCATAATCTCCCTCAATCTCTTTTATCTTTACTCCAAGTTCTTATTTACATAAGGAATTCAGCAACTGTCCAATCCGAAGTTAATGACTAAGACACCCCTACTAGTTGATCAAAGGAAAAGCCTGAGAATTCTGCAGAGTGCTTCAAAAGGCAGGCACCATCAATCAACTATTTCCAGTGGACAGAAGGAAAGTATTCCCCTCTCATTCTCTCCCCCAAAAAACCGACAAGATATTGAAGGTGTTTTTACAAAGGATTGTTTTCTTTCTTTTTCTTTAGAATGCCTTTTGAAAGTTTTAAAAATGTTAAAAAAGTTCTGGGTATTACTCCCTAGAGCTGCCTCAAACTGAATTGCATACTCATAAATAAAATCACAATTGTAGACCATACAAAGATGATGACAACAGATAAAAACTCATCTTCAACTGGAAAGAAACTAACTTTCTCCTACACTCTGATCTCCTTGGCTCTCTGGATTTTTATCTAATTTGCCTATGCTGAATGTAAACTCAAAGCCAGGAGAGGACATGTACTCTTCATTGTGAATGTTACCCTTAAGATTCTAGACATTTTACTGTTCTGTTCACAGTTTGTTTGGAAGGTAATACCAAAGAACTAAGAGGTTCCCCATTTTATAGAGATACTACACACTTGTAAAGGACATGCACCTGGAACAATTTCCTGCTGTTTCTAGCCTATGAAAAGAAACAACAAAAATCAGATGAATGAATAAAGAAAATGTGATATAGAAACAATCGATTATTTTACTGGTACCTTGGGAAGCTAAGAAGGGTTGGAACATGACAAGTTAGATGAAAGACCTTTGGACACTTTTCACAGCATAGGAGATCCCCTCCATTTTGGCAGACAGCACACCAGTCTTCATTTGGGTCATCATCTTTGCTATTGCCGTCTCCTCCAATCCTTGTCGACCTGTGCATGAGGCTTCTAATAGGGGACTTTCCATTAACCAGGCTGCTGAGCCCTGACTGTTTGCAGCTTTCATTCATATCTGTAGGTTCAGTTTTCACATGATTTTCCAGGCTTGTTAATGTATCCAACTCACTCTCTAGATGCAGGTTGGTTGAGAGAGGTGGTGTCAAACTACTCTCAGGACTGCTCAACTAAAACAAAACAATGACAAATTCTTGAAGAACCATTTAATCCTTATTGTTTCGCAATATGTATTAGAAAATTCTGTCAATATCCATATATATGGTGACATAAAATTATTTTCTCCATCATTTTAGTGACATAAAGGAATAAAAATAACCTTAAAATTATTTAAGCATGCTAATATGTAATTTTATGGGGTCTGCCCCTCTAATATTTTCACACCAGAATTTGCTCATGGCACTTCAGCAGCATTCTATAACAATCCCCTGGCCACCTTTCATTCTACTGATACAGGAATATTGTGACAATGTAAAGGAAATCTTCCACAACTTTATGCACCCACTTTCATGGAGGTATTTTCCAAATCAAGTTCTGTATCAAGAGGTGACACTGTTCCAAACACAAGGATAATTCTGTTGCATGCACTTTTGTTCTCTTAAAAACATACACAAATAGGGGCGACATTGTGACATAGTACATTAAGTCCCTGCCTGTAATGCTGGAGTCCCATATCAGAGCAGATTTGATTCCCAACTGCTCCACTTCCAATCCAGACCCCTGCTAATGTGCCTGGGAAAGCAGTGGAAGATGATACTTATGTGGGAGATCTGGATGGAGCTTTGGCCTAGCTCAGCCCAGTGCATCATGAAGATTTGAGAAGTGACCCAGCAGATGGAAGATCTCTTTTTCCTCTGTAACTGTGCATTTCAAATAAATAAATAAATACACACTTACAAAGTATTAAAATGCTAATACATTGAGATGAAATTCCCATGTACCAGTCTGAGGAGGAAGAAATAACAAAAATCTAAACTGCTAAACAAAGAGAGGTGTGGGTCTTTATCCTATAGTATAAATTTTATGAAATCTTCCATTTACTCTATAATGGTTAATAATTTGTAAGCAAAAAGACAATCTTCTCATCACAATAAACTGATCAATAAGCTGTTTTAATGCTGAGCTCCTAAGACCAGGTGAAGAGCTAAGGCTCTTTTGTGGCCTGAGAGTCAATGTGAATACAGAGAATGATAAATAAATTCAGAATACGATAGAACCCGATTTATAACCATGGTAAAAAAACAAACAAAAAAAAACTTGACTAAATTGGAAAGAAATTCAAAGATAATTCCAAATGAGTACATAATACAATTAAACCTTTTCTGATTACAGCTGCCTCTTACCAACAAAGTCGAGTTGGAGAAGAGGTATATGGAGTATGCCAGGCGTGAAGCTGACAGACTCTGGGACCTCTTCTCAGTCTAAGAGACTCAGAGACGGAACAATCAGTGAAGTGACTTTGGGAAATCCTTCCCAGACCACAAGGGTGCTTACCATGCAGGCACTCCTCCTGCCATCCTCTGTCTTTTCTTGTTTTACAGTTCCTGAAAAGCTACATATTTCATCTTCAGTCCCAGGTTCCTGCTTGACCTTCACCTGATCAGATTTGAAACTAAGACTTGTCTTCTCAGCATTTCTTCCTGATGAGCCACAGCTAATTAACAACAACAACAAAGGTCACAAATATGGTACAACAACCATAGAGAAAATAACCATATGAAAGTGAAGACAACAGTTAACCTTCTAGAAGAGAAGGACACCTCATAATGTGGCTAACAGAAATATGGTATTGACCTAGATTCAAACTGTTTGAAAATACAGATCAAACTTCCAAAAGACTTTCTAAAAGTACATTTTCTGGTCTGAGGCACTTATAGTAAACCACTTAAGGAATCTACTAAACAAGGCCCGTGCAGGTTAAGAATCCTTTATCTAAAATGTTTGGCATGAGAAGTGTTTCAGGATTTTTTTTTTTTAAATTTCAAGTATTAGCATATGCAAAGTAAGATATCTTAGGGGTGGATGATAAGTATATGGGTGTTCATTTTATTAGATATATTTGAAGTTTTTCTTAAAAAAGAAAAAAAAATGTATTAATAATAAATACTCACCTGCCTCTACTGCCAGTACTAGAGGTACTAGGAGGTCTCACAGGTGTGTGAGAATTGGATAAACCTAAAAATTAAGTCAAAATAAAAATCAAGCCATATAGGAAGATTCAGAATTCTACTTAGTAGCTATGGAACTCAAGGTTATAACCCTAACTTAGAAATTCCTGGAGATCAGAGCCAGCTGCAAAGTTAGGGATGCCAAGTATAACCATTAACCAGCTTTCTCTCAGATGATCCCAGAATCCTCCTTTGGGATGGGCATTTAGTCTATCAGTAAAGATGCCCACATACCATGTAAGAGTCTCTGGGCTTAAAACCAGGCTCCAGGCCAGCGCCGGAGCTCACTAGGCTAATCCTCAGCCTGCAGCGCCAGCACTCCGGGTTCTTGTCCCGGTTGGGGGCGCCGGTTCTGTCCCAGTTGCCCCTCTTCCAGTCCAGCTCTCTGCTGTGGCCTGGAAGGCAGTGGAGGATGGTCCAAGTGCTTGGGGCCTGCACCCACATGGGAGACCAGGAGGAAGCACTTGGATCCTGGCTTCGGATAGGTGCAGCACGCCAGCCGTAGCGGCCATTTGGGGGGTGAACCAACGGAAGGAAGACCTTTTTCTCTGTCTCTCTCTCTCTCATTGTCTAACTCTGCCTGTTTCAAAAAAAAAAAAAAAAAAAAGGCTCCAGCTCCTATGTCCAGCTTCCTGTTAATGTGGATCCTGGGAACAACAGTAAGCTAAAGTAGCTGGGTTCCTGACACACATATAGGAGAGCTGGGTTGAGTTCCTGGCTCCCAGCTTCCACCTGATCCAGCCCCAGTGGGCAGTGAGTTAGCAAATGGTAGTGGTCTATCTCAAGTTAATTAATTATTTTAAATTTAGAATTCTCTATAGTGCAACACTATTCAATCAATCCAAATCAAGTGAAAGCTATCTGCCATCAATCCCCAAATCATTTGATAAAATATTCTACTTAGATTCCTATATTATTCTTTTTTGACAGTCTGGAATAATTCTTAAGTCTCAAAAATTATGTGACTTGGGTCTGGCATGGCGCAGCAGGTTAAGCTGCCACCTGTGATGTCAGCAGCCGATATCAGAGCACTGGTTTAGTCCTGGCTGCTCCTCTTCAGATCCAACTCCCCGCTAATGTGCCTGGGAAAGCAGAAGATAAGATAGCACAAGTAACCGTGCCCCTGCCACCTACGTGGGAGACCCAAATGAAGTTCCAGGCTCCTAGCTTCAGCTTTCCTGTGATCATCTGGGAAATGAGCCAGCAGACAGGGAAATCATTTTCCCTGTCACTCTTTCAAATAAATACAATAAATCTTTTTTTAAAGTAACTCAAAAAATTAATGATGCACTATTCTTCCTCTAGAAACATTAGGTGGTCTGATTCAGTAAGAAAGAAATAACATTTATTTACATTGAAACAAGTGTCACATAACCACTTCTGGATTGTAGATCTTTTAGGAGCCGCTTCGATCACGGGTTACTATGAGTCTCAATTCAGTCACCTGCTTGGAGTCAGTAACACTGGGATTTTGAAGACAGCTACACCTCATGGAAATTATGGTAGTAAGCTTTCATGTTAAAATTACAATCTGAAAATTCACTTATCTTTACTCAATTCTTGTTTTTGGAATGTTCCAATTTTTCATTATCTTACAAAGTATTAAAGTTTGGTTAAAACTCAAGAACTCTGAAACTATTTGCACCCTTAAGTATAAAACATGGAAAGTAAATGCATCTAAAAACATGGAAAAGAATGTGAATGGACATAGGTACTTTAGAGTTCTGAACAGTATAGAGAATACATACGTATTCATATTACTTAAGATAGACTGACAACAGTATTTGAACAAAAGTAATTAAAACAGTCAGGAAAAAATACGTTATTTTGATGGTTAATTTTAATGTGACTACCTGGCTAGGATATGTACTGTTTAACCAAGCATCATTCTAGATGTTGCTGTGAAGATATTTTTTAGATGTAATTAACATTTAACTCAGTAGACTTTGATGTGTTTTTCTGGAGAACTCCAACTAATACAGATATTGAGACACATTTCTTTTTGTAGATATGAAAGAAATGAGGCATTACTCATTTGCTTTACCTGATGATCCTGGAGAAAGAGCCGAAGGTCCTGGGGAGGGATTCATGGTGCTTGTCGGCTGTGGGGGTAGGTGACTGCCTGAGATGTATCTACTTAGTAGATTATCTAAACTACTTGAGCCAGCATCTTCCAGCTGAAAAGAAAGAAAATAAATTTGCTTTTATTGAAGCAGTGAATTTCATTAGTGTCACACTTAGCGATTCATTAATAAACTAGCAAATCATTCAATATCAAACTCAGTTTAACTGCTGCTTCTTTAGACTTCCTGAAGACCCACACAATATAAAGTTCATGTGAGTAAAACGGTATCAACCGGACAAGGCAAATTCTAATAATCCACTAACTCCTATAAGTTCTATTATGAAAACAGCTCTGGCACACTGTGACACTTTTGCCTTTTCTCAAAACTGCTACTGAACCCTATTTTTAGCATTCTTGTCCCTCAACTCCCTCCTTCCTCCCTCATTTTCAATACCCATAGTCCTGCCAGAATCATTTACGTAAACAGAAATGGAATCATGTCAGAACCCAACTTTAAAGCTCTAAGAAATTCTCTTTTAAACATCTGTTTATTAATCATTTTCATTTACTTAAAAAGGCAAGAGATGGGGGAAGATATCTTCCATCTGCTGAAAATCTCCCCTAGTGCCCCAACAGTCAGCACTGTCCAGGCCAAAGCCAGGAGCCAAAACTCCACCTGGGTCTCTCACATGGGTGGTAAGGCCCAATTACTTGAGCTCTCATCTGCTCCTAGGATGTATTAGCAGAAAGCTAGACAGAAGCAAAGCAGCCAATACTATAACCAGCACTCTGATGGGAGGGGGGAATCTACAGTAGTGGCTTAACCCACTGTATCACAATTATGTGCCCTTCTTCTTCTTCTTTTTTTTTTTTTTTTGACAGGCAGAGTTAGACAGTGAGAGAGAGACAGACAGAAAGGTCTTCCTTCCGTTGATTCATCCCCTAAATGGCCACTACAGCCGGCGCTGCGCCTATCTGAAGTCAGGATCCAGGTGCTTCCTCCTGGTCTCCCATGCGGGTGCAGGGCCCAAGTACCTGGGCCATCCTCTACTGCCTTCCAGGGCCACAGCAGAGAGCTGGCTGGAAGAGGAGCAACTGGGACAGAATCCGGTGCCCCAACCAGGACTAGAACCCGGAGTGCTAGCGCTGCAGGCGGAGGATTAGCCTAGTGAGCCACGGCGCCAGCCTATAGGGTGTTCTTAAAGCCACGGAAAGTTTTTATATAAGGTCCCATATATATATAGTCCCTTATTACATGCTAAAAAAAAAAACAAAACAAAGAAACAAAAAAAGGAAATGTGAAACCTTTTCATTCTTAGAGGCAGTTGAATCAAGTCAGAGAATCTGGCACTATAATTTTGTGCAGATCACCAAACTGAATGCCAGTCTATATTTCAGACTGTAATGAATAGGAGAATATCTATGTTAAAGCAAAAGTAAAAATATACTAAATAAAAACTACCTTAAATTTTACACTACTCCATTTGTCAAATTGTTCTCTTAAATTATTAATCTTCTTGCTTAGTGGTCTACTTGTACCTACACTTGCCTCTCTTCAATCTTCTCCCCTACTGGAGGTCATATTACTTTTTATGCAAATCTACTTCTCAATCAAGACAGGAAACAGAACACAGACACTTCTATTTTCCTCTAACTGATTTTCACAGCTAAAAAATAAAAAGGATATTTCTCTATCTCTCCCTCTCTCTGTCACTCTTGCCTTTCAAATAAATACAAATGAATCTTTAGGGGCTGGTGCTGTGGCATAGCAGGTAAAGCCACCACCTGCAGTGCCAGCATCCCATATGGGCACCAGTTTGAGACCTGGCTGCTCCACTTCCGATCCAGCTTTCTACTATGGCCTGGGAAAGCAGTAGAAGATGGCCCAAGTCCTTTGGCCTCTGCACCCGCATGGGAGACCTAGAGGAAGCTCCTGGTTCCTGGCTTCAGATTGGTGCAACTCCTACAGTTGCAGCCATTTGGGGAGTGAACCATCAGATGGCAAACTTTCTCTCTCTCTCTCTGTTAATTCTTCCTTTTAAATAAATAAAATAAATCTTTAAAATAAATAAATGAATAAATCTTTAAAAAAATTAAAATAAAAAAGCGGGATGTCATCGTGGCACAGCGGGTTGGGGTGATATGACACTGGCATCCTGTATCGATGATGTGCCAGTTCTGAGTCCCATCTACTCTGCTTCTGATCCAGTTCCTGTTAAGGCATCTAGTACTTGGGTCCTTGCACTCACAGGAGAGACCCCCCCATAGAGTTTCAGGCTCCTGGCTTCAGCCTGGCCCAGTCCTGGCCGTTGTGGCCATTTGGTGAGTGACCCAGGGGAAGGAAGATCTCTCTCTTTCTCCCTCTCTGTCCTCTTCAGTCTGCCTTTCAAATAAATCAATCTTAAAAAAAAAAAAAAATCCCATATTGAAAAGATGAAGGCTGAAGGTGAGTGGGCTGTGGGTTAGCTGAAGGAAAAATAAAGGAGAGCAATAATTATGCTTGCCTACTTCTGGGTCAGAGCTGCTGGCCAAGAGCTCACTTATAAGCTATAACTACAGGAGAACTCCTCACTGCAACTCTAGTCAACTGTGAGGAGTTGTAAAGAGGGATGCCCCTAAGGAAACCACAGATAGAAGTGGGACTGATTTCACCTAAAGGAGGGGGGAATGATTCAAAAAAAGACACGTCACCCACCTTGACTCCCACTAATTTTACTCTCAACTTGCAATTTTTTTAAATTTACTTTTTAGTTATTTGCAATTTTTAATTTGTCAAGATAGACAACCCTAAGGGTAGAAGATTGGAAAACTCAGAGGCAAACAGGACGTATGTAATAAAAGGGCTTCCTTGAGGCCATCATAGTTTCCAACAGGAAATGCTAACTGAAGTATTTACCTAGAGGCTTCACTAGGCACAAAGAATCACCACATGTAAAGTTAAAAATCTACCCAGAAAAAATTAACTTTCACTTATAAATTCATTAAGTCATAGATTTTTGAGTGCGCCAAAATATATAGTAAAACAGATGCAACAGAAAAATGAGCAGAGACCAGGAGACTGGCCCAGCGGTTAACATCCTCCAGCCGATGAGACGCTTTGAGCCGATATCAAAGTGCCTATGTTCAAGTCTCAGCTCTGCTTCCATTCTAGCTTCTTGCTGGTGTGCACCAGAGAAGGCAAAAGGTTATGGTTCAAATATTTGGATCCCTGTCACCCATGTGGAAGACCCACACTGGGTTCTGGGCTCCTGGCTTTGGCCAGGCTCAGCCCTGGTGTTGTGGGTGTTTGGGGAGTGAACTAACAGATAGAAGATCTCTGTTTGCCTGTCTCAATGAATAACCAATGTACTTAAGACAACCAACCGTATTAAAGACATGAAAATGAAATCACCATCTCATTTTTACCTATTAGATTGGAAAAAAGGAAAGAAAAGAATGACTATTTACCTAATACTAGGAAGACAGTACAGAAATGGGCATTTTCAAGGCCGGCACCGCGGCTCACTAGGCTAATCCTCTGCCTTGCGGCGCCGGCACACCGGGTTCTAGTCCCGGTCGGGGCACCAATCCTGTCCCAGTTGCCCCTCTTCCAGGCCAGCTCTCTGCTGTGGCCAGGGAGTGCAGTGGAGGATGGCCCAAGTGCTTGGGCTCTGCACCCCATGGGAGACCAGGAGAAGCACCTGGCTCCTGGCTTCGGATCAGCGCGGTGCGCCGACCGCAGCGCGCCTACCGCGGCGGCCATTGGAGGGTGAACCAACGGCAAAAGGAAGACCTTTCTCTCTGTCTCTCTCTCACTGTCCACTCTGTCCAAAAAAAAAAAAAAAAAGAAATGGGCATTTTCAAATATATAAGCGGCCACATTATTTTTGTAGTGCAATTTGTCTATATCCATCCGAAACTTAAAAAATGCATTCGTGGGGCTGGCACTTTGGTATAGCAGGTTAAGCCACCATTGCCATGCTGGCATCTCATATGGGCACTAGTTCGAGTCCTGCCTACTCTGCTTCTCATCAAGCTCCCTGCTAATGTACCTAGGAAAGCAGCTGAAGATACTTGGGCCCCTGAACCCACGTGGGAGACTCGGCAGAAGCTCCTGGCTTCCAGCTTCGGACTGGCCTAGCTCTGGACGTTTAGGCCATTTTGGTGAGTGAACCAGTGGATGGAAGATCTCTCTGTCTCTCTCCCAAAGTTACTCTGTAACTTTGCCTTTCAAATAAATAAATAAATCTTTTTTTAAAAAAGTGTAATCACTTTTGAATCAGTAATTATACATCAATCAACTTAGAAAAACATGAGGGCACTTCAAAATCTTCATGAAAACATACATTTCTGTTAATTCCACTTTTCTATGAACTTTCTGTAGTATTCTTTTATTAACACATATAAAATTTTATGCTCCTGATGCTTTAACGCAGCTTTTAAGATAAGCAACAAATAACACACAGTAAACCACATGTACAGAAGTGCACCATTTTATATGTTCTTACACAGCATAGAACTTGAGAACCAAAATCAAGAAAATAGGAACATGTGTTTGGCACAGCAGTTAAGGTGTCACTCAGAATACCTGCATCCTCTATCAGACTACCTGGGAATCCCCCACTCAGCTTTCAATTCCAGCTTCTGGCCCCCGGGCACCCTGAGAGGCAGCAGGTGACAGCTCATGAACTTGAGCCTGTAACCCACATGAGCACATGGGAGACTCAGATTTTCAGGTTCCTGGCTTCTGTCTGGCCCAGCCCTGGCTACTGAGAGCATGTAGGGAGCTAACTAACACATAGAAGATATCTTTCTCTGTCTGCCTGCCTTTCAGATAAATAAATGAAAAAAATACATATTATTTATTTTTTAAAAATGTGAACACATCATATCTATCACCCCCAAGGTTTCTCATGTCAACCTCCCAAAACTAGTCCTCAAATAACACTTGCCTGCTTTCCATCATTTTAATTTTTTCCTACAATTTTATATAAATGGAATTACATGTACTGTGTACTTTTTTCCATCCATTTTTTTTCCACTTGGCATAATTATTCTGAGGTTTATGCATGCTACTGTATCATGTTTACTCTTTTTTACTGAGTTAATTACTACACATTGTATGGATATACAAAAGAAGTTCAAAAATTCATGGAAAAATAGAATTAAAGGGTAGCACTTCAACTTTCTGAAGATCCCTTGCATAATCTGTCCACTTACCCATAGGTGGATATTTAGGCTGTATTTGACATATTACAAATAAAGATGCTATGAACATCCATGTACAAATATGTATGGACATATATTTCCTCTTTTATTTGACAAATACACAGATGTGGAATGACTAACTCATTATGGTAGAAAGATGGTTAATGTTTTACTTTTTCATCCCTATCAACTGTGGGAGGGTTCTAGTTCCTCCCACTTTCTCATTAATTCTTGGTATAGTTAATGTTCAGTCTCTATTTTTAGCCATTCTAAAAGGTGTGTTATGGCAAATCTCACTGTGATTTTAGGTCACATTTCACTAATAACTAACGATAACAGCATTTTTCACAAAAGAATTTTTGTTTTTAATGCTAAAATGGTGAATAAACCAAAGGTTTACCAAGAAAAGGCAGGAAGAAATATAATGCACGCAACAAAATAGAAAGCCATACAGATTTAAAAACAAGAAACCAATATAAACTGACTTTTTAAAAGACTAAAAGCAAAAGCATAAAATGCACATAACAGTATTTATAATAAATAGTAGGTGTGTATATGTAGTATAAAATCAATGCCTGCTATTTTAGGTGAAAATAAATAAGTCAACATTTACAAAAATAGGTATGTACCAAGAAACCCATCACACTGTACCCCACCAAACCCTTCAAAATGGCTTATCACTGAGGTTAAGATAAAATCTAAAATCCTTTATGCAATTTAAAGAGGGTCCTACATGATCTGGTTTCCATTTTCCTCTGCAGAATTATTTCATATCACTCCCACTTCCTCTTGTCCCCTTTCCTAACTGGCCATTTTTATGTTCTTCAAAAGTGCCCAGTTCCTTCATACCTCACAGATTTTTAAGTTTTGTTTAAGGAAATCAATTTACTTTTTTTTAAAAAAAAGATTTATTTATTTACTTATTTATTTGAAGGACAGAGTTAGAGAGGCAGAAGCAGAGGTAGAGAAACAGGTCGGCCGGCGCCGTGGCTCAACAGGCTAATCCTCCGCCTAGTGGCGCCGGCACACCGGGTTCTAGTCCTGGTCGGGGTGCCGGATTCTGTCCCGGTTGTCCCTCTTCCAGGCCAGCTCTCTGCTGTGGCCAGGGAGTGCAGTAAAGGATGGCCCAAGTGCTTGGGCCCTGCACCCACATGGGAGACCAGGAGAAGAACCTGGCTCCTGCCTTCGGATCAGTGTGGTGTGCCGGCTGCAGCGTGCCGGCCGCGGCGGCCATTGGAGGGTGAACCAACGGCAAAGGAAGACCTTTCTCTCTGTCTGTCTCTCTCTCATTATCCACTCTGCCTGTCCAAAAAAAGAAGAAACAGGTCTTCCATCCTCGGTTCACTCCCCAAATGATGGAAACAGACAAAGCTGGGCCAATCCAAAGCCAGGAGCCAGGAGCTTCTTCTGGGTCTCTCATACAGATGCAGGGGCCCAAGGACTTAGACCATCTTCCACTGCTTTCCTAGGCCATGATAGAGAGCTGGATGGGAAGTGGAACAGCCCAGACTCGAACTGGCACCCATATGGGATGCTGGCGCTGCAGGCAGTGGCTTTACCTGCTACACCACAGCACCAGCCCCTGGAAATAAATTTACTGCTGATACTTCCCTTGCTAGAACTCCAACTCGGCCTCCAGGTTTCAAAGAATATTTTGCAATCCACTAGATTTACCTTGTGGTTTCATCTTCTAATAAACTATGCAATTTATTTTAAGTAGAACTAGAACCTTGTTTTTCTTCTTATCTTCAATATCCATAGACAATAGCAGCAAAGTTCTCCTTAACACTGTGCAGATCTTTGCTTGCCCAGGGCTATCAATACCATCCCTTCCAAGACATATTATCTCCTTGGTATTGTTATAGAGAGCAGAGAGGGAATGAGACTTATAAATCAGGAGTCTGGGCTTATAATTCTAACCTTTGCACTAACCCTATGACTCTGGAAAAGTCACTAAATTCACTTACATCAATTAAATAAGGACATAATCACAGCAGGTGATTTCAAGCATTAAAGTGATAAACTGTGAGAGTATATTGTTATTATCAACTTTAATTTAGATGTTACTTTATTACTTCCATTTCAAAATTTTCTATTCTATTTAGTCAGTCATCTCACCACCAATAAAAACTATCATTCTCTTCTCAAAACAAAACAAAACAAAACCCCAAAAAACAAAAAAAAACAACAAAAAAACTCTCCTAATGTCATGGAAGCAATCAAATTAAGAGAATTTATGGGGCCAGTGTAGTGGCATAGTGAGTAAAGCTACCACCTGTGATGCCGGCATTTCATATGGATGTGGTTCATGTCCTGGCCACTCCCTTTCCAATCCAGCTCCCTGCTAATGGCTTGGGAAAAGAAGTAGAAGATGGCCCAAGTGGCTGGGCCCCTGGCACCCATGTGGAGATCCAGATGAAGCTTGTGGCTCTTGGGCAGCCAGGGGCCATTGCAGCCATTTGGGGAGTGAACCAGTGGATAAGGATCTCTCTCTCTCTTTCAAATAAATGAATAAATAAATTAATTCACAGTAATTTACAAATAATTTTGTAGTTACAGAATATCCTTTAAACTCTTATATAAACTCATTAAGCAAAAGAACAGATTAAACATCTCTGCAGCCACAGAAAGAGTCAATGGTTCTATTGTCAGCAGTTTCACTGCTCTTTGCTCCCATGGCAACCCATAACTCCCACATAACTCAGACAATGCATAAGCTGATTTAGTATAATCCTTCCAGGTTATATTCACATTTAAAAATAAAATGTTTAATTCAAATGAATCTGCAAGATTTCAGAAGTCACTGAAGACGTGTTTCTTCAGGAAAATGTCCCGATGATAAAAAAGCAAGATGCCTCCAAGTCCCCTCCTTACCATTACTTCCCCTTTCAGTACATATCCCCAAAGGGCCTGATATCTATCTACAGTCTCCAGCCCTATCCTTGTTCAGTCCAACCCGCTTGCATAAAAGGTGGACCATTCATTTTGGACCTAAGAGAAGAATGACAAACACGTGACCACATTTTGGCCCTCGGTCTCCTCACTGACCCTAAACCCATTCCATCTCACACAAGGTTTGCCAGTTGGCAGGTGGTATAAAGGAAAGAACTAGCCTGTTAGCAAGGCTGACATTAACCCATCATATCTGTGTTTATACAGTCTCATAATTTGCTATTCATACAGCCTATAATTTAAAAATATTAACGAATGCTACTTTTAGCATACTAACTCTTCAACACACAAACATTTCTACTTTACTTTTTAGAAATTTCAAAGAAATGCTGATCCTGAATTAAAAAAAAAAAAAAAAAAAAAACCTTGAAATATACAATTACTTCCCTAATTAACATGAGGTTTTAAATGCCTCATTTAATTTGAATACAAACCTGTATGGGTGGAATATCTGGCAGTGATGGAAGGTTTTCTGGATTGGTAACTGAGGGGATAAGCTCTATTGCTGTAACAGACGGGCTGGTAGGACCTCGGTTTGCATTTGCCATAGTTGCTGTAGTAGGGCTTGTAGGGTTGATTGTGGTGTTGTGTACCGATACAACAGGAAAGGGTCCAGCATGTCCTGGATTTGAGTGCTGTTAAGAAAGTAGACATTATCAATTAGCTCATTGGCCAAGATATCTAAACATGAACAATACCTTTACAACAGTTTTAAGAATACTTAAGGGTTTGATACCTGTGGTTAAGAAACAAAGAAATGGGCCCTCTCAAATGTATGCAGAAAAATAGCTCAAAATTAGTCATTTCATTTTTCTATTGTGTAGTATCTAGGGAAAAACAGACTTACCAATAGTTTTCAACCTATCAGTCTGGTGCTATGGTATTATTTCAGAACAAGGAGATCTGGAAGCCTCCAAGTTTTTAAAGAGCAAGTCAAGAAATCCAGTTATGTTTATATTCCTCTTTGACCTGTAGGGGGTATTTCCTAACAAAAATAATTGTATCATATACTTGCTACGATAGAAAGAACAATTATAGCTTACAGAAAGGAAATATGACACCAGTCCCTAACGCTGATTCTGTGTGCCTACTCTTGGTAATTCAGAAATGGGGATAATGAGACTTCATTCCTGCATCACTGTGAGGACTATTAGGAGGAACATTTAAGGTAACAGGTAGAAATCTATGGGAAATAAATTATTACACAAATGTAAATAAATCATTTGAAATATTGAAAAACTAAAATCACATTCAGTTATTTCTTTAGGAGCACTCCTGAAGTCTAAAGACAACGTTCTGAGATGGTGAGTCTGATTCTGTAGTTTCTGCACTCCTTGAATGGTATGCCTGGCCCCTCATAATAATTGAACTGAGGTGTACGTGGTATATGAACAGTTTAATGAAATCAATGCCTAAAACTTGAATCCCCATATATTAAAGAAAAAAGGAGAAAGGAAAGAGAAAAAAGAAAAGGAGAAGAGAGGGGAAGGGGAGGAAGGGAGGGAAACAATTTTCCTGAGAATGTACATGTTCTGCAGGATCTTCTTTTCCATTTCTCTTTCCTCTACCCTTCCCCCACTTGACAAAAGAACAGCATGCCCGGGACTCATTCCTAATCTTAGTCTGAGATATTGTTCCAGCATGAAAGAAACTAAAACCAAAGGTTCAACTGAAAATAATATCCCTGAATTTTGAAAAGTGACTGCCTCTAAACCCTGGGAAAGAAATTTCCAAATGGATTGTGCTAATGTGATGATCAACAAAAATGAAGGCTCACAGAACCTGTCACTGACAAAGAATTTTTAAACAGTTTTGATTAGATAAACATGATTTTTTGTTTGCAATTTAGAAAACATTCAAAGAATTGAGGAATATAAAATAATTTTAATCCTCAAATACGTATTTTTTTTTTTTGGACAGGCAGAGTGGACAGTAGAGGGAGACAGAGAGAAAGGTCTTCCTTTTGCCGTTGGTTCACCCTCCAATGGCCGCCGTGGTAGGCGCGCTGCGGCCAGCGCACCATGCTGATCCGATGGCAGGAGCCAGGTGCCTATCCTGGTCTCCCATGGGGTGCAGGGCCCAAGAACTTGGGCCATCCTCCACTGCACTCCCTGGCCACAGCAGAGAGCTGGCCTGGAAGAGGGACAACCGGGACAGAATCCGGCGCCCCGACCGGGACTAGAACCCGGTGTGCCAGCGCTGCAAGGTGGAGGATTAGCCTACTGAGCCGCGGCGCCGGCCAAATACATATTTTTGTAAACAAATTTCCTGAGCACCCCATGAAAACAAACAAACAAAAAAACTATTAATAAAATAAATGCTGAACTCCTACTCTAACAATAAACAGGAAACAACATACAAATATGCATGAGTGAAAAGAAGGTGGCTGGGACTGGCGATGTGGCATAGCAAGTGAAGATGCCGCCTGCAGTGCTGGCATCCCATGTGGGTGCCGGTTTGAGTCCCGGCTGCTCCACTTCCAATCCAGCTCTTTGCGATGGCCTGGGAAAGTAGTAGAAGATGGTACAGGTCCTTGGGCCCCTGCACCCACATGGGAGACCAGGAAGAAGCTTCTGGCTCCTGGTTCAGATTGGCGTAGCTCCAGCCCTTGTGGCCAACTAGAGAGTAAAGCAGCAGATGGAAAGATGGAAGACCTCTCTCTCTGCCTGTACTCTCTCTGTGTAACTCTCAAGTAACATAAATAAATCTTTAAAAAAAAAAAAAAAAGGTGGCAAAGAAGCTCCAGCTATCCCAATGAAATGTATAACTACAATATTTCATGTTTTCTAATATTCATTATTTAGGAACAATGTAATAATTGAGCCCACAGAAGAATTTGATAACAGACTTACTGTTGTTGCAAATTTAACAAAGAATTTTGTCATTGAAATAAACATTTTTCCCACAGAAAATTACAATAGGTTAATTATGCCTATCACGCATAAATATATTAAGATCTGAATGAACAGAGGAAGGAGGAGTAGAATTCTAGTCCAAGGAGAAAAGGCTATAAAATTTCAACTTTCAAAAGAGCTTTATTTGAGATTCTAGATAGATTATACAGGTGGAGAACCTTTCTTCTGTTAAGGGTCATCTGGATATTTGTAAAATCATTCATGGGCCACACAACATGATCAACTTAAAATTCAGCTGCTATAGATTCAAGCTCTTCCTGCAGTTGCCTTGGCAGGGCCAGATCAAATGATTTCATTGGCTTTATACAACCCATAGGGAGGACATTCCCCATTCCTGGTAAAAGAATACTATAAAGGTTTTACTTTATAATGTAAATATTTACAATAAACTTTGTAAAAGTATGACTTTTGTAACTATTTAATAATGGAAATTTTAAATGCAGGTCTTCAAATATGAAGGAGTAAAAAATTTTTTAGATAGTCTAGAAGTACTTGGGTCAAAATCCTGCAAGACCATTATTCTAGGATAGTGTTTTTCCAACTTACGGATACACACTGACCTCATAGACTTCGTAAAAACTTACATAACTTAGTAGTTTCCTACTAGAAACTGTAATGCGGTCATTATGGCTTGGCCCATTCTGACAAAGTTCCCCATTCCACCCAAGCAGACTTGGACTTCAAAGTGGACTTTACAAGCATGTTTTGAGAAACACCACTGTTTTTTGTTTGTTTGTTTGTTTGTTTGCTTTTGACAGGCAGAGTGGACAGTGAGAGAGAGAAAGAGAGAAAGGTCTTTGCTTTTCCGTTAGTTCACCCCGCAATGGCCGCCGTGGCCGGTGCACCTCGTTGATCCGAAGCCAGGAGCCCGGTGCCTCTCCTGGTCTCCCATGTGGGTGCAGGGCCCAAGCACTTGGGCCATCCTCCACTGCACTCCCGGGCCACAGCAGAGAGCTGTCCTGGAAGAGGGGCAACCAGGACAGAATCCGGTGCCCCAACCGACACTAGAACCTGGGGTGCTGGAGCAGCAGGTGGAGGATTAGCCTATTGAGCCGTGACACCGGCCCAGCACCATTGTTAGAAGCTAAAAGTGAACTCCATTATTTTATAAACAGAAAACCTATGTAAAACTGGCCTTATTGTATAATCATATCTCCCATACAAATATAATCTACTCTTCAGGCAAGGATTATAAAGCACATTTCTAAATATGCTTATTTTTAAGATTAAGCATATCTAAGAAATAACACTTGAAAAGCAAAAGAAAAATTATATTACAAGCTCTGTCACTTGCAAAGTCCTCTTCATAAATTAGGATCAAAAAGTCACATTAAAAGAACAGAAAAATTTCAAGAAAGCAATGTTCAGATCTTGGCTTAATCGTTATCTCTTATAATTTCAGGTAAATCACAAAAACCACTTCTTCTTTTTTTTTTTTTTTTTTTGAGAGGCAGAGTGGACAGTGAGAGAGAGACAGAGAGAAAGGTCTTCCCTTTGCCGTTGGTTCACCCTCCAATGGCCGCTGCGGCTGGCGCGCTGCGGTCGGCGCACCGCGCTTATCCGATGGCAGGAGCCAGGTGCCTATCCTGGTTTCCCATGGGGTGCAGGGCCCAAGGACTTGGGCCATCCTCCACTGTACTCCCTGGCCACAGCAGAGAGCTGGCCTGGAAGAGGGACAACTGGGACAGAATCCGGCACCCCGACCGGGACTAGAACCCGGTGTGCCAGCGCCGCAAGGCCGAGGATTAGCCTAGTGAGCCGCGGCGCCAGCAAACTTTTCCACTTCTACAAATTGAACAGTTTCAACTACACCAGGGATTCTTAACAAACAAAAATTATCAGTTTAAAGGGATCAAAAAGGTTCTTGAAATTGAATACAGAAATTCATTTGTATGTATTTTTCTATAACAAAATGATATAGAGCATTAATTAAATTCTCAAATATATTACCCTCCCCCCCACCAACTGATCTTAAAAAAAAATTGTGTCTTAGTTTTAAAATTGTGTGATTCTTACAAATGTAACTCTAGGCATACTTGTCTTTGGAGGTGTGGCTGCATCATGGAATATTGAGGGCCGCTGTGCCTGGGTATTCCTGGTATTCTGGCAGCATTCTGAGCCAGTCGCATTTGATGGGCTTGAAAAGCTCCACAATTCATGTTGCCTCTTTGCATTGTTTGCACACTGATCAATCTTGGAGGCTATAAAGAACAGAAATGGCAATTCATGTAACAATTTTTAAAATAAATCTTTCAATTATAAAATATTATGGTAAAAGTAAATTAGTCAAAATAGAAGAGTACAAAAGGGTATAAAGTAGCAAGGTTAAGTCATTCTTCTTTAGCCTCAATTCGAGAGAATTGGTAATTTAACTAGCATTTGTATATCACTCCCAAATTTCCCTATTATTCTCAAGTGGTAGTGTAGGTGTATGTTTAAAAGCATATCAATACCATCATATTCCATCCTCAAATAATAGCTTTCATTGTGGTAGGGCAGGAGAGACAAACAAATGGGAATGATTTGAACAAATGCCTGAAAAACAGATCAGATTTTGGGTAGAAACAATCTGGTTCTTTGGCCACAGCATACATGGAACAAAAGAGATGTGATGCATAAGGATAAGAACTTGTATACTTACAGAGTATTAGTGAGTTAATCTTGTTTCTCATAATTAGTTATTTTTGTGTTTATTCAAGGTTCCCCCATACTATAACAGAGCAAATATTTAAACTCTGTAACCTCTGATCACTAATCCTGCCAGTAATTCAAGATGTGTAATTTACCTGTGTAGGATAAAATGTGGTCTTGAGATCTTCGTAATCTCTCAGTAATACAGTGACATAATACTGACCTGTTGTTGTAACATCTGAGGGGCTGCTTGTCTAGGATGCTGTTGTGTTGTGGTTGTTGTAGTCGGTACAGGTGCTGGTGGCTGTTGCATCCTCATCTGTTGCAACTGCTGATGTTTCTGTGCATACACTTGCTGTTGCATGTGCTGAAGTCGAAGCTGTGCTAAATTAATCTGTCCGGGAGTTTTACTAATGTGGTTTGTCCCTGGAGGAACTTGCCCAACAACAACATTAGGAGTATAACCAGGAGCTGGCTTACTCTCTATTACAAGATTACCTGAAAGATTTTAAAAAGAGAAGAATTTGCGTATTACCAGCTAAATCAACTACTTTCCAGATTCATCACTATCTTTTGTTTCCTCTGCCAACTTTCAGCATCTCAAAGCTTCCAGAAGCTTTCCAGAAGCATGGATGGGAGCTACGTTGAAAGATAACATTGATCAGAAATACAATATACTCAAAAGCCAAAAAATGGCTTGATTATTCAGAATAATATAATAATTGCTCCCCCTTTTTTTCCAATTAATTTATGTATTTGAAAGGCAGAGATAGAGAACTTTCATTTGCTGGTTCTCCCCAAATGGTCACAACAGCCAGGCCTGGGCCAGGTAGAAGCCCAGGAACCTGGAACCTCGAACTTCATCTGTATTTCCAACATGGATGGCCAGGGTCCAAGTACTTGGGCCATCTTCTGATGCTTTCCCAGGCACATTAACTGGATTGGAAGTGCAGCAGCTGCGACTTGGACCGGATGTTTATACAAGATGATGGCATCACAGACAGCAGCTAAGCCTATTTACTTTTCATGTGAAAAGGCTACCTTTTTTCTAACAGCCCTCAAGAAGTGAATACCACACATGCCAGCTTCCTGAAGGCCCTCTTACAGTGTACACATGAGCATAAACTCAGAAATTCTCCCAACCAACTGCTTGTATCTATATATGAAACAGTATATAAGAACAGTATTTAAGGCTGGCACCGCGGCTCAATAGGCTAATCCTCCGACTTGCAGTGCAGGCACACCGGGTTCTAGTCCCAGTCGGAGTGCCAGATTCTGTCCCGGTTGCCCCTTTTCCAGGCCAGCTCTCTGCTGTGGCCCGGGAGTGCAGAGGAGGATGGCCCAAGTGCTTGGGCCCTGCACCTGCATGGGAGACCAGGAGAAGCACCTGGCTCCTGCCATTGGATCAGCGCGGTGTGCCGGCCGCAGCGGCCATTGGAGGGTGAACCAACGGCAAAGGAAGACCTTTCTCTCTGTCTCTATCACTGTTCACTCTGCCTTTCAAAAAAAAAAAAAAAAAAAAAAGAATAGAGGAGAAGGACCTAGAAACGGTACATATTAAAAAAAAAAAAATACAAATTCAACATTGTTAAAACAGAATGACAGCAACAAAAATAAACATTATAGCTAAAGTTAGCTTCCAATGAATAACATCATTTTCCAAGTAGTTTACATTTTAAAGTTGAAAATTTTTATCTAAAATTTGCATTAGATGTTTTATCCTAATTTAGTTCCAAGTTATACTCATAAAACTAATTATTTCTCACCTAAATTAACTACATTCTTTGCCCAGAAGGTAGGATCACAATGGAAACGTATTGCTCCATTAGCAGCAGGGACAGGATCACATCGTGCTTTCAAAATATGACGCAACTGGAAAGTGATCTTAAAGGAAAAAAGTCACATTAGTCTTAAAACTTACAAAACAAACATAAAAAAAGCTCATGCAAAGACATCTTCAAAAAGTTCATGGAAAATACGTATTTTGAAAGAACTATAGGATTTCAACATTTTTTGCACCAAAATAAATGCACATTAACCTGTTGTAACATGTTGGACATAATCTAGTTTGAGGCACTAAAAACGATAGGCATTAGTTTGAAAATAGCCCCATCAGAGCAACCTGAATTTTGCTAAACTGAAACAAGAAAAGATATCAAATGTATAATTATGCCTGGGTAAAATAGGGATGAAATCATTGATGCTCCCCTAAAAGTTCATGGTGACCATGTTCCAAAAGTTGGCAGTTCAGAATGGGTAACTCCTTTTAAGCAGAGACAGAACAAGCAACCACAGAAACTACAGCCAATGCCACAGATATTTTTATTGGTTCAGCTTACAAAATTCTGATTGCAAAATCAAAGTGAAGGAAATTTTCTGTTTGATGTGTACCAAAACTGTTGTACCCTATCAGCTGCAGACAAAAGCAGAGCTTTAAATTAAATTTTTTAAATAAGAGGGATCAAGATCCCAATGTGTTTCTTCTGAGAATTTTAACAGAATATGAAACATAGCTTTACCGGTACCTGGTCTTAAAAAATCTTTAAGGTGTGCTCAGTTTTCTTCAGTTAATAGTATAAAAAAAGACAGTACTAATAGAAATAAATTCCCAGCAACTCAGATTTTCAGGTAAGGCTAAATGCCTGGTGTCTTCACTCACAAAAAAAGTGCCTTGAACTTGATGGAGCTTATGTTGAAAATAGTTTTATTTTATTTTTAATTTCACAAACTTTAATGTATCCCGTTGTACAGTTCCACAGTGTCAATCTCATATGAAAAAGATTTTATAAATATTTAAATTGGCAATCAAATCACAGCAAACATCCATGTCTGTATTTCTGCTATTTCTGGTAACAAATTGCTTTAAGAAATTAGGTGTCTTCAAACAGTGCATACGGTATGATCTCACTTACATGAAATTCTAGAAAATGACAGAGATCAGATTAGTGGTTGCCCACTGCTGGGATAAAGGAGAACAAGCAAGTTTTTAGGAATGACGGAAATTTTCTGTGTCTTGAAATAGCGGTGATCACATTTGCAAAAATTCAAATTTATACTTTAAACAGCAGTTCATGGAATATAAATATCTTAATAAAGCCAATCAAGAAAAACAAGATACTAAGTGTCTCACCAGTCTCTTGCTGTACAATAGTGCTGTGCTGCTGCCACTAGCAATTGCCCAATTTGTAAAGTTCATAACATGCTTCACCTGCCGGGATAGGCCCGTGATGTCATTCTGTTGCTGGAGTAACTTCATCTGTCTTTCTTTTGTAACATTCTGAAACAGAAAAAGAGCTCCACTGAAGACTTCTGTATGAAAAAAAACTCAATCCAAATTACTGCAGATTGCCACAATACCTACATTTCTTTCAAAAATGAAATAAGTGTCAGCTCATTATTATTTAATAAGCCTATTATTGATCAGAGGAAAATTCACTGATAAAAGTAGGCCTAAAATTTGTCTACACTAAACAGGACATTCCACTTACAGAAATTAATGTTGATTGATGTCTCTTTTCTTTCAGCACATAACATGTCTGTTAAAAAGGGTCTTCCTATTAGGTTAATCCAACATACAGAGTTTATGGCATAATGAGCTGACCTTTAGAAATTTTACATAATCTAAGCTGACTACACATTTCAGGCCAAAGAAAATGTTGTGTCACTAGTGCCACCTACTGGTAAGGCAAGAGGCTGAAGTTAAAATCTTGGAAAATGAAAAATATAAAATTCCAGAACCCTTAAGAGGAAGAATTAAAAAAACGTTTGATATGACAAAAGCTCATAAAGAACAGAAGGGAAGGAAGCACTGGCCAGACTGGAAAAACCAAATACAGTGAAATGCTACAAAGGAAAAATAACTGCTTTATAAGAACTAAAAGTCTGCCAGCGCTGCAGCTCACTAAGCTAACCCTTCGCCTGCGGTGCCAGTACCCCGGGGTTCTGGTCCCAGTCGAGGCAGCAGAGTCTGTCCTGGTTGCCCCTCTTCCAGTCCAGCTCTCTGCTATGGCCCGGGAAGGCAGTGGAGGATGGCCCAAGTGCTTGGGCCCTGCACCCACATGGGAGACCAGGAGAAGCACCTGGCTCCTGGCTTTGGATCAGCGCAGCACACCAGCTGTAGTAGCCATTTGGGGGGTGAACCAACGGAAGGAAGACCTTTCTCTCTGTCTCTCTCTCTCACTGTCTAACTCTGTCAAACAAACAAACAAAAAACAAAAAACAAAAAAACTAAAAGTCTCAGAAGGAATGGATAATGTTCCATGTGCTTTGACAGCATGCCTAACAACCTATCTACTGTTTTCTTTACTATGTTCTCCCAAAAATGATACAATATGGTTTACTGGACAATGTTTTTCCTAAAGAAATAAGCTGTTCACTTTATAATGTGAACCAATGGACAAAATTATTCAAATGAGAAGTTTGCTTTGTAACTTCACTAGAATTCCCCTTTGTAAAATTTCAGAAAACCTCTTTTACAAAGTTCAAGAACCTGTTATACTAGAAAACACATTTCTCAAATGACCATCAGGTAAGGAGTAGGTGTATTTACAGATAATTTAGCTTTAATAAGCATGTTTTAATTCAAAAGCTCTTGAAATGGCTTTACAAGTATTTTAGATTTATAGCTAAAATGTATTTACAATAAATTAAAATATAAAAATAGTTATTGCTAAGCACTCTCCATTCACATGGGGGAAAAAAATCTGTTAGGGTTAAATCCAACTGACTAGATATACAACAGGAAAGAGATCCCCAACTTGAAAGAAATGGGTGAGAGAACTTTTCATCTCACAACTGTGTTTCAATAGAAAAGGAGTATCTAAAAGATAGAAATACAGAGAAAATATTCTGCTCACATTAAATCGACTGTGGAAATTGTGAAGTAATAGAAGTTAAACAGTCAAATACACAGCTTAAATTTTTATATTTAGTGGTGTAGAAAACATAATCCCGTATCATCTGAGCCTAGTTAGGAGCATTAAATTTTCAAACATAAAACAAACTTTTCTAAAATTCAACTGCTTAAGAAGATTGATTCTTGAAAGGTGCTGAGAACAAATCAACCGAGGGCCAGCAGAGATGAATCTGATTAGAAATTAATTTGGATTTCACAAACTGACTACATTCTCATTTAGAAATGCACATCTACATATTAACTCAAAATAGGCAACACAAAGACCTAATACCAACCACAAAATTACCAGGAAGTTTAAGGATTATAAATTTCAAAATAAGTTACATTTTTGGCAAAACTACTAAAATATTTTGAAAATAAAGTGAAACACGGAAGACTTAAGCAGAAGCTCAACATGCATTTATAAGAAAAAGTCAAACTGAGGTTTCATATAAAGAGGGGAGGGGGAAATGTGGGCCTGCGTTTTCATTTACATCACATTTCAGCATTTCATTCCTAAGAAGATATCACTTTCTCCTGACACATATAGCTAAAATCTGTGTTACTGAATTGGGCTCCAAAGTTACTTTAAAAAAAAAAAAAAAGTTTCCTTCCCAGTAGCAAATGAAAAAAAAAAAACAAAACCAAAAAACCTTATTTTGTATTTTACTTTATTTCCATGCCCCCCAACCCATCTAAGAATTTTCAATAAACATTAAAACAGCTGAAGAGCAAGAGAAGCAGTTTTTGTTTTATTTTGGCTTTGAACCATACCTCTAGCTGCTGTAAGAGAGATTTTCCTTTCTTATTAATTTCATTGATAAGGGTGAAAATGGCCACTTTAATTTCCTGTTCTACTCGTTTGTTAGTCTCATTTACTTCTTTTATCCTGAATAAGAGAAATGCATCATTAGGTTATCAATTTATCCTATGTCTCTGAGTCATCAATTGTTACAGAAATTCATCCAACTGGGCACTTAACCGAGTAATTAAAACTTAAGTCAAAATGTACAACCTATGTTTCGGCACACCTGACCCACTCAATTTGGTCCAAACAAGCTATGTATATAGACAAAGAATGAATTTAGTATTTAGTAATTTTAAATTAAGCACATAAAGGCCAGTTTATTAAGCTGCATGGCAACTTCCTAAAGCCACTGACAAAGTGGATGTGATGCAAATGTCTGACACCAAGGATTTCTTATTAGAATCAAATTGGCACATTGGTTCTGTGTAATCACAATACTTTTTACAAACAATGTGCAAAAGAAGGATATAACAACCAATACTGTCTTTTTGAAAGGGTAGGAGTTGAACTCAGAAGTATTTAGTTTCACTTATAATTTAACCACTTCAAATGTGTTCTGATACATCCATTAATTTCCTCTCAAAATGGTTTCTTACCGTATACAGTAAAAGGCATAAGATATTTTCAATTCATTTTAAAGAATAAATGTTAGATATCTGTAGAAATAGTTATGAACACTGATAGTGGTCATGAAAGTTTGGTTGCAAACATGAAGTGGCTAATAACGTTGGTACTTATAAAACGGGAAGTGGGGAATCCCACCAACATGAATATATAAAATGTCAACAATAATCATAAGAGGCAGCCTTCAACTGTTATACATTCTTCTTCTGTACAAACTATAACTCACACTTTCAGCCCTTAAACTACCTTTATTTGCCAAATTCAAATTTGAATAACTTTAAAACACTCTAACCAACAGTAATATGTCCTCCTTTGTCTGTATATCACTACTTGTTTGGGTACTTATTTGGAAATTTTATTGAATTCTGTCCTTATTAAGCTAAATGGAAGACCCTTTAAAAAAAGGTTCTAATTACTAGTGATAGTTAAGGCCTCAAAGGTAAAGTGATTGATCTAAAGATAAAAAATCATTTAGCATGCTGAAAGCAGAGAATAATTAGCCTTAGTTTCTTTACTGGAACCTAAACAGTTTGATGTTTGAACTGTATGTTCAAATGTGAAGAAAGAAAAAAAATATACAATAAAAAATAATGGAGATAGGTCACTGAATAATATGTCTAAAAGGAAGTTATCATTAGAGATTTTAACACTTATTTTTTAAGCTTTTTGGAGATGAAGTCATTAATTTCTCCAACCCTCTGCAATCTTACGTAACATGTAAATGACTTCACTATGCTTCTGTATACAGGTTCAGAAACATTTACAAAGAATGTCAAAGATATACATAAAAAATGTACACATAAGAATATGGGACGACCATATGAATCAACTAACTTCCTTTGAAAGGAGATATTTATCTATAAATTGAGAGAAGACAAAGTTATCCTCTCCAATATCAGCCATAACATATTAGCAATTTAACCTAAAACATCCAGATATTTGGGGAAAAAAAAAATCTATGAGCAATGTGTATATACTGTATCTACTAGTGGCCCCAGAAGAACCTTTAATTTTCTTTTTGTATCACTTAAGATGAAAAATTCTACCATGTGTTAAAGTGATATTTCATTGACACATTGAACTATTTAGTATTTTTGGCATCCAACAGGGTACTTCAAATGGTTCATGGAAATTATAAAAGTAAAATTTTTTATAAAAAAATTTTGAAATCTGTGCATAGTTTTATCATAATATATGTCTTCCCTGAATCTTCTGAGTCTACAGAATGTTTTTGAGTCTATATAATAAACACATACCTTTTCATACCTCTGGGAATTCACAAGTTTTAATTCTGCCAGCTCCAAGTGTTTGTCTTTGTAGTGCAAAAGTCCTAACCTTGTTAATCTGCTCTCTCATGGGACTTACTCCCATTTACAAATGTATCAAAACAGAATAAATTTTATATAATGATACTAAAGATAAAAATAGTAACAGCAGCTAATATCTGACTATTTACTATGTGCCCAAAACTGTACTCTGTATTCATCTTATATGCAAGTTACTAAGGTAAGTACTGTTTTTGATGCCTGTTTTATAGATGGGGAAATCTGCTCATTACTCTTGATACTCTCTCCCGAATATTTTGTGTTCACATAGTCTCTAAATTTTATACTTCAATGGTCTTAATATTAATTTGTTTTTATAAGTCAAAGCCTAGCAGAATAGATTCTTGCTCATTATAAAATCAAAATGTATTTTAAAAGAGTACACAAACTTTGGCCAGTTAAATTTTGTGTAACTAACGAAAATAATACCAAATTCGAATTACACCATTTCCCTGTGGAAGAAGTTTTCAATCTGTACTTAAAATAGTATAGGAGGAAAACAAATTTAAACTGGACCCACTTCTCTTTAACAATCTTTATAGGAAAAGTATAGATTTAAGGCAACACATTTACCTATTTTGCACCTGAGTAGCTGCAAAATGAACATAATTCTTCTTCTCAAGAAGCTTAGCCAGTAGATTCTCAATTGCACCTTTCTGATTTTGAAAAGCTTCTTCCAAAAACTGATACCTTCAAAATAAAACAAAACTATATTTAAAACAGAAAATTTACTATTAAGATTCTGGAAATCAAGAATAGCAACATGCATAAATCTTGAAACCTCACTGAAATGATCAACTCCATATACTGGCCAGTCCTACCTCAATAGCAACTTAAAATAATTTATATAAAGAGAACACATTTCATTTATATAATTTTAAGCAACACCCCCATAGCAACTTTTAAATGGTAATTCCTGCTCTTCAGACCAGATAAGCCGTCATAAAAGGAAAAACTTACAAAAAAAAAAATGTTTGACTCCCTTGTATTAGGATTTTAATTCAGGACTACTTTTTTTTTTTCCCCTAAAATCTAAGTACCGGGACAAGTTAAATACATTTTAAGTCATAAAATACAAGCACATTATAGGAAATACTATCAAAAGAGGGAAAACTATTAACAGTTCCAACATCAAACAGATCACTGCTGCTACCATAATATATGGTTTCTTTTTTAATTATGAAAAGTATAATCATAACATGCAAGTTATTTTATGTAACTTATTCATCTTCATAATCACATTTGAAGTAACTTTTCAGCTGTAAGCAAAATTTTTCCAAAAGCTTGTATCAACTAAAAATACTAATACCTGTTTTATTATAACCATCAACATGAGTGGTATATACTAAAGTTTTCTAATAGTGAAAACTTAAGATTTACTATTAATCCTAGGTTTCTTTGGTTACTAAGAAGCTACACTAATAGCTTTCTTTGATAGCTTTATTTCCTTTTTATAAATTATTCATTAACTCAAAAATCATTCAGGTTAGCTTTGTGGTACATCAGATTAAAGTACTGCCTGTGACACCAGCATCCCACACTGCAGTGCCAGTTTCAGTCCTGGTTGCTCCACTTCCAGTCCAGCTCCCTGCTACCATGTTTGGGAAGGCAATGAAGATGGCTCAAGTGCTAGGGCCCCTTCAATCCATATAGGAGACCCAAATGGAGTTTCTGGCGTTGGCCAGGGCCAGACCCAGACCCAGACTCGGCTGCCGAAACCATTTGGGGAGTGAATCAGCAGATGGAACATCTCTCTGTGTCACTCTTTCAAAGAAATAAACTTAATTTTTTCTAGTTTCTTCTATATGCTTTTTACATGGATAAAATGATCCCTTATGATTCACATTCTAGTAATAAATAGGCACAAATTTGTAATGACCATACCATGACAAGATATTTATATATTCAGCCTCAAACCAATGAAAGCTTCACAGAGAAGTCAGAATAGCATCCTAAGTGCAGAAACATGTTTATTGTGTAATAAATACTTCACTATCACCAAAGAAAAACATATGATGGTCAGGATATGAGACAATAACTGATAAAATCCAGAAGCAGGTTGTGAGATAGGGTATGCCTTGCTATTCATACATTTTATTCTTGATGTAATAGGAAGCTCTTGAAGAAACCTAAAAAGAACGTATTAATCAGATTTTTATTCTAGAGAATTCATCATACAGAAATATAAAAGACCTGAAGAAAATATAAGGGGAAAGACCAGCTACAACTCTAAGACACTAAGTAGCGCAGATGAAAGATCAAGATATAGTATTGGTTGGTAGAGCCAAACAGATATGCTGGAAAAACTGTCAGAGAGATCAGCAGTTTTGGTGATTTGCAACAATTATGGAAAGGTCCCGGGATGGCCTGAAAATCACATGCCTATTTAAGGCAGAATCTAGGTCACTGGAAATTAAGTGTTTCAGGTACTGACACAAATCACTGAAAGACAGGAATTCAGAAGAGGAGGAAGATTTCATAATCTAGGTATCTGTGCCCTCAGTGAAGTTCTCAGGCAGACAGGAGGAAATGCAATGAAAGTGCTTACATTAAAGGAAGGGGTTTTTTTGTTTGTTTGTTTGTTTTTTGACAGGCAGAGTGGACAGTGAGAGAGAGAGAGAGACGGAGAGAAAGGTCTTCCTTGTCCGTTGGTTCACCCTCCAATGGCCGCTGCAGCTGGCGCACCGCGCTGATGCGATGGCAGGAGCCAGGTGCTTCTCCTGGTCTCCCATGCAGGTGCAGGGCCCAAGCACTTGGGCCATCCTCCACTGCCTTCCCGGGCCACAGCTAAGAGCTGGCCTGGAAGAGGAGCAACCGGGACAGAATCCGGCACCCCGACTGGGACTAGAACCTGGTGTGCCGGCGCCGCAGGCAGAGGATTAGCTTATTGAGCCACGGCGCCAGCCAGGAAGGTTTTTTTTTTTTTTTCCCTTTAAATTTTTTGACAGGGAGAGTGGACAGTGAGAGAGAGACAGAGAGAAAGGTCTTCCTTTTGCCGTTGGTTCACCTCCAATGGCCGCCGCGGCCGGCGCACTGCACTGACCCAAAGGCAGGAGCCAGGTGCTTCTCCTGGTCTCCCATGGGGTGCAGGGCCCAAGCACTTGGGCCATCCTCCACTGCCTTCCCGGGCCACAGCAGAGAGCTGGCCTGGAAGAGGGGCAACCGGGACAGAATCCGGCGCCCCGACCAGGACTAGAACCCCGTGTGCCGGCGCCGCAAGGCAGAGGATTAGCCTAGTAAGCGGCGGCGCCGGCCAGGAAGGTTTTATAAGATAAAAAAAAAAAAAAAAAGCTTGCTCAGTGGTGGGATTCAAGCAATAAAGCAAGAATGGAGTTCAGCTGAAGGTAAAGTAGAGCAATTGGGGGAGATGTATCAGGAAAACAGCTAGTAAGAATGGATTTTACTCTGAGCACTCATTTAAGGAAATGTTTTATAGTGGTAAAATGAACATTCTAAAACTTACCAGTTTAATCATTTTTAAAGAGAATATTTTTAAAACAAATAAGCTACCAATAAAGTCAAACACATTACAACTTGTATAAGATATTAAACAGCAGAAAGAAGTATGTAGGTATTTTATTTTAAAAGACTTTTAAAGAGTTTCTACTAAGAGGAAAGGGACCCAAAGACTGTTTCTTCACTGACGAGCAATATTTGGTTCATCTATATACTAGGATTGCTCTGTGTCCAACAGAAAGTTTTACTATGTCCAAGTTGTGCAAATAAAGTAAAAACAAGAATTTCACGTTAAACCTTTTTAACTTCATGAGCTTTATTTACATTTTTTTAAGAAAGTTCTTTTTGAAATTTGATGACGTCAGCAAATAGGAAAGTATTTGGTTAAAAAAAGTCAACTATTATCAAAATTCACAAACTTTTAATCTACAAAATATCATCTTATACAAATTTCTCAACATCCCAGTGTTTCTGGAATATTTCTGTAAATATCAGAATGAATTCATGTGAACAAGAAACAAAAATAATTTTTCTAACCATGATACAGATGGATGAAAGAAAATATGTATACTTTACTTCTCATACATAGAGTTTGACAACCTGAATGGGATGCTAAAAATAAGAGCTTTCTTGTTAGACAATCTCAGGGGGGAAGAGAAGAGCTCTGGGGGCAGGGGTAGGGATAAATCTGGACATACAAAAGTATAGTGTCCTGAAGCCACCTGTCATTTTTAGGGCAAAAAGGAAGAACACAAAGCTAGAAGAGAAGGAAGATATCAGATGCTAAAGAGGCCTGTACATATTGCTGAGTTAGATTAAGAAAATAAATAATGGTGAAAAATCAAAAGGACAGATGGAAAATTAATAATCAGATTTGTCTCTGGTCACTTGAACAAATTTCAATTGTACAATTAGAAGAAAAACACTAGCAAGAACTTTAAAAACAAAGAGACACTATGGAAGAAATTTTGATTACAAGCTACCTTTGAAAACCTGTGAAATACTTTCAAATTTATAGTTAAAATATGTCAGAAATGGGGAGAAAGAATAACAATAAACAGACTGAGTGTAAATGATTAATATGTCAATACTTGGAGAAATTTTAGATTTTAATCTTGTAATATAAAGCAGTGATTTTTTTTTTTTTAAGATTTATTTATTTGAAAGTCAGAGTTACAGAGAGAGAGAGTGGGAGAGACAGAGAGAAAGATCTTCCATCTGCTGGTACACCCTTCAAATGGCCGCAGTGGTCAGCACTGGGCCAGGCCAAAGCCAGGAGCCAGGAGCTTCTTCCAGGTCTGCCACATGGGTGCAGGGGCCCAAGGACTTGGGCCATCCCCTGCTGCTTTTCCAAGTGCATTAGCAGGGAGCTGGATTGGAAGTGGAACATATGGGACTCAAAGCAATGTCCATATGGGATGCTGGTATCACAGGCAGAAGCTTTACACACTACGCCACAGTGCCGGATGCACTAGTGAATTTTAATGTGGATTTCATGATCATACTGAGACAATTTCAGCAGCATTTCAAAAGGTCTAACTAAAAACTATGTTAGCTCAGGATTTCTGTACTTTAGAATTACAAAAATTATAATAAACATAGCAGCGTTATTCAGTTTTGATTAGAATTGATAAGCATACTTATTTTTGTTACTATTTAGAAATCAATTATATTTAATTTGGTTTTTAGTTTTTTTAAAACTATGGTGTTCATGAGTAAAGGATGGGGGATGAATCATAAAAAGGCTGTTTCTTAAAAGGTTGAGAATGAGGCTGGTGTTGTGGTGCAGCAGGTTAAGCTAACATCCTATATGGGCACCTGTTCTGAGTCCCAATCACTCCATTTCTGATCCAGCTCCTTGCTAATGTCATTTGGGGAGTGAACCAGTGGATAGAAGCGTTCACTGTTGCTTCCCCAACCCTATACCTGCCTTTCAAATTAATTAATTAATTAATTAACAACAAAAAAAACCCTGAGAATCACTTAGCTAACAACATTTTTTATTAAGTCCTAAACTCTACTCTTTACTTGCCAAGTGAGTACAGTTTCATTATTCCTTGTAATTTTCTCTATGATAATAACTGATCAGAGTTGATCCTGACACATCTATGAAAATACATTATCTTGTTTGTATCCAAACTGAGTATGTAGAAAAATCTTTTACAATTGACTCTACTTCATTTTCCAATTTTTCCATTTTAAAATTACATACAATTTTAAACACATATTAGAAGTTCAATTCCACTGAACTTACCATCTACATTCAAAAACAAGCCATTTATAACCAATTTTATCTATATACTCACCCACTCTATTCCCTAGATGACTCTGAAGAAAACCTGAAACATCATTATTAATCTAAGCATCTCTCAATAGCTAACCTATTTTAGAGAACCACACTGTCAGGTACTGTGCTAAGCATCTTTACAGGGATTCTTTCATCTGATCTTTAGAAAAACTTTCCTGACTTAAATAATACTACTATCTTTACAGTTAATGGTTGGATGATTTGGATGAACCTCTGTGTCTCAGTTCCCCTTCAATAAAATATGAAATCATCATAGTTACCTTTATAGGACTATTGTAAAAATTAAATTGGTCAAAGCACAATAGCACTTATAGAACAGTAACAGTTTAAGGCTTGATGTCATCGTTATTATTCTCAGCAATTTTAAAGGATTTGCATTGCTTCAATATAAAATCTATTCATCACAAACCTTCAAAATCAAGTCTACTACACACAAAGATCTGATGAGAATGTTTTAGAGAACATTTTAAAATGAAGTTAATCGTTTTTAATTTAAGGCTCTATGTAAAGGGGAGGCAATAAAAAGCCTTGGCATTCAGGGAGTATAGCAGACAGCAGGAACTATGAGCAACAATGAGAACCTAAAGGGTGGAAATTTCTAGAAATGGAGCCAGAGTTGTGGTGCAGTGTGGTAAAACACTGTGATGCTGGCACCCTATCTGTGTGCCATTTCAAGTCTCAGCTGCTCTACTGTCCATCTAGTTCTCTGCTAATGCACCCAGGAAAGCAGAAGATGGCCCAAATACTTGGACCCTGCCACCCACATGGGAGACCAGGTTGGAGTTCCAGGCTCCTGACTTCAGACTGGCCCAGCCCCAGCTGCTATGACCATCAGGGGAGTGAACCAGTGGATGGAAGATCTTTCTGTCTCCCTCTCTATTCCTGCCTTTCAAATAAATAAATCTTAAAAAGAAAGAAAGAAGGAATATTTCTAGAAAGTATGGGAAGACATTAGATTTCCCACATAAATGTAACAGGAATCAAAAGCCAATTTTAATTAAATCTCAAAGGGCATAGTGACATCAACTGATATTTCAGTTACCTAAGACTTCATTTGTAAGCATGATGTCACCTTCTATTGCTGTCTTCAAAATCACTAATCTTTTCTTTGATGATGCTTAATCTGCTGTTAATTTTATCCAAAATGCAACTCAGGAAAACACTGGAGAAAAAAGAATAGCAATGGTGAGTCATAATCACACTAATAAACTCCTAAGTTTAATTATAGGTATTCCTAAAGAGAAGAAAGAGGGAAGAGAAAAGAAAATATTGGAAGAAATAATAATTATGGACAGAAATTTTCCAAATTTGATGAAAACTATAAATGTACAGACTGAAGAAGCTCAATTTCTCCCATGTATAAGAAGTATTAAAGAAATTACATAAGTTATATCACTTCCAAACTGCTTTAGCCCAGTAATAAACAGAAAAATTTAATAATATGGTAAGACAGGGAAAAAAGAACATCATGTACACATGAACAAAGATAAAACAATTTCTCAAGGAAAACAATGCAAATCACAAAAGTGTGTGAAGGAAGGACACCTTAATATTAGTCAAAGTAACTACCAACTTAGAATCACTTATCTAGCAATATCTTTCAAATACGAAAGTGGTGACAGACATTTAGCACAGTGGTTGAGATGACTCTGGGGGAGCTTACCTCCTATGTCAGAGAGCCCAAATACCTGCTCCTCAGCTTCCTGCTAATGGGCATCTTGGGAGGCAGTTGGTGATGCTTCAAACACTTGGGTCCCTGTACCCTACATGGGAGACCCAGATTGAGCCTTGAACACCTGCCTCTGGCCTGACCTAGTCGCAGATGCTGCAGGCACTTAAGAAAGAGATTCTCTCTTAGCTCCAGCCACTGTAGGCATCTAGAGATTAAACCAAAAGATGGAAGAAGCATCTATCTCTTCTGCTCTCCCTACCTACCTTTCAAATAAAATGGAAATAAATTTAAAAATTTAAATATACGAAAGTGAAACTTTTTGGGAGTGATATATTTGCTATTTTCATCATGATGATGGTTTCACAGGTGTTAACCTATGTCATCATAAAGTAGAGATCCTCAGTATAAGGATGCAGTAAGAGTAACCTGCCCTTCTTAAGAACGAGATGGCTATAATGATGATGTGTAAGTGGAGGGGAAGGCTGGAGGGAAGGCTCTGGTTGTGAAAACAGGCAGCACTGATTATAGTATTCAATCTTCTCTATTATCTAGGTACCTGTTGAACCTGAGCCTGGATCACCTACCTGGCACCGGAGGCTTCTGTTCTTAAGAGCTATTTACATGAACCCATGTATGGCTTCCTCCCATCCTCTGACCTGCTGCCATCTCTTTGAGGAGAAGCCTCCCTGGTCTAGAACTAACACCTGAATGGCTGGGGCAGGAGGACTCTCAAGTCTGCTGGACCCACTACCTGGGACTGGCAATGCCTGATGCTCAGGACTGTGGATTTTGAGCTTATACCGACAAAGCAGAACTTGGCTGTAAGGACTGGGAAGATAAAGTCGGCCCATCACATCCTCAATCTTCCTCCAGGGTTGCTGATGAAATCTGACAAAGCTTGTTTGTCTGCCTGAATCAACCACTGGACTCTCAAACAGTACTTCTTCTGCCTTTGAGGAACGTTTAACTGCTCTCCACTAAGTCAGGAGGAACCGCTAGCATTATGAACCAACGGCTGACGCTGGCCTGTGTTGTGTCCACTTGCACCTGCCCCCAACCTCTAACCTGAGGTAGCATGAGCAGGCTGCCCTCATGCTGCTGCCTGTTCACGATCTGAGAAACAGTGATTTCTAACACAAAGCCCTTTTTAGTAGCTCTGAAAAGGGGAAGTTTCAACTTTTCCTCCTTTGAAAGATGGGTCCATCAAGCAACAAAGGGAAGATTTCCATCAAAGATCTGGAAGTAAAGGGGCCTTGTTGCCTCAGCCCATGCCCTTGAACACAGACACAAAGGACTGCCAAGGACACACTGAGGGAAAGAGTGTCAGCAGCTATGGGAGGCACATAATAAATTATAAAACTCTTTAAAGGGGGCTGGCACCGGAGCACAATGGGTTAGGCCACCACTTGTGATATCAGCATCCCATACTGGCATGCAGGTTTGAGTCCTGGCTGCTTCACTCCTGATCCAGCTTTCTGCTAATGAGCTTGGGACGACAGTGGAGGATGGCCCAAGTCCTTGGGTCCCTGCCATTCATGTGAAAGAACCAGATGACATTCCTGGATCCTGGATTCACCCTGGCCCACCTCCAGGCTGTTGTGTTTATTCTGGGAGTGAATCACAGATGGGAGATAGATCTTTCTCTCTGCCTTTCAAGTAAATAAGCATATAAATCTTAAAATAAAAAAAAACGGTTTGGAAGTTGAGTCCTGCCATGTTAAAGAATTTTAGGAACTATCTTGGGCTTTCCTCAAAGATCGTTACTAACAAAGCATGAAGCCAAACTCAGACAAGATCAAAGTAAAGTGATTATCCAATAATTTAACTGCCTACCTGAACAACCAACAGGCTGTAGAGGAGAGATAACAGAATTTACAATTTCTACAATATCTAAACCATAAGAAAATCAGTAAGCAATCAAAGAAACAATAAAGTCTGATTCATAGTAAAGAAAAAAAGCACTCGCTGTGGCGTAGTGGCTAAAACCACTGCCTGCAGTGCCCGCATTCCTTATGGGTTCGAGTCCCAGCTGCTCCATTTCTAATCCAGCTCTCTGCTATGGCCTAGGAAAGTAGTGGAAGATGGCCCAAGTTCTTGGGCCCCTGCACCCATGTGGAAGACCCAGAAGAAGCTTCTAGCTCCGGGACTTGGATCAGCTCAGCTCCAGCAGTTGCAGCCATTTGGGGAGTGAACCAGCGGTTGCAAAGACCTCTCTCTCTGCCTTTCAAATCAATAATCTTAAAAAATAATAATAATAATAAATAATCTTAAAAAGAAAGAAAAGAAAAAGAAAAAAGCACTCAACAGAAACTAACACCATGATGGTCCAAATGTTGCAATAAGTTAAGAATTTAAGTGGGCTATTGTGCGTTCAAAAATTTTAATAAACACAGGTTCTTTTTTTTTTTTAAGGATTTATTTATTTATTTGAAAGTCAGAGTTACACAGAGAGAAAGAGAAGGAGGTCTTCCATCCACTGGTTCACTCCCCAACTGGCTGCAAAGGCAGGAGCTGCACCAAACCAAAGCCAAGAGCCAGGAACTTCTTCCAGGTCTCCTACGTGGGTGCAGGGGCCCAAAGACTTGGGCCATCTTCTACTGCTTTCCCAGGCCACAGCAGAGAGCTGGATTGGAAGTGGAGCAGCTGGGTTTCGAACCGGCGCCCATATGGGATGCCAGCACTTCAGGCCGGGGAGTTACCCGCTGTTGCCATAGTGCTGACCCCATAAACACAGGTTCTTAAAGAATGAACAGGTAATCTCAATAAAGAAAAAATTCCAAAAAAGAAACCGAAGTCCTAGAAAATAAGGATAACTAAAATGAAAAAAATTACTAGATGATCTTAGCAAATGGAAGATGTCTGAAGAAAAGGTTAGTAGTGAACACGAACTTAATACCTACAAAAAGTATCCAATCTGAAGATAAAAGAGAAAACAGACTGAAGAAAAATTAACAAAGTATTAGAAACCCCTAGGACAGGCTGTTATGTGTAACTGGAGTCTTAGAAGACAGTAAAAGTACGGAGAAATTTTTGTTAAGAAATAACAGCCAATTTCCCTAATATGATGAAAACATGAGCTTAAGAGGTAAAAGAAGGCCGGCGCTGTGGCTCAACAGGCTAATCCTCCGCCTGCGGCACCGGCACACCGGGTTCTAGTCCCAGTTGGGGTGCCGGATTCCGTCCCGTCCAGTCCAGCTCCCTGCTGTGGCCCGGGAGTGCAGTGGAGGATGGCCCAGGTCCTTGGGCCCTGCAACCGCATGGGAGACCAGGAGAAGCACCTGGCTCCTGGTTTTGGATCAGTGCAGTGCGCTGGCCGCAGCACACCGGCCGCAGCGGCCACTGAGGGGTGAACCAATGGAAAAAGGAAGACCTTTCTCTCTGTCTCTCTCTCCCACTATCCACTCTGCCTGTCAAAAAAAATAAATAAATAAAATAAAGAGGTGAAAGCAGGGCTGGTGCTGTGACGCAGGAGGTTAAAGCCCCAACTTGCAGCAACAGTATCCTATATGGGTGCCAGTTCTAGTCTGGGCTGCTCCACTTCTCATCCAGCTCTCTGCTGTGGCCTGGGAAAGCAGTGGAAGATGGCCCAAGTCCTTGGGCCCCTGCACCCACATGGGAGACTTGGAGAAAGCTCCTGGTTCCTGGCTCTGGATCAGCTCAGCTCCAGCCACTGCAGCCATCTGGGGAGTGAACTGGCAGATGGGAACCTCTCAGTCTGTACCTCTCTCTGTAACTCTTTCAAATAAATTAAACAGCTTGTAAAAGCAGCACAGAAATCCATACAGAATAAAATAAGAGAAAAACAAAATTAAATGAGAAAACCAAAGGAAGAATTTAAAACAAAGAAAAGCCATACAAAATTCAGAAAGGAACAGTATGAAAGATTTCAAATACAATGTAATGGCATCTGTTAAATGTTATGGATGGGGGGACAAACCCTTCAACCCAGAATTCTAGTGCAAATTATCCCTTCTAAACTGAGGGATTTCTTATGAACAGAAAATGAGCAGATTCATTGTTACCTGACCTACAGAACAGAAATGCTGGAGAACATTCTTCAGGCCAAAGGAAAACAACAGATGGAAATTCACTTACAAGAAATGAGGTGAAACAAAAATCATAATACACCGACAGATATCAAACATTAGATTTTTATTTTCCCTTCCCATAACATTCTTGAAAGACAGCTAACTGGATGTAGGCTGTGGTGTACCAGATTAAGCCACAAATTGGGACGCCTGCATCCCATATCAGAGTGCTGGGTTCAAGTCCCAGCTACTCTGTGCTTCCAATCCAGCTTCCTGCGAATGTACCTGGGAGACAGCAGATGATGATTTGTGTCTGGGCCCCTGCCATTCATGTGGGAGCCCTGGATGGGCTTTCTGGCTCCTGCTTGGTCTGGCCTTGGATGTTGCAGGCATTTGGTGAGTGGAACAGAGGATGGAAAATATCTCTGTCACTCTACATTTCAAACAGAATAAATCTTTTAAAAATTAATTTTGGGGCTGGCACTGTGGCACAGTGGGTTAACGCCCTGGCCTGAAGCCCTGCCATCCCATGTTGGTGCTGGTTCGAGACCCGGCTGCTCCACTTCCGATCCAGCTCTCTGCTGTGGCCTGGGAAAGCAGAAGATGGCCCAAGTCTTTGGGCCCCCGTGCCCACATGGGAGACCCAGAGGAGGCTCCTGGATTCAGATCGGCGAGGCTCCAGTCATTGCAGCCAATTGGGGAGTGAACCAGTGGATGGAAGACCTCTCTCTCTGCCTCTCCTCTCTCTGTGTAACTCTGACTTTCAAAATAATAAATAAACCTTTAAAAAACAAAAAGTTTTGTTTTTTTTGTTTTTTTTTTTTTTTTTTTTTTTAAGAAAAGGCACTGATAGGGCTGGCGCTATGGTGCAGCGAGTTATAAAGCCCTGGCCTGAAGTGCCGGCATCCCATATGGGCACCGGTTCTAGTCCCAGCTGCTCCTCTTCCAATCCAGCTCTCTGCTATGGCCTGGGATAGCAGTAGCAGATGGCCCAAGTCCTTGGGCCCCTGCACCCACGTGGGAAGAAGCTCCTGGCTCCTGCTTTGGATCAACATAGCTCCGGCTGTTGCGGCCACCTGGGGAGTGAACCAGTGGATGGAGGACCTCTCTCTCTGTCTCTACCTCTCTCTGTAACTCTGTTTTTCAAATAAATAAAATAAATCTTAAAAAAAAAAAAAGGCACTGAAAGGTATGGTGCATAATAATGTATATAAAAGTGAATGATATCATAAAAGTACACAGAAGGACTAGATAAATAGACCTATCCTTTTTTAAAATTTACTGTATCTGTAGAATAAGAATCCAGACAATATTATAAGCAGATATTAAGTCAGAGATGTTTGTCATTATCTCAAAAGCAAATACTAAATAGAATAAAAGAAGTACAGCTTAAAAAAACCAAAATAGATATAATATGGAATATCAAAAAAAGATCTGTAAATTCAAAAGAAGGTAGAAACAACAGAACAAATCATGAGAAATAAAAACAAATAGCAAACTGTAGGCTTAAACCTATCTATAATCAATAATTACTTTAAGTATAACCAGAGGAAACAATCCAATTTAAAGAACAAAGGTGCTCTGAACTATTTGTGCAATTGGGAATTAATTTTTTTAAAAGATTTGTTTTATTTCAAAGGCAAAGTTACAGAGATAGGGAGAGACAAAGATTGAGAAGTGTTCCATCTGCTGTTTAACTCCACAAATGGCCTGGCCTCGGATTGGCACAGCTCCAACTGTTGTGGCCAACTGGGAAGTAAACCAGCAGACGGAAGACCTCTCTTTGTCTCTCCTTCTCTCTCTGTGTAACTCTGGCCTTCAAATAAAATAAATAAATCTTAAAAAAAAAAAAAAAAAAAAAAAAAAGAATAGTAGTAAGTGACCATCAGTGAAGGGGAATCAAAATACTTTTAACTGTTAGCATCCTATCAATGGCCAAGGTTGAGCTAGAAGGGAGCCCGGAGCCAGGAGTTTCCTCCAGGTCTCCCACATTGGTGTAGGGCCCAAGTACTTGGGCCATCCTCTGCTACCTTCCCAGCCACATAACCAGGGTGCTGGATCAGAAGTGGAACAGCTGGGACATGAACCAGTGCCCATATGAGTTACCAGCGTCACAGGCTGCAGCTTTACCTGCCATACCACAACTCTGGCTCCCAGAGTCGACTACTGAATCCAGGTATTCTGATATGGATGTGACATTTAAACTGCTAAGTCAAACACTCATCTGGATATTTTAGACTATGTAGCCCAAAAGGCAAAATCAAAGATATTATATAGTTGTTTATATAACATGAGAAAATCAAATTTTCATGAAATTATTACTGACAAATAATTATGTGGGTTTTATTGTAATAAAATTCTATTGTACAGGAAAGTGTTCCACGTAATAATGAGACATGGTAGAAACAGGACTCACTAAAAATCAAGTCCCTGGGCCGGTATTATGACACAGAAGATTAAGTCATGATCTGCAAACTGGCATCCCATATTGGAGCACTGGTTCAAGTCTGAGTCTGGTGCATTAGCAGGAAGCTGGATCGGAAGTGAAGCAGCCGGGTCTTGAATTGGTGCTCATGTGGGACACTGGCATTGCAGGTGCAGGGTTAACCTTCTATGCTCCCTACCCTGGTCTTAACCACCATTAGTTCTTGCTTGTCTAACTGCAGAAGTCTCTTCAGTTGTCTCTACTATAACCTCTCTTCAGTTCATTCTTAACATTGGTACTACAGCATTATCTTGGGCAGACTGTGTCACTTCCCTGCTTAAAACCGCAGTGGCTCTGGCTCTCCTGTTCAGAGTTCTCATAGTGGTCTCACAGGCCACACGCACTTCATCTGTTAAAACTCTCACTATTCCTCTAATACAACTACCCTGGCTTTCTTGCTGTTTCTCAAACATTTCAGATATGCTGCTGCTCGGCCCAGAATGTTTTTGTTACAGTTGGTCTATCAAGCCTCTGTTTAAATGAAATGTAACTTAAATAGTGAGATTGAGTCTGTAACTGATTGTAACTGTCTCTTCATTCTTAATCTACTTTGTAATGCTTTTCTTTTTTGTATAGTAATAATCACTTTCTAAATATACCCTATAACTTAAAAGTTAATTCAAACATAAACTTCATACAAGAAGTCTTTGTTTTATTAACTAAGAACTCTAAAGGATATAGAACAGTATTTGACATAAAGTCAGACATTTGATCTATTCAACAGAAACTTACTGACATAGAACCAGGAAAAAAACTGTAGAGCGGCCTAAACAGGTGAGTTTTCACTTGTTTCAGAAATTAATTCTGGGGCTGATATTGTGGCATCATATGTTAAGCTGCCACCTGCAATGCTGGAGTCTCATATAGGCAAGTTTGAGTCCTGGCCGCTCCGGCCGTTCCACTTCTGATTCACCTTCCTGCTAATACACCTGGGAAAGCAGAGGAAGATGGCCCAATTACTTGGACTCCTGAACCCATGTGGGAGACCCAGAAGAAGCCCCAGGCTCTTATCCTCAGCCTGGCCCAGCCTCAACTGCTACAGCCATTTGGGAAGTGACCCAGCAGATGAAGATCTCTCACTCCTCTCTCTGCCTTTTTTTTTTTTTTTTTTAATTTTTTCCCAGGCAGAGAGAGACAGAGAGAGAGAGAGAGTTATAGACAGTGAGAGAGACAGAGAGAAAGGTCTTCCTTCCATTGGTTCAATCTCCTAAGGGCCGCCACGGCCGGTGCTCTGCCAATCTGAAAGCAGGAGCCAGGTACTTCTTCCCAGTCTCCCATGCGGGTACAGGGATCCAAACACTTGGGCCCTCCTCCACTGCCCTCCCGGCCCACAGCAGAGAGCTGGACTGAAGAGGAGCAACCAAGACTAGTACCCGGCGCCCCAACTGGGACTAGAACCTGGGGTGCCAGTGCCGCAGGCAGAGGATCAGCCAAGTGAGCCACAGTGCCGGCCGTAACTCTGCCTTTCAAACATAAATCTTTAATTTCTGCTATTTTAACCATAAATAAGTAAAGTGCAGCAGCTTATAAAAAACGACTAGGTAAGTAGCAACAGAATAAGCATGAGTGTCTCATGCTCGGCGCAGCGGGTTAATGCCCTGGCCTGAAGCGCCAGCATCCCATATGGGCACCAGTTAGAAACCCGGCTGTTCCTCTTCCGATCCAGCTCTCTGCTATGCCTAGGAAAGCAGCAGAAGATGGCCCAAGTCTTTGGGCCCCTGCACCCACGTGGGAGACCCAGAAGAAGCTCCTGGCTCCTGTCTTCAGTTCTGGGCAGCTCCAGCCATTGCAGTCATCTGGGGAGTGAACCAGTGGATGGAAGATCAAGATCAAGATCAAGATCAAGATCAAGATCTCTCTCTCTCTCTGACTCTGCCTCTACTTCTCTGTGTAACTCTTTCAAATAAAATAAATAAATCTTTAAAATGTCCAATTTCATGTTAATATTTCAAACATGAAGTAAAAGAGATTTTCTGGTGAGTTTTTATCTGGGTATGAAAAAAGGAGTATAGCTAAAGACTGTGCCAAGATTTTTAGCCTATGCAATTGCAAAAATGCAAATGCCACAAACCTGGTGGTTGCAGGAGAGGCAGATGACAAGGACGCCAGAGAAAAGGCTTTGCAAGGGGCAATCAGTAATTCAGTTTCAGATCTTAAATTTTGAGATAGCAAATTTTCATGTAGAGATATCAGAGTCTGCAGAACAGAAAACTATGAAACTTCAGGAGTGCCTATCTAGAACTGCATATGGACGGTATGTATGCCACAAAACTGTAGGTGTAAGCAATGGTATAAGTTTTGGCACAGCCAACATTAGGAGAACAAATGAACGAGACTGAGAGTAAGTGATTAGCATCACTGGGAGAAAACTAAACAAGGTCTTCTAATAGAGCCAAGTAAATAAAATATATTAAAAGAATGATCATGGAGCTGGTGCTGTGGTGCAGTGGGTTAACACTCTGGCCAGAAGCGCCACCATCCCACATGGGGGCTGGTTCAAGACCCAGCTGCTCCACTTTCAATCCAGCTCTCTGCTATGGCCTGGGAAAGCAGTAGAAGATGATCCAAGTCCTTGGGCCCCTGCACCCATGTGGGAGACCTGGAAGAAGCTCCTGGCTCCTGGCTCCTGGCTTTGGATCGGCGCAGCTCTGGCCGTTGCAGCCAATTGGGGAGTGAACCATTGGATGGAAGACCTCTCTTTCTCTCTCTGCGCCTTTCCTCTCTCTGTGTAACTCTTTCAAATAAATAAATAAATCTTAAAAAAAAAAAAAGAATGATCAAATATGTCAAATGCTAATACATAAGGTATTCCAATGACAACTGAGAAACAACCTCTAGACTTAGTGATATAGTAGCTGCTCACAATCTTTAAAAAAAGAACACTGTTGATAGGATGCTAACAGTTAAAAGTATTTCGATTCCCACTTCACTGATAGTCACCCACTGCTACCATTTTTTTTTTTTTAAGATTTATTTATTTTATTTGAAAGTCAGAGTTACACAGAGAGGAAAGGCACGCAGAGAGAGATCTTCCATCCACTGGTTCGCTTTCCAATTGGCTGCAATGGTCAGAGCTGCGCCAATCCGAGGTCAGGAGCCTGGAACTTCTTCCGGGTCTCCCATGCAGCTGCATTTGAGATGTCAGCACGGCAGGCGGCAGCTTTACCTGCTACGCAACAGCGCCAGTCCCACTTACTACTATTCTTTGGAAACTTTCTTGATCTTAATTTTAATTTACAACACACTATCAATTTATTATGACATACATCTTTATACAGGTCTTTCTTATAATCATTGTTCTGGGCATTTAAGTGGGACGTTTCATTTTGGTGACTATAGATTCTTCGGAGAATTTTTTGCTTTAGTTATACGCTATTTTCCTCCAAATTTTTTTTCTTTAAAATTCATACCAACTGTCAGTTGAAACTCATAATATTCTTGGTTTTTAAAAGTTTTATATTTATTCTCAATTATTTGAAAGAGAGAGAAAGACCATCCATCCACTGGTTCACTCTCCCCAAAATGCCCACACAGCTGGGACTGGGCCAGGCCAAAGCTGGGAGCTAGAAATTAATCTGTGTTTCCCACAAGATGACAGGGAACTAAGACCTTGAGTTATCACCTGCTTTCTCCCACAATGTACATTATCAGGAAGCTGGAATTGGAAGTGAAGCCAGGATCTGAACTCAGGCACTCAGTGTGGAGGCATCCCAAGTGGTATCTTTACCACAGAGACAACTACCCACCCCTTTTTAAATTTTCTCTGGCTAGTCTATTTTCTAGGAGCTTATCTAGATTTGGGCAACCAAGTCTGCTAACTTTCTTATTTCAGTTATCATCCTTCTAAGAGTTCCTTCTTATCTTGATTAGGACTTTTACAGAGATCCCGTCATTTTGTGGCCAACTTTTCCTCTTTCAAAACACTATTAATTTTGTTTTATATTTACTTTTGTTAACTTTTTCTTTTTTTTTTTTTTTCAGTGCACATTGATCTTCGGAATGTGAGTGTGTCAATCAGAAATGCCATGACTAGTAGTGACTCATATAAGAAAGAAATTGGTAGCTGATGGTGTCAGTTCAACACACAATCTAGAACCTTTGAGATTATCTTTGCTTTACCTTCCCATGTACACAATGATGTCACAGTTCCAGACATCATATCCAAATGCAACAAAGGAAGAAGTCGGAAAAAAGGCTAATACCAGCAACATTTGTCTCTTAAACACAATTTTTTCTCAAAAACTCCATTAAGCAGAATTCTCCTTATTTTTAAATGGATCTAAGTTGTGTATTAAAGTTATCCTAGTACCAGGAACACAAAAAGAAAATACTTAGTTTTTCCAGTCTCTATAAATATTTGAAGCCAAGTGAGAAGAGGCTGGAAATTCTGTACACATCCCCAAATTTGGCCCTCCTCCACTATCAAAAATCATTGTTGAACACTGACAAATCCAGAGAGAGAGAGAGAGAGAGAGAGAGAGAAGGAGGGAGGAGAACATATGAACTGACAGGATTCACTTTTATGCAATTTGGGGGTGATAGCTTTTTTACTACAAATGAACCTCAAATGTCAATGTTTAGAGTTCTTTGCTGGTCACTCACTTTCTCCAGGAGATGAAAAGGTCCATAATTCCAAAGAGGGAGGTAAAGAAAGACAGTAAGCTGGCGCTGTGGCTCACTTGGCTAATCCTCCGCCTGCGGCGCTGGCAACTAGTTCCGGTTGCTCTCTGCTGTGGCCCAGGAGTGCAGTGGAGGATGGCCCAAGCGCTTGGGCCCTGCACCCACATGGGAGACCAGGAGGAAGCACCTGGCTCCTGGCTTTAGATCGGCGCAGCACGCCGGCCGTAGTGGCCATTTGTGGGGTGAACCAACAGAAAGAAGACCTTTCTCTCTGTCTCTATCTAACTCTGCCTGTCAAAAAAAAAAAAAAAAAAAAAAAAAAGACAGTAATATGGGGGGAGGGGTGTCACTGTTTGTTGGTAATCTGGATGTAAGATAGAAGAAGTGAAGGTCCCACAGTGTAGTGGGCAGATATACAATTAATTTTCTTGATTTTAGCTGCATTAGTACTTCATCCTCACCTTCCATGTGGCTCTAATACCCTCAAACACAGAATCTCTCATTCTATCTCTCTAGAGAATAAGCCCAACAATCAAGACAAAGATCATTTCTAGGATCTGAGTTGTTTCAAGTTTCTAAAAAATAAATTGATTCATTTCCTCTAAGTGTCCTTTGCATGTAGCTATACTAGGTCAATTTTCAGACCCACCAAATCATTCATCTATTTCCCAACTTTAAATTTCTCAAGTTGGGGCCACCATGTGACACAGCTGGTTAAGCAATTGCCAGCATTGCATATGAGCACTGGTTCAAGTTCTGGTTGCTCCACTTCTGATTCAGCACCTTGCTAATGCACCTGGGAAAGCAGTGGAAGATGGCCCAAGTCTTGCCACCCACATAGGAGACCTGGATGGAGTTCCTAGCTCCTGGCTTCTGCCTGGCCTAGCCCCAGCTTTTGTGGCCATTTTGGAAGATATCTCTTCCCTGACCCCACCCTGTAATTCTGCCTTTGAAATAAATTAAAACATTTTTTTCTCAAGAAGTTATACCTTCTAATTGCAAAGCAAGAAATATGAAAGATTTTTCAGGAAATAAATTTAATTCTTTCACACTTTATCCAGTCTGTTAAAACACCTGTTATGAAATTTTTCTGAGGTTTAAGTGAAAGAATGAAAAATGATAGCTAAATAATACAGATTATATTTAGAATTCTGATGTATAAGCATGAGACTTAGAATAATGCTAGGTTTGTGTTACATGGCTGGTTATTCACCTAATCCATAAAATGATCATAATGACTATAATTTATCTTTCTTGCTGCACACTGATTTTAATGGGTACTACTAAAGGCTTTATCTTCCACAGCCATGTGTCTCTAGGAGTCAGCCTCATAACTCAACCAATGGTGATTCCTGTTCATTCCACTGTCAAAACACCCAACTCTGACCACTGATTAACATTACTATTAACATACTAATTCAAGTTACTATCATTTCTCCTCCTCCTTATTTTCTATTTCTGCTCAGTGTATACCCTCTCTGTCAATTCTACTTCAAATAAAGCTCTATGAGGCTGCCATTCATCCCACAGATGCTTGTATCCCGTTATCAGAGCATCTGGGCATTGATACTCAATTCTGCTGCTGACTCCAGTGACTAGATACCTGCCACCGATGTGGGAGACATGGAGCCGGTGCCTGGCTCCCACTGCAAGCACTGGAAGAGTGCATCAGTCAGTGGGAGCTCTCTTATACAGTTTCTCCAATAAATAAATAATTTAAAAAAAGAGAGAGAAGCTGGGGCCACCGTAGTGGCATGCAGAGTAAAGCTGCTGCCTGCAGCGCCATGGGAGCCAGTTTGATTCCTGGTTGTTCTTCTTCTGATCCAGTTCTCCGCTAATGTGCCTGGGAAAACAGCAAAAGATGGCCCAAATGCTTGGGCCCCCACACCCACGTGAGAGACCCAGAAGAAGCTCCTGGCTCCTGGCTTAGGTTGGGCCATTACAGTCAACTATAGAGTGAACCAAAAGATAGAAGAATTCTCTCTCTTTCAAATAAATAAATCTTAAAAAACAATCTGAATCTTCATTTATAAAGACTAAGATTCTTTCTTGAGAGTGAAAGGCAGAGACAGAGAATGAAAAAGAGGGCATGTGTACTTCCCCACTTGCTGGTTCACTCTCAAAATGCCTCCTATGGCCCAAGCTGGAGCTGGGAGCCAGAAATGCAACTGAGTTCTCTCACATAAGGAGCAAGGACTCACCAAATAATTGAGCCTCCCCAGGTCTGTATTACCAGGAAGCTGGAATCAGTAACAGAGCTGGTAATCAAACCCAGGTTCTCTAATATGGGATAGCAGGCATCTTGACCACTAGCCTAAATGTCCACTCTAATTGGTACTTTTTTATTCATTGACTATGAAGATAGTTTTGACAGAAAAAAGGAATAGCCCCATTGTTTACCTACCAATCATGTAATGCTTTGAAGTACAGAATTGTAAGCAGCAGTATAGCCGCCTTCTTTTTCATGAACAGCTTCCGAGAACATAAAGTAAATGAAATCAAGGCCCTCAATAAATCGTGTTTAAAGGTAGAGTGAGAGAGAAAAGAAAATGCATAGGTTATAATGTTAATTAATAATAGCTCTACTGTTAGTGAGTAGTACGTTTTCTCCATTTAAAAATGACACAAAGGAACAGGTGACTGACACAGCAGTTAAGACACCACATGGGACACCTGCATCTCATAGCAGAGTGCCTGGGGTTCAAGACCCAGCTCCACTTCTGATTCCAGCTTCCTGCTCATGTATACCCTTAAGGGGCAGCAGTGATGGCTCAGATAGTTTGGGCCCCTGCCACCCACATGGGAGACCCAGTTCTCAGCTTCTGGCTTCAGCATGGCCAGCCTTGGCTGTTGCAGGCATTTAGGGGAGTGAATCAATGGATAGAAGATCTCTCTTTCTGCCTTTCAAAATAAAATAAAGTTAAAAAAAAAAAAATACAACCCTATGGTCAAGCTAATAAAGAGTAAAAATAAATTCAGTTATACAACATCATAAACAAGAAACAGATAAACCATGGATCTGCATACATATTAATGCTATATAACCAAAACTGTTTTAAAATCTATTAAGTAGATTATTAAATAGACTGAAAATATAACATTATCACAGCTGTATCGCTGACTCAAGAAGAGGTAAGAAATTTGACTTGATCAATAATATGGAAGAAACTGAGACTCTTAGCCGGCGCCGCGGCTCACTAGGCTAATCCTCCGCCTTGCGGCGCCGGCACACCGGGTTCTAGTCCCAGTCGGGGCACCGGATTCTGTCCCGGTTGCCCCTCTTCCAGGCCAGCTCTCTGCTGTGGCCAGGGAGTGCAGTGGAGGATGGCCCAAGTCCTTGGGCCCTGCACCCCATGGGAGACCAGAAGAAGCACCTGGCTCCTGCCATCGGATCAGCGCGGTGCGCCGACCGCAGCGCGCCTACCGCGGCGGCCATTGGAGGGTGAACCAACGGCAAAAGGAAGACCTTTCTCTCTGTCTCTCTCTCACTGTCCACTCTGTCTGTCAAAAAAAAAAAAAAGAAACTGAGACTCTTAAAGATTAGCTCTGAAAGACCTAAGCTTAGACAAGAGAAGTGGGAAAAAGAACAGAAATTAAGAGAACAAAGAAATAAACTGGCTTTATGGTTAAATATCTTTCCTAAAAGATAAGGAGAATGTTCTAAAGTTTAAAAAATTCCAAGTATAAGGGTTTGGAACTAGGCAGTTCCTGCCCAGAGTGCAGGTGGGAGACAGCAGACTAAGTGGTGAAGAATTTAACCTTGCCCCAACAGAAGTCTAGCCTTTGCCTTCAGTTTCTGATAAAGGCAACCTCTAAGCCCCTAAAATACCCTACCTAATAAAGTATCTTTGTTTACTTAAGGACCTTGAGCCAAACCAGTCTATGCTAATAATATGATTTACAGTGGAGCTTTCAGTCGCATCCTGTCAGGTCAACCTCAAGAGGGCTTGTCCTAGAGACTGAGTCTGCCACTTGGGCAGTGCATAAAAATTCTCAAAACCACAGCTTGGGTGAGCTTCCCTGGTCAGCAACTTTCTATGCGAATTATCACACATCACTGACACGAGGAGTTAACACTGTTCATGATCCCACTGGGAAAACAAATGGAAGCTCCACATTTGAAAATCTCTTGGACTTTTCCTTAAGCCTTTCCTTTGGAGGACTTTAATCTGTATCCTGTCCACTATAATAAACATAACCATACATAAAACAACTTTCAGGGAGTTGAGTTCTAGAAAATTATCAAATTGGGGCTGGCGCTGTGGTGTAGCGGTTTAAGTTGCTGCCTGCAACACCGGCATCCCATCTGGGCACAATTTCAAGTCCTGGTTGCTCCACTTCTGATCCAGCTCTCTGCTAATGGCCTGAGAAAGCAGCAGAAGATGGTCCAAGTCCCGGGGCCCCTGCACCCATATAAGAGACCCAGAAGAAGCTCCTGGCTCGCATGGCCCAGCTCCAACCATTGCTGCCATTTAGGGAGTGAACCAGCAGATGAAAATCTCTGTCTCTCCTCTCTAACTTTCAAATAAATAAATAAATCTTTAAAAAAAATAGTTACCAACTCCTGTTGAAATGACTCACTAGGTAAGTAATGAAATAAAAACTAGTAAGACTAATTATATATTTTGCTTCTGTTATCTGTAATAGTTAAAATGAAAATAAGAGACGGTTGAGATAGACTCAATACTGGGATAAGCTCATATTTGGTCTGAGCCATGGTCACTAGCCTCACAATAATTTCAAAAACTATCAAATTTTGTGCTGGGACATTAGCCAGTACCACTACAACTTCAGGCAACAAGAAGGTAGTCCAGGGGTGAGTGTTGCGGGTTAAGGGGCTACCACAGATACCCACATTCCATATAAAATGTGCTGGTTTGAGTCCCAGCACCTCTGCTTCTAATCTAGCTTCCTACTAATGCATTCCATGAGAGAGCAAATGATGACCAAGTGCTTAGACCTCAGTTACCCACATGGGAGACCTAGATGGAGGTCTGGGTTCCTGGCGTCAGCCTAAACTGGCCCTGGCTATTGCAGGCATTTGGAGAGTGAACTAGGGGAAGGAAACACTCTCTCACACATACACATTCCCCCCATCGTTAAGTAGATAAAAATAAACATTAAAAAAAATTCATCCATGTGAGAAAAAGATGAAACCAAGAAACTACTGAAATCAGAGAAAAAGGAATTGTCTCATTTATGGATTAACACCGTCAGCTTCCTGAAGAAAAATCTTACACTAAAACAGATTGTCAACGTGATTAACATAGAGGCAGGATCTTTGGTCTGAATGCTGCAGAATGATAGAGCACGTTTCGGTTGATGCAGGACCCACAGCTCCCAACTGAACAACCAGATGGCTACACGTGATCCAGAAACACAGCATGTTATTCCTTAGGGAACAACTAGCCTGGTGGACGAGATCAAAGCCACTGTAAACTTACCCTGAAGAGAGCAACTGTCCTCCTCTTATGAATGCCAAATGGAACTCCCCAGAATAAGAAACTGATATGCTTCTTATGCAAGTCATGCTGAACTGGCACTATGGTAACAGGACTATCATCCACTGTGTATGCCTCATGCCAAGTGGCAAATACTGTGATTAAGGGGCCCCTTTTACAAAGACAAACCACATGACTTCATCACTACAAAAATCTAGCAAAGACAGCAAAAGCCTTATCTAATTTACTGTCTCAGCTTCCCTTGATAGTTGTTACAGATGTTAAGAAAATTTAACAGATTCATTGAAAAACAATGCAGAGCAGGTCAAGGGACTTAACAAGATGGAAGTTTTTTTTTTTTTAAATGGATGAATAAGATGGACGTTTGACCCAGCCGTTAAGTTGCTACTTGGAACGCCCACATCCATATCAGAGTCCCTAGGTTCATGTCCTGGCTCTGATTCTTATTCTAGCTTCCTGTTAATGTGCACCCTTGGAAGCAGCAGGTGATGACTAAAGTCGCTGATCCCTGCCAACCACATGGGAGACACGACTGAGTTTCCAGCTTCTGATTGCAGAGAGGCCCAATCCCAGCTGTTGTGGGCCTTTGGGGAATAAATCAACAGATGGGGATATTCTCTGTTTCTTTCTCTCTGCCTCTCAAATAACTTAATAAAATTTTAAAAATGGGGTTGAGAAGAGCCACAGAGACAAGATGACAATGAGAAGCCTAACCTCATATTTCTTGGGTGAGGCAGGATTTTCTTAACTCAACCTACCAGTTTGGAAATCAAGGTAACATACTCATGTGTTAGGGTAAAAAGGCCAGGGGGTTGATAAGAAGTAGTTCTAGAGTTTTTGACAGGGAAGCCAAATGTATTCTGATGTCAAAATCTGTTGAAGGTTAAACTGGGAGGAAAGAGTGACTGCTGATACTAAACGTGAGAGGTTAAATTAGATTTGAAATGTTTTCACAGGCTCTATGGGAAGTGATTATATCTCCATGGCCTGAACATATTATTAGGATGGATACTATATCTAACTAGTAAATATTTCATTTGCCTAGTATTATAAAACAGAAGGCATGGAAGTTCACCTTAAGGCCAATCTTGATTGGACATGCTAAATGGGAACCACCAGAACTGCCAAGTCCACAGAGGTTGTTAGTTTAAGGTAGTCCTAATACCAGCACTTAAATCTCATGGGTAGTTGGTATAAATGAAATAAACATTCAGCATTCAGAAAACTGCCTGGCAAACTAAGAATGCAACAACTGTTAAAAAATTAGGATTAGCATATTCCCTCTTTAAGAAGATTCTAGTTGAGGCCAGTGCTGTGGCACAGCAGTTGAAGCTGCTGCCTGCGGTGCAGGCATTCCACATAGGCAAAAGTCTGAGTCCCAGCTGCTCCACTTCTGATCCAGCTCCTTGCTAATGCGCCTGGGAAAACAGCAGAAAATGGCACAAATACTTGGGTCCCTGCACCCACGTGGGACACCCAGAAGACGCTCCTGGCTGAGTCCTGGCCACTGCGGCCATTTGGGGAGTCAACCAATGGACAGATCTTTCTCTCTCTGCCTCTCTGTGACTTTCCTTTTCAAATAAATAGATAAATCTTCAAACATAAAAAATAAAAAAAAAAAAAAGGGAAGAAGAAGAAGAGGAGGAGGAGGAGGAGGAGGAGGATTCTAGTGAACCTCAAAAATTCTAATGAATTAAAAATCTAAGAAAACGTACAGCTAACAAACATATTTAGGTGTAATTAATCCAACCTCTTCTACTCTTTATTGACAATATATTCATGAAATTTACTTCCATTTAATCAGAAAAGCACTTCAGAAAATCTTGGACTACGGAGGTTAAATTATCTTTTTACTTGTAATAAATATATGCCATGGAAGCTAAGGAAATTTAATGGAGAATTTTGTTATATATCTAACTAGAAGTTTCATTACAATTCCAAACAGTTCAGATGAAATGCCTTTGGATAAGTGAATATTATTGAATTATATGGGAAAAATAGTTAAAATACAAAGTTATTTATCAATGACTATTTTTATTTGTTTATAAATCTTTAGTTTTTCTGCAAAGTATACATCCAATATTAAGCTGGTATATTTATGGTTTGATGTAAAAATAGTTATCAGTTAGACATCCCGTGGGAATATGCCTTTCCAGATGATAGCCTACAACCTAAATACTATATCACACTTGTAAAAAGTTTATTTGATACACTGGAAAAACAAACAAAGAAATAATACAATTCCACTCTTGTAAACCCAAACCTGCATGATGATAAATTTTAACAAATACTCATAAGACAATTAGATATGAATGTGGAAGCAATTAAATGAAATACATATTGCTTCAAGACAAAATTATAGAAACAATATTTGCTTTAAGCAAATTTTACAATTATTTTAAAAATTTCTTGGTAAGCAATTATGATTTCTATACCTATGTTCTTTGTGCTCCAGTAGCTGACAGTCTCTACAGGTCAGTCTGTCACATGTTTCACAGAAAAGTTTCAACTGCTCTTGTTTGTGTACAGGACAGAAAACAGGGCGCTGACCAGATGTCCCAACAGATTCTGCAGCAAAATAAAACAAAGATTTTTTTTTTTTAAACTAAACATAAAATTTTGTATGCTTTCCTAAATCCTTAGTGATGCTGGTATTCAAAGTTTATAGGAGTAAGTAGAAAATATTATAGAGGGAAGTTAATTACAATCTATCTTACCTGAGACATCTTCTTTCTTCCTGATCAAGTGATCTTTAGTAAACTTTACTCTTTGATGTGCTTCAATACAGGTCTTACAGAGCCACTCTCCACATTCTACACAAAAGCCAACAGCACTTGCATTGTCTTCACAACTAGTACATACCTAAAAACATGAAATGCTAATCTACATTACATTGACAAACACAGGTCCACAAAATAAAGGTGAAAACATGCTAACTTGTTCTCAAAAATATTGGCTAATTTTCTATACATAGAATAAAATTTTGTTATCCATTTATCGCCAACAAAATCCTTTTCCTTACAAATTAAATATTCAGGTAGTCAAAATTTTAGACCCAGAACCCAAAGTCAGGGTAAGTTGTGATTTTTTTTTAATGTTATATATAGTGACACAATTCTCATTTAGCTAAGCTCAAGGGTATAGAACAAAGTTATCCTTTATTTTTAATTTAAAAAAATGAGCTACAGCAAAGCTATTCTAAATTACTTAACCAAAGATTTTTATCAATTACATTTTAATATCAAGACAGGATTATAAAGAAAAATTGAAAAGCATACCTGTTCTGATTTCTCATCAGAACTGCTAGGGGCTTCAGATGTGTCTTTCACAAAGTAATTATCCACAAGGTCTATCTGTCTGCATTCTTGGCGACATACTGGGCACCGTATTACACCAACTACAACAAAAATGACAACATTTTAAAAATATTCTTCAGGAAAAACTAAGGAAACTGTGCACAATGTTCATATGGAACTATTCATTAATATGTCACAGACAAGATCAAAGAAAAGAGCATTAAGATATGAATAGAAAAAACCCCACTGAACTATATATCTTTTGGAAAAATGATACCGTTCTCAAAGAGAAAACAAACATGAAATATGGCCCTCCCCCAAAAGTCATTCTTTATTATAGTATGTGGTTAGCTGAATAATGATCCCAAAAGAAATCCAGGTCCTAACCTTCAGAACCTATGAATGCTCTTTTGCATGGAAAAAGGGGCTTTTGCAGTAGTGATCATCCAGTGGGTCCTAACTGTAATCAAGTGGTATTTTAACAAGGGGATTAGGGATTGGCATTTTGGTGTAGCAGGTTAAGCTGCCACCTGCGATGCTGCCGTCACATACAGGCACCGATTCATATCTTGGTTGCTCCCCTTCCAATCCAGATCTCTGCTAATATGTGTGGGAAAGCAGCAGAAGATGGCCCAACTGTGTCCCTGACACCCACACAGGAGACCCAGAAGAAGCTTCTAGCTCCTGGCCACTGCGGTCATTTGGGGAGTGAACCAGAAGATGAAAGAGTTCTCTGTCTTTCCTTCTTTCTGCAACCCTGCCTTTCAAATCAATCAATAAATAAATCCTTTTTAAAAATTAAGAGGAGAATTAGACTACAAAGAGCAGAAGCCACCTGACAATGGATGCAGAGATTGAAGCAATGTACTTTTAAGATGAAGGAAGGGGCCACAATCCAAACAGGTGAACTAGAAGCTAATAGAGACAAGGAAAAAGGTTCTCCCCCAGACTCCAAACTCAATCAATGCTGCCAACACTGACTTACCTAGTGAAGCCAATTTCAAATTTCTAACCTACAGAAAGCCACCCAAGGTTTCGCTCATTTTGTTACAGCAACAACAGAAAACTGATACACAATCCATCATCTTATAAATTCCAATATGATTCAGATATGCTTTAGTTTATATTGATGTGGGAAGAAAAGTCATCTTTGCCTTCACCTGCTAGTGTTCTAGCATCTATCAGAAACGATAAATTGCTGGCATCCCATGTGGACACCAGTTGGTGTCCCAGATGTTCCACTTTCCAGCTCTCTGCTAATGGCCTGGGAAAAGCAGCAGCAGATAGCCCAAGTTTTAAGGCCCCTGTCACCTTATGGGAAGACCGAGATGAAGCTCCTAACTCTGTCCTGGCTGTCGCAGCCATCTGGGTAGTGAACCAGTGGACAGAAGATTGATCTCTCTTCCTCTGTCTCTGTAACTCTGACTTTCAAATAAATCTTAAAAAAAAAAAAAAAAGATAAACTGCTGAGGCAATAAAAGGAAGCTAGGAGTGGGTGCTTGGTACAGTAGATAAAATGCTGCTGGGGACACCCACATCCCATATCAGAGATGGGTTAACCCCACCTCCACTCCCAATTCCAGCTTCCTACTAGTGTGCACCCTAGAAGGCAGCAGGTGATGGCTCAAGTACTTGAGTCCCTGTCACCTCATGGGAGACCTGGACTGAGTTTCCAACTCCCAGCTTGGCTTTGGCCCAGCCTCAGCTGTTACAGGCACTGAGGGATAAACTAGCAGAAAGAAGACTTTTCTATCTGGCCTTCAAATAACAGAAAATATTATATGTATGCATAAAATACATATTTCACTACATTTATAAATTATATATGTGATTTTTAAATAGAAGCTTAAGAACTTAAAAATAGCAATATACCTACTATGTGCCAGCCATGAAATTAAGGATGTCACATAAATGACACAATCTTTGTTTTCAAGAAAGGGCTCAGACTAGTATATACGGTTTACACTGTAACAAAACTACAAGAAGCATGATATAAAGACTAAGATAGAGAGTCCCAAAGAGCTGCAGAACCACATATAGTCATTCTTGTGGAAAATGAAAACATAAAAGAGGCAGTATCACAGTTTCCCAGGAGACATCATAGACACTGTTAGAACAAATTCAAATATATGGTTATAGATTTTTAAACAAAACAGTTTAATATTGATAATTATCATGTATTTTACAAACAAAATACTGTAAGCAAAATATGTGTAAAGATATTGCTGAAAATACACAAAAATGCTTCAAAAGGAAGAAACAGTAAGGAGTAAAAGATAAACAGGAGGGTGCTTCAAAAAACTTATAGAAAAACTGAATTAAAGATAAATTTATTTTTGTGCAAAAACAATCCATATATAGTTTCTCACAGTGCACATTTTCTAGTATTTTCCTTGCACTTTCACATTTGAGGTAGCATGAATGAAAAACCTTTTTAAGAAACACGGTATAAAAAAAAAAAAAACTGAAAAAACTGTGAGTATGGGGGCAAAGTTCCAGGAAAAACTAAGTCTTCCTGGAAACAGCTTAAGTTGTTACTGAAGAGATGAGTACCTTCTATATAGTCCTGAAGAATGAACACATATTGACTAGTCACTTTGCACACTCCTAAGAATGGCCTACCATAGGACTAGCCCTTCACTGACTCCTGAGAGATAAGCTCTGACCCACGGAATAGTCTGTAAATGAGTGTTCTGGATGTGAGGCTTGGGGCCACAGAATATTGGTCAGGCCAGACAGGTTACACTCACTGTGTGACTTATGGGAGAATGCCTATTTTAGGATGCCTGAAGCCATGAATCATACTGTACACAGATTTTATTCCAGGGTGGACTAAAGTCCAATTAACTGATGTCAGTTCTGCCAAGGATGCACTACTATGAGACTGATGCCTCAGTGAAAACCTCAAGACAGATTTTCTGCTGGAAATATTCCTGTGTATTGTTTCAGACTGTTGCTGGAATACCTATGCACCTCCCTGTTCTATATTAGAAGACACCTAGCTTGCACCTGCTTTCTCTTGGACGTCATACCATGTAGCTTTTCTCTTTGCTGATTTTAATTTGTCTTCCTCCCTTCACTGTACTAGAATTCAACCATGAATACAAGCTTTTACAAGTGTAAGTTATTCTAGTAGATCATCATTCCCAACACTGGCCCTGGAGACTGTCGCCTCAGCTAGAAAGTAGGAAACAGCATGCAAACTGAGAAAATAAAAAAGGAGCATACAAGAGAGCAGAAAATATCTAAATTCATATATATATATATATAATTACATGTATATAAAATACCAAATTAATGAAAAATTTCCTACAGCTAAATGAAGAAATATTCTTGTGAAAGGGCACAAAAGATGGAGATATTCTATGTTCTTAGCAAGAAACATCCAAAATTATGATACTATCAATTTTACCTGTGTAATATTAGGTGTTTTCCTTTTTTGAACTGCAGCCAAGTTAATTAAGATTCTTATAAATTTCAATCCTAGACTGACATAATGGTATATCAGTCTGGTGATATATATCTATACACACACACACACACACTTGTCTTCTTCTCATTCTAAATCCCTACTAAAATGATACTAAGGAATATCATTGTGACCCTATAGATTAAAACGTCAGCATCCCATTTGCATATGGAGCACCAGTTCAAGTCTTGGCTGCTCCATTTCTGATCCAGTATTGTCCTAATGCACATGGGACGACATTGTAAGTTAGCCCAATGATTTGGGCCCCTACCACCCATTTGGGAGACCTGGATGGGGCTCCTGGCTTCTGGTTTCAGCCTAGTCTAGCCTAGCCCAGCCATGCCTGTTGTGGCCATTATAAGAGTGAATCAGAGGATAAAGGCTCCCTTTCTCCCTCTCCCTTTGCCTTTCAAACAAATATTAAAAAAAAAAGAAAAAAGAAGAAGAAGAAGAAGAAGAAGAAGTTGCTACATCTTAATATACATGGACTAAAGGTAAACACAAAGATGCCTAAGTTTGGGAAATATTTATATTTTTAACTTCAGTTTAAGAAAATCATTTTAATTATCATATGAAAGGAAAACTGAGATACTAAAACAGAGTGAAAGTATGGTGAGGGACTAGTGTTTATGGCACACTGGGTTAAGCTGCCACATGCAACACTGGTTCAAGTCCCAGCTACTATTGTTTCCAACCCAGCTCCCAGCTAATATGCCTGAGAAGGCATCAGTAAAGGTCCAACTGCTTGGACCCGTGCCACCTATGTGGGAAATCAGGGTGAGTTTCTGGCTCCTGGCCTGACCCAGACCTGACTATTACAGGCCATTTGGAGAATGAACCAACAGACAGAAGATCTCTTTGTCTCTTCTGTGCTCTCTGTTGCTCTTTCAAGTAAATAAAATAAAAATAAACAACAGAAGGTCCTGTGAACCCAGGTGGGTGCTGTGGGTTAAGCTACTGACTGGGACTCCTGTAAGCCAAAGTGGAGTGCCCAAGTCTGAGTCCTGGTTACTGTTCTTCTGATCTAGCTTCCTGCTGAAGCACCTGGAGAGCAACGGATGACAACTCAAATACCTGAGTCCCTGCCATGCACATGGGAGACACAGATAAATTTTCTGGCTCCTGGCTTCGGCATGGTCCTGTCCTGGCTTTTGCCGTCACTTGGGGAGTGAACCAGTGGATGTCAAGATTTCTCTTTCTCCATCACTGTGTATGTCAAATAAATAAATCTTTAAGAGAGAGAGAGAGAGAGAGAGAGAGAGAGAGAGAGAGAGAGAAAGAAAAAGAAAAAGAGGAAAAGGAAAAGGAAAAGGAAAACAAAAAGAAAAAGAAAAAGAAATGCCAAGAAATTTGTTTCAATATAGTGAGGCTCTGGAGAACTGAATCACATAAAATGCAATGCAGTTATTGTGAAGCAAAACAATCTGTCCAATCCTGCTCATCCACCCATTAACAAGTTTCAGAGACTACAGATGGATTCCATGCGAAGCTACAGCTCCAAGGGACATACTGTGATAACAACTGTTCTAAGACACAGGCAGCAATACTAAATTCATGCCATTTTCAGTTTGATTGACCAAAATTGGGACTCTCGGGTCACATGCACTGTTTGGTGTTTCCCAGCCCAACCCTGCTCTACTCTGTACTTTTACCCTCACTAAAGAATTTTAAACTGCCTTTGGGGAATGAGAGCTGTGCTGAGGACAGGAGCCAATAATGATAAAATCACATCTAACTCTGCATTAATATAAAGTTTTAAAATCAGTACCTCTTAAGAATTTATACATATTTGTTTCTTTTCTTTTCTTTTTTTTTCTTTTTTGGACAGGCAGAGAGAGAGAGAGACTGAGAGAAAGGTCTTCCTTTTCCGTTGGCTCACCCTCCAATGGCCGCCGCGGCCGGCACACTGCGTTGACCTGAAGCCAGGAACCAGGTGTTTCTCCTGGTCTCCCATGCGGGTGCAGGACCCAAGCACTTGGGCCATCCTCCACTGTACTCCCTGGCCACAGCAGAAAGCTGGCCTGGAAGAGGGGCAACCGGGACAGGATCGGTGCCCCGACCGGGACTAGAACCTGGTGTGCCAGCGCCGCAGGCAGAGGATTAGCCTATTAAGCCGCGGCGCTAGCCATGAATTCATACATATTTGTTTCATTTAGTCCTTATAACAGCCCAATAAAGTAGGTTCCATTACTCTCCCCTCTTTTAAGGCAAGAAACTTGAGGTTCAGGGAAATCAGGAAATCTGAAAGCCATATAGCAAAGTAAAATAGGCAGGCCAAGATCTGAAACCAAGCTGTCTCATTCCACAGCCCACACGCTTAAAAAAAACACTAAAGTACTTCTTCTCTAATTAAAATGCTGGCCTATTAGTTACAAAATAAAAGACTACAAAAGTAGTCATAACAGAAATATAGAGGATAAATTTAAGATGAAGCAGAATCAATTGGACTTAATGAATAGCTGCATAATGACAAAACAGTTACAGCAAGGGAGGAATTTATAAATTCTAGATGATTCTCAAGTTTCTGGCAAGGGTAAATTCATGGATAATTACACAATTATTCAAAATGAGGGGAAAGTGTTTTAGCCAAAATATAATGGGTGAATTCTGCATAGATCATGTGTTCAACTAGCATCATCAAGGACCTGAGTGGTGTGGAGAGAATTGCTAGTGTGTATATAATTCAAATCTGAAATGCAGTTATTTTTACTGAGGAAGACTTGGTTACACCAACATTTACAAGATGAAAAAGAGCTTTCAGATTTAAGAGACTGCTTTTAACCATTTCCAACTGCAAATCACAAGAAGCACATGTCACATCAAAAGCCAGTACACAACTCTGAAACAAAACAAAAACAGAGCCGGCGCCGTGGCTCACTAGGCTAATCCTCTGCTTTGCGGCGCCGGCACACCGGGTTCTAGTCCCAGTCAGGGCACCGATCCTGTCCCGGTTGCCCCTCTTCCAGGCCAGCTCTCTGCTGTGGCCACGGAGTGCAGTGGAGGATGGCCCAAGTGCTTGGGCCCTGCACCCCATGGGAGACCAGGATAAACACCTGGCTCCTGCCATCGGATCAGCGCGGTGCGCTGGCCGCAGCGCGCCAACCACGGCGGCCATTGGAGGGTGAACCAACGGCAAAGGAAGACCTTTCTCTCTGTCTCTCTCTCACTATCCACTCTGCCTGTCCAAAAAAAAAAAAAAAAAGAAAAGAAAAAGAAAGAAAACAAATAGAGGTCAACTACTTTTCCATTAACCATTTGTGATCAACTTGTCAAAACTGTACCAATTTACCTTTAGAACTACATGCCGTGCTTTAAATATCTCTTAACTCTCTGAATGACCTCATAAACTTTTTATTCAGCTCTAGCCTCTCCGGTGTCCTCAAGCAGTCATGCAAAGCCTTCAATCATTAATAATTATTTTCTTTGGCCGCGCTGTGGCTCATTTGGCTAATCCTCTGCCTGTGGTGCCGGCACCCCATATGGGTGTCAGGTTCTAGTCTCGGTTGCTCTTCTTCCAGGCCAGCTCTCTGCTGTGGCCCGGGAGGGCAATGCAGGATGGCCCAAGTGCTTGGGCCGCTGCACCTGCATGGGAGACCAGGAAGAAGGATCTGGCTCCTGGCTTCAGATCGGTGCAGCGCTGGCGGTAAAAGGCAATTTGGGGAGTGAACCAACGGAAGGAAGACCTTTATCTCTGTCTCTCTCTCTCTCTCTCAGTCTGTATCTCTACCTGTCAAATAAAGAAATAAATAAAATACATTGACTTCAATAAAAAATTTAAAAAATAATTCTTTTCCCAGAAAATAATTAAAAATGAAAAATTGCAGATACATTTGCAGGTGGACAAGGGAGTTAAAGGAATTTACATCTATGGCCTCATTACATAAATGAAAGGCCAGTCCAAGTGACAAAGTCCAGTGCAATCAGTGTTCCAAGTGTTGCTGGGAGCTGGCATTGTGGCACAGTGGGTTAAGTTGCCACCTTATGAAGCCAGCATGCCCCGAGAGTACCAGTTCCAATCCCAGCTGCTCCACTTACAATCCAGCTCTCCAATAATGTGCTTGGGAAAGCACTGAAAGAAGGCTCCAGAGCTTGGACCCCTGCCACTCCCACGGGAGACACACATGAAGTTCCAGGCTCCTGGCTTCAGCCCAGCAGAGTCATGAACCAGCAATTCATTCAATCTCTCTCTCTCTCTCTTTCTTTCTGCAACTCTGTCTTTCAAATAAATTTAAAAAAAAATTAAAGAAGAGAAAGAAGATTTGGCTGGAATAACCCAGGAAATTGGGAGAAATGAAATGAGAGAGAACAACAACACTGTCAGGTAGTTCGAATCTACCTGAACTGGAAAGGTGTAACCATTTCTAAGACTAATTTCTCTCCACATCACATTCCTATGTTCCATTTAGCTCTGTTCCCAACTTAGGTGCACAGAGCAATAAACATATAGGAAGCAATATATATTTGCTGAGAGGAACAAAACAAAATAAGAAATACTAACTGGAGGCAGGCATCCAGCACAGTAGTTAAGGCACCAATATCCCATATCAGAGTGCTTGGTTTCAAGACCAGTTCAGCTTCCAATTACAGCTTCCTGCTAAGGAACACCCTGGGAGACAACACTCACAAGGAAGACCCAGACTGAGTTCCTGGCTCCTGGTTTTGGCCTGGCCCAGCCCCAGCTACTACCAGCATTTGGAGAATGAACTAGCAGATAGGAGGCCTCTCTCTGTCTCTTTAAAATAAAATGAAAATTTTAAAAAATTCTGATGCAACAGAACAGTGATATCTTCTACAAAAACTTCAAAGCAATGAAAGTAGCAGCAGACAGATGTCAGTAGGAGTATGGATGGCTAAGGTTGTGCAATGTTGAATATGCTGCAAAATCTTACGAAAAAGCTGAGACAGAATGCTTTGCAAGGAAGGCAGAATAAAGAAAAACTGGAGTTATAGGAGAAAATAATTTATACACATACTGGTTTAATTCCTATAAAATAATATCATAGAGTAACCTATAAGAGTATTTAAGATTTTGCTGGTAACTCCTGCAAATTTCTACAAGTCAGTTTTAAAATTAAGAATGAAATGGGCTTAAGTTGAAGTCACAGCTGTATAAGGTCACGCATGTATACACATATAACACTGACATAAAAACATAACAAAAGATATTCAGGAAATACATTCAGTGTGGATATTACAATAAAGTTTCTTGGTATTCTTTTTTTTAAAAAAAGATTTATTTATTTATTTATTTATTTATTTGAAAGTCAGAGTTACACAGAGAGAGAAGGAGAGGCAGAGAGAGAGAAAGAGAGAGGGATCTTCCGTCTGCTGGTTCACTCCCCAAATGGCCACAACGGCCAGAGCTGTGCCAATCTGAAGCCAGGAGCCAAAGCTTCTTCCAGATCTCCCACGTGGGTGCAGGGGCCCAAGGACTTGGGCCATCTTCTATTGCTTTCCCAGGCCATCGCCGAGAGCGGGATTGGAGGTGGAACAGCCGGGACACGAACTGGTGCCCATATGGGGTGCCGGCACTGCAGGCGGCGGCTTTACCCACTACACCACAGCGCCAGCTCCTCTTGGTATTCTTAAAACTTCTTATATTCTTAAAGATATATGTGTTTAAATAAAAACAAAAAGTTTCATCAGAAAATTATGAGCAGTTCATTACCAAATATAGCAATGTTTTTCCTATACTTAACTTCATCCGGGTCTCCCATACGGGTGGCAAGGGCCCAAACACTTGCGCCATCTTTTGCTGCTTTTCCCAGGCCACTAGCAGAGAGCTGGATTGGAAGTGGAGCAGCCAGGCCTCCAACCAGTACCCATATGAGATGCCAGTGTCACAGAATGTGGCTTTACCTGCTATGCCACAACACTAGTCCCTTAGTAGTTATTTTTAAAATGCAATTTTAGGGGCAGGTATTTGGTAAAGCAGTTAGTAAATCGCTTGACAGACACATCTCATATCAGAATGCCTGGGTTCAAGTCCCATCCCCGCTTCTGATTACAGCTTCATGTTAACACACAGTGAGAGACAGCAGATGATGGTTCAAATACTTGGGGTCCCTGTCCCCAATGTGGAAAACTGAGATGGAGTTCCTTGCTTTGGTCTGGCAAAGTCCTGGTTGTTTCTGGCATGTAGGGAGTGAATCAGTGGATGAAAAAAATCTCTGTGTCTGGCAAAACAGCTCAGCGAACAATTTACTAAGATTTTTTTACATTTGTAAAGTAGAAGAAAGAAGGAAATAGTTACAGAGACTGTATGTGGCATACAAAGCCTAAATTAACCCCCAAAGCTTTACAACAAATTTGATAAACATCTAGTATAAATGAATGATCTGTCACAAAATCAGATGGAAACTATATGATACAACCAGAAACTCTGAAAGTTCTTGAATTCAAGCACTCAACTCCAAGCAGAGGATACAATTCACAGGAGACAGGATCTCAGCCTACATGTGTTCATGTGTGCTTGTGTGTATGAACTTGCATGCAAGTAGGTGTTTTCTCTCTTTTTATGGAGGAAGGAGGTATGAACTACAAAGATTCTGTAGAACCTGGGCTGTGATCAAGAAGACCCAGGCTTCCGAGGTTGCCTGAGTCCAGTGCATCTTTTTATTCACTGCCTCCTTTAGTAATCACCTGAATTCTGCACTGACAGGCTCACTCAATTAGTCACAAAGAGATCATGAGATCTGATCCTCCAACCCCAGCTGTACTAGCTGAGCAAGGCAACAGTGAGACTCTGTTACTCTTGGAATAAGGCATTTAATTAGAAAATACATTCAATACAGAGCAGCTAAAACAAAGTGTATCATGTCTTCCATGGTCTGCTGGTTCACCACTAATAACCATACCACTATGCCCGAACTCAACACCATAAAGGGAGCCATATGTGTAAATAAGAAACAACACATTCCATTTGAGGAGCTCCACGGACTTCAGACCAACCTGAACAACTGAACAAGTTGGCTGACTCCTCCTGAGGCAGAACTAATGGAAGAAACAAAAGAGAAATTGAGTTTCTAGGAAAAAAAAAAAAAAAAAGTAATGAGCACTCTCTGGGAAAAAATGTCATTAGAATAAATATTACAAATACAAAATTGAACCCAGCTAGAATTAAATAAATATGATTTTCACATTTGGAAACTTTTTTTTTTTTCATTTGAAAACTTAGAAGACCTTGTGGAGGGGGTCAGAAATGAAAAGGAGAGGGGAGGGAAGGAAGCCGGGGGAGGGGAGCCGAGGAGGAAGGGGCATTTGTTGCAGCAGTTAGGAAGCAACTGAAACACTTGCATCTTATATTACAGAGCAAGTCCCAGCTATCCTGACCCTAGTTTCCAGGGAGGCAGTAGGTGAGGGCTCAAATAGATGGATCTCTGCTACCCACACAGAAAACCTGGATCCAGTTCCTGGTCCCCAGGCATTTGGGGAGTGAACCAGCAGATGGGATTTTCTGTATTTCTCCCTTTGTCTGTTTCTCTCTGCCTCTCGAAAAATATTGGCGGGGGTGAGGGGTAGGTGGGTGTGTTGGGGCAGTGGCATTGTGGCTTAGGGGTTAAGCTGCTGCCTGTGACACTGACATTCCATATTTTTTTTCTTTTTTTGACAGGCAGAGTGGATAGTGAGAGAGAGAGAGAGTCAAAGAGAAAGGTCTTCCTTTTTGCCGTTGGTTCACCCTCCAATGGCCACTGGGGCCGGCGCATCGCACTGATCCGAAGCCAGGAGCCAGGTGCTTCTCCTGGTCTCCCATGCGGGTGCAGGGCCCAAGGACTTGGGCCATCCTCCACTGCCTTCCCGGGCCATAGCAGAGAGCTGGCCTGGAAGAGGGGCAACCGGGACAGAATCCGGCGCCCAGACCGGGACTAGAACCCGGTGTGCCGGCACCACAAGGCGGAGGATTAGCCTGTTGAGCCACGGCGCCGGCCGACATTCCATATAAGCGCTGGCTCAAGTCCCAGCAGCTCCACTGCTGATCCAGCTACATGCTAATGTACCCCAGGAAAGCAGCCTTAGATGACCCCAAATGCCTGGTCCCTGCCACCAACAGGGGAGATTCTCATGGCTTCAATTTGGCTCAGCTACAGTCATTTGAGGAACCATAAGATGGAAGATCTTTCAAATAAACAAATAAATTTTTAAAAAATAAAAAATATTTCTGAAAAAGGAAAAAATATAGATTATCTAATCTAAATTCAAGTCAAAAACATTAATTAGGACAAGGAGGAATAGTATCCAACAATGAAGGATACAATTAACAAATTCAAAAATTTCACGGAGCAAAGAAGATAGCAACAACTAACAAAATGCAGAAACACATGTAAATACATGAACATGGTATTCAAAAGCAAAGTACGGGGGCCCACGCTGTGGCATAGCAAGTAAAGCTACCGCCTGCAGTGCTGGCATCCCATATGAGTGCTAGTTCCAGTCCCAGCTGCTCCACTTCTAATCCGGCTCTCTGCTATGGCCTGGGAAAGCAGTGGTAGATGGTCCAAGTGCTTGGGCCCCTGTGTGGGAGACCCGGAGGACGCTCCTGGTTCCTGGTTCCGGATTGGCGCAGCTCTGACCGTTGTGGCCAACTGGAGAGTAAATTAGTGGATGCCAGACTTCTCTCTCTTTCTGTAACTGCCTTTCAAGTAAATAATCTTTTAAAAATATATGGGCCGGCGCCATGGCTCAATAGGCTAATCCTCCGCCTGCAGCGCTGGCACACCGGGTTCTAGTCCCGGTCGGGGCACCGAATTCTGTCCTGGTTGCCCCTCTTCCAGGCCAGCTCTCTGCTGTGGCCAGGGAGTGCAGTGGAGGATGGCCCAAGTCCTTGGGCCCTGCACCCGCATGGGAGACCAGGAGAAGCACCTGGCTCCTGGCTTCGGATTAGCACAATGCGCTGGCCGCAGTGCGCCGGCCGTGGCGGCCATTGGAGGGTGAACCAACGGCAAAAGGAAGACTGGAAGTCTTTTCTGTCTCTCTCTCTCTCTCACTGTCCACTCTGCCTGTCAAAAAAAATATAAAGATTAAAAAATAAAAAAAATATAAAAATTGTAGTGGATGTCAAGATGATATATCTTTATTCAATTTCTGTAATACAGAAAATTCTGACATGTTTGGCTTTCAAACACACTTAATGGGGAAAAAAATAATTTACAGTAGCATAAATCTTTTTATCTATAGTTGTCCCGTTCAGGATAAATATTGCTGCAGAAATCCAAAGTAAAGCATTTGATTATAGGGTACCACTACACACTCTGCTGAATACTTAAGTACCATATTGCTCTTGTGAACATTTAGGCATCCCAAAACACATTTAACACCAAAGTTGAATCTAGAAATGGAATTTTTAAATTTAAAAATGGGAAAACATTGTTTTTGTGGGTCCACAAAACTGTAATCTTTTAACTTGATCACAAAAAGAAAAAAAGATACCAACAACTAAAAGGTTTACCTAACTACATAATAGATACAATTCAACAAACCTTAGAAAAAATTAAAACGGTGTGCCCTTCCCAAAGTAAAATAACTGCTAATTAAGAATACCGTAGTTTAAATAGAAATATTTTAAGTGAAGTTTTTAAAAATTAACAAAGCGGGAAGCATATTACAACATAATGTTATCTTCTTCTCATCTGTTCCCTTTTTTTTTTTAATATTTCATTTATTTACCTGAGAGCAGAATTACCGACAGTGGGAGAGAGAGAAAAGTCTTCTATCAGATAATTTACTCCCCAAATGCCCACAACAGCCGGAGCTGGGCCAATTTAAAGTCAGGAGCCAGGAGCTTCTTCCTAATCTCCCACTCGGGTGCAGGGGCCTATGCAGTTGTTCCATCTTCTACTGATTTCCCAGGCCATCAGCAGGGAGCTGGACTGGAAGAGCAGCCGGGACACAAACTGGCACCCACCCACATAGGATGCTGGAACCACAGGCGGAGGCTAAGCCTACGGCACCACAGCGCTGTAACTATCTTTTCCCTTTTTTACTTGAGAGGCAGAGAGACAGGAAAGCAAGCTCCCACCCTTTGGTTCACTCCCCAGATGCCTGCAACTGAAGCCAGCAAGTTATGAACACAATCCAGGTCTCCTACATAGATGGCAGGTATCTAACTAGTTGAGCCATCAAAACTGGAGGAAGGTGGATGAGGAACTGGAGTCCAAACTGAGAGCACTCCTATGTGGAACACTGACATCTTAATTGCTAGGCTAAATGCCCATCCCATAACATAATGTATCTTATTTCACAACAAAAGTTTTTTCAAAAAAAAAAAATACAGAGGAAAATACTTGGCTCTGTGGTTCTTATTATAGAAAATAGTAAATGTGAGCTTATCTTTTAAAGATACAGAGTTACAGTTAAAACTACTGAAAATTAAAGACAAGCAAATTCTGAGACAAATAACTCAAACATAAGAGGGAACGATAGATTAACAACAGTAATAACAACACTTAGCAGAAATAAGACACCAGAAGACCATGAGATTATGTAATTCAAAGTGGTAAAAGAAAAAATTGCCAGGGCTAGCACTGTGGCGTAGTGGGTAAAGGCCACCATCCGCGACATCAGCATCCCACATGACTACCAGTTCATGTCCCGACTGCTCCACTTCAGATCCAGCGCCCTGCTGACGGGCTAGGAAAAGCAGTGGAAGCCGGCTGAAGTGCTTGGGCCCTTCCACCCACTGCCCCCGGCTTTGGGCTGACTCAGTCCTGGCTATCGCAGCCACTTGGAGAGTGAACCAGCAGAAGGAAGAACTCTCTCTTCCCCCTCCCCCTCTGTAACTGACTTTCAAATCAATAAACCTTTTTAAAAAAATGTCAACAATAAAATTCTACATACATCAAAACCACCCTATAAAATAAAAAAGGCATATCCAGGCCTAGGAGGGCAGTGGAGGATGGCCCAAGTGCTTACTTGGGTCCCTGCACCCACATGGGAGACCAGGAGGAAGCACCCGGTTCCTGGCTTCGGATCGGCATAGCTGTAGCGGCCATTAGGGGAGTGAACCAGCGGAGGGAGGACCTTTCTCTCTCCCTCTCACTGTCTATAACTCTGTGTGTGTGTGTGTGTGTGTCTCTCTCTCTCGCTGTCTAACTCTGCAATAATAATAATAATAATAATAAAAGGCATATACAGGTAAACATGCTATAAGTCAATCAGCCTTACAAGAAATACTAAAAATGGCTCTTCAGACACAAAGTGCTATCAGACAGTAACTAAAATACATGCAAAGAAATAAACAGAGCCAGTGGTCTGGAGCAGCAGGTTAAGTTATTTCCTACAATGCTGGCATCCCATTTGAGCAACTATTCTGAGTTCTAGCTGCTCCACTTCCAATCCAGCTCCCTGCTAACATGCCTGGGAAAGCAGTGGAAGATGGCCCCAAAAGTGCCTGGAACCCTGCCAACAACGCAGGAGATCCTGATGGAGTTCCAGACTCCTGCCTTACACCTGACTCACCTCTCACCATTGCAGCCATTTGGGGAGTGAATCAGTGAATGGAAGGATGGTCTCTCTCTCTCTCTCTCTAACTCTGCTTTTCAAATAAAAAAAATAAATCTTTTTTTTTTTTTTTTTGGACAGGCAGAGTGGATAGTAAGAGAGAGAGACAGAGAGAAAGGTCTTGCTTTTTGCCATTGGTTCACCCTCCAATGGCTGCTACGGCCAGTGCATCTCGTTGATCCGAAGCCAGAAGCCAGGTGCTTCTCCTGGTCTCCCATGCGGGTGCAGGGCCCAAGCACTTGGGCCATCCTCCACTGCCTTCCCGGGCCATAGCAGAGAGCTGGCCTAGAAGAGGGGCAACCAGGATAGAATCCGGCGCTCCAACCAGGACTAGAACCTGGTGTGCCGGCGCCGCAAGGCGGAGGATTAGCCTGTTAAGCCACGGCGCTGGCCGAAAATAAATCTTAAAATCAAAATATAGGGAAAAAATAAAGAGTTCTGATAAGGCTAACTACATAGGTAAATATATAGCATATGTAAGTTGACTTTTTCACTTTCCTTAACTGATTTAAAAGAAAACTGTAAAAAATAGTAATAGCAAAAAAGAAGTGAAAGGGATGAAGGTATGGTGGAGAAAGAACACACCACCACACTGGAATCCACAACTGGAATCCATAGCTTAAGATTACTAGAAATAGTAATTAAATATGTTAATATAAAGGCTCTATAAAATAGTTTGCTCTCTCTTAGCTTCTTTAAAAACTGTTAAGAGTCAGGCTAATCCTCCGCCTTGCGGCGCCGGCACACCGGGTTCTAGTCCCAGTTGGGGCGCCGGATTCTATCCCGGTTGCCCCTCTTCCAGGCCAGCTCTCTGCTATGGCCCGGGAAGGCAGTGGAGGATGGCCCAAGTCCTTGGGCCCTGCACCCCCATGGGAGACCAGGAGAAGCACCTGGCTCCTGCCTTCGGATCAGCGCGATGCGCCGGCCGCAGCGGCCACTGGAGGGTGAACCAACGGCAAAAAGCAAGACCTTTCTCTCTGTTTCTCTCTCACTATCCACTCTGCCTGTCAAAAAAAAAAAAAAAAAGCAGATACCATAACACAATACTGCGGGCATATATGCTACATATTTAACAATAATACAAAGGAAGGGAGAGAAAAAAGTAGCTATACTGAAGGGAAGCTTCTGTGTTTTACTGAAGTTAGTCATTTGAAGTAAAGTGATAATTTAGATGTGTATTTTAATCTGTAATACAATCACTAAGAAAGGTGTGTGGAGACGCCCACATCTCATGGCCCATGTCCCACTCCACTCCTGACTCGTGCTTCCTGCTAATGTGGATCCTGAGAGGCAGTGAAGACAGCTCAAGTGACCGAGTTCTTGCTACCCATATAAAGTACAACTGGAATGACTTTCTACCCTCATTTGGGGAGTGAGCCAGCAAACAGAAATTTTCACACATGCACTATCTCTAATAAATTTTTTAAATAAATGAATACATTTTTAAAATAATTAACTCAGTAATTACAAAACATCAACAAAGGAATTTCAACAGTATACTAAGGGCAAGTACTAGCAGAGTGGTTAAGGTACCTTAAGACACTGCCTGGGAAGTCCACATCCCATATCAGACGGCCTGTGTCTGAATTCTGGCTCTGCTTCCACTTCTAGCTTTCTGCTAATGCAGAAAGATGGTGCAAGTACCTGAGTCCTTGTCACCCGCCTCAGGCAGTCTAAGTTCCTGGCCCAAGGCTTCAGCCTGGCCCAGCCCCAGCTGTTGTTGGCATTTGGGAAATGAACTAGCGCATGGGAGATCTGTGTGCATCTGCCTTTCAAATAAATGAAATAAAGAAAATGGCACACTAGAAAATACCTAATACAAAAGGTAAAGAACAGACAAAAATACATGAGCTAAACAGAAACAAACAGTAAAACCAATATAAATCTTGTATTAATAATGACAGTAAGTGGGACTGACAAGCACTACAATGAAAAAAGAGATGGGCAGATAAGATAAGATCAACTATGTACTGTTTACAAAAGACATGCTTTAGATCAAAGATGTGCTAGATGAAAGAAAAAATGATGAAAAAGATAGATCACAGAACACTAATTATAAAGGAGCTCAAGTGGCTATATTAGTATCAGATAAAATAGATTTTTACACAAAAATAATTTCTAGAGACAAAAGTGAATGTTTTGCAATGATAAAAATATCAATTCTCAGGCAAACAATCAAACAATATATATACCTAACAAAAGAGCTTCACAATACATGGAGAAAAACTTGGCAAAACTGAAGTCACAGAGAAACAAAATGAAGTATAAAGATGAACAAAAAATGCTACCCCCACCCTAAAATAAACAATCTTCACTACCTGTGGGACAATCATTAACTGGTCTAATATACGAGTCCCAAAAAGAGAGCAAGTTTTTTTAAGAAAAAAAAAAAGGCTGGGGGCTGGTGCTGTGCTGCAGTGGGTTAAGCCTTTGCTTGCAACACTGGTATCCCATATGGGCGCCAGTTCGAGTCCTGGCTGCTCCTCTTCTGATCCAGCTCTCTGCTATGGCCTGAGAAGGCAGTGGAGGATGGCCCAAGTGCTTGGACCCCTGCACTCACAAGGGAGACCTGAAGAAGCTCTTAGCTCCTGGCTTCAGATCAGCCCAGCTCCAGCCGTTGAGCCGTTTGGGGGAGTGAACCAGAAGATGGAAGACCTCTCTCTGTCTCTCTCCGCCTATAACTCCACCTCCCAAATAAATAAACAGAATCTTTAAAAAAAAAAAAAAAAGAAAAAGAAAAAAGAAAAATTATTTAAGAATGAATGACAAAATTTTTCTCACTTTAATATACTATAATCCAGAGATGTTAAGAAACCTCAATATTGCGGAACCTAACACCACTAAACAGAACTATGCAAAAGTACTTCATATTCAGGACAGGCATATGACAAAATGCATCCCGTATCAGAGTGCCTGGCTCAAGTCCCAACTTAGCTGTGTTTCTAATCCAGCTTCCTGCTAATGCACACCCTGGGAGGCAGCAGACGATGGCTCAAGTACTTGGGTCCCTGCCACCCATTCTGGCTTCAGTAGGGCACAGCTAAGGCTATCACAGGTATCTGGAGAGTGAACCAGCAGATGGAAGATCTCTCTCAGCTTTTAAAAATAAATAGGGGCCAACGTTGTGGCATAGCAGGTTAAGCCTCTGCCTGCAACACTGGAATCCCATGTGGGTGCTGGCTCGAGTCCCAGCTGCTCGACTTCTAATCCAGATCTCTGCTAATGTGCCTGGGAAAGCAGCAAAAGACGGCCCAAGTGCTAGGGCCCCTGCACCCACATATGAGACTCAGAAGCAGCTCTGGGATCCTAGCTTCGGCTTGGCCCAGGTGCAGCCATTTGTGGAATGAACTAGTGGATGGGGGAGCTCCAACTCTCTCTTTCCCTCTTTTTCTACAACTCTTTCAAAATAAATAAAACAAATCTTTGAAAGATTAAATAATTTTGTTAAAGTATACCATAATAAAATTGATGAAAACTAGTAATAGTTTTAAAGGCAGAGGGGAAAACTACACACTTTACATACTTGAGAACAAAGACAATGACAGATCTTTCATTAGAAGCTATGCAGGACGTTAGGTTAGTACAATGACACCTTTAAGGTAGTGAAAGCAAGGAAATAAGTGAATAAGTGAACTAATTAAAACCCACAGGTTGGGGTTGAGTGTGGTACTGCTGCACAGTGGGTTCAGTCATACATCCTCAGAATCCCTCGCCAGAGTGCTGTGTTCCAGTCCCAGCTATAATGCTTCTGATCCAGCTGCCTGCTAATGTGCCTGGGAAGGCAGTAGAGGATGGCCCAATTACTTAGGCCCCTGCCACCCACCTATGTAGAGACCTGGATGGCGTTACTGGCTCCTGGCTTCATTCAACCTAGCCCAGTTCCAGCTGTTTCAGCCATCTGGGGAGAAAGCCAGCAGATGCTAACTTTTTACCCTCCCTCCCTCCCTCCCTCCCTCCCTGCCTCCTTTCCTCTCCTCCCCCTGATGTCCTATATTTCAAATAAGTAAATACTTTTAAAAAACAGTTACATGGGGCTAGTGCTATGGCACAGCAAGTTAAGCTGCCTCTTATGATGCTGGCATCCCATATCAAAGTGCCGGTTTGAGTTCTAGCTGTGCTGCTTCTGATCCAGCTCCCTGCTAGTACACCTGAGAAGAAAGATGACCCAGGTACTTGGGTCCCTGACACCCATGGGAGAGGACCATGATGGAGTTCCTAGCTCCTGGCTTTGGCCTGAACCAGACCTGGTTGTTGTTCCCATTTAATGAGAGAACCAGCAGATGGAAGATCTCTGTCTCTGTATCTCCCTATCACTCTGCCTTTCAAATAAATAAATATATTTTATTTTTCAAGCTTCAAATGACTGGAAAAAATTAAAAACAACTGAGATTACACATTCAACAGAATACCATTAACTACAACAAATGAAAAATAGCCTGACAGCAGTTTAAAAGGAACAGAAATGTAGGGGTTAATGTACTGGTGCAGCGGGTTAATATGCCATCTCCAACAGCAGTGCCCCATATGGGTGGGTCTCCACTTCCAATTCAGCTCCCTGCTAATGCACCTGGGAGAGCAGTGGAAGACGGCCCAGGTGCTTGAGTCCCTGGACCCATGTGGGAAACCAGGATGGGGCTTCCTGGCTCCTGGCATCAGCCTGGCCAAGCCCTGGACATTGTGGCCATTTGGGGAGTAAATTAGTGGATGGAAGCTCACTCGATGGCACACGCTCTCTCTTTCCCTCCTTTACCCTCCCTCCAACTCTGCCTTTCAAACAAATAAATCTTTAAAAAAAAAAAATTTAGGGGGGTCGGGCTATGGCATAGCAGGTTAAGCCACCACCTGCAGCAGGTTAACGCCCTGGCCTGAAGCGCCAGCATCCCATATAGGTGCCAGTTTGAGTCCTGCCTGCACCACTTGCAATCCAGCTCTCTGCTATAGCCTGGGAAAGCAGAAGATGGCCCAAGTCCTTGGGCCCCTGCACCTGCATGGGAGACCTAAAAAAAGCTCCTGGCTTCAGATCAGTGCATCTCTGGCCTTTGCGGCCAATTGGGGTGTGAACCAGAGGAAGCAAAGACCCCTCTTGCTCACTCGCTCGCTCGCTCTCTGCCTTTTCTTCTCTCTCTCTGGTGTAACTCTGACTTTCAAATAAATAAATAAATCTTTAAAAAAAATTCAAAAACAAAACAGCTAAATAGGACAGGGGAGAACTATTCAAATGAAAGGAGACAATGACAAAGGTAGAATCATGCTGAAACTACTTGATAGACTTTCATGGGTGGGTAAAAACAGAACAATATAAAATAAGTGTATAATTTTTTTTAAAGATTTTATTTATTTGAGAGATAGAGCTACAGACAGTGAGAGGGAGAAACAGAAAGGTCTTCTGTCCATTGGTTCACTCCCCAAATGGCCACAACGCCCAGAGCTGTGCCAATCCGAAGCCAGGAGCCAGGTGCCAGGTGCTTCTTCCTGATCTCCCATGTGAGTACAGGGGCCCAAAGACTTCAGCCATCTTCTACTGCTTCCCAGGCCACAGCAGAGAGCTGGATCGGAAGAGGAGCAGCGGGGACTAAAACCAGAGCCCATATGTGATGCCTGCGCCGCAGGCGGAGGATTAACCTATTGCACCACGACGCCAGCCCAAAAATAAATGTATAATTTAGCCATTTATATATTCCAGGAATAAAAAATACACATTTTTTGGTATGACTGTGTAACACAAACTTTGATCCTGTATTTAGCTATCAAAAGCAAACAAGAAATACACCTTTCAATTCAAAAGGTACCGATTTTTACATTCCACAGGTGAAATTTATCAAAAGGATAAGACTGATACAAAACTCCAAAGATCTCCCATAAGAAATCAAAATTAAAGTCACAAGCTATTAGAAAACAAAGTAATATAAACTATTCATATTCATATTACTGGTATCTGTAGCCTTAAATTTAAAGAACACTAAAAATAACTCAGTTCTTTCACTGAGAAATTTAAAAAATACAATAAACCAAAGTGTATAAACAGAATTAAATATAAAGCTCAAAGTGAAAGACACATTACCAAAAACAAAACTAAGGAAAAACTAGTGACATAAAAACAACTTCTCTGGGCCCAGCATTGTGGTCTAACAGGTTAAGCCACCACCTATAATGCTGGCATCCCATATGGGCCCAATTTCTAGCTCTTCCACTTCTGATCCAGCTCCCTGCTAATATGCCTAGAAAACTATGCAGAAGATGGTCCAAGTGCTTGGCCCCTGCACCCACGTGGGAGACTCAGAAAAAGTTCCAGGCTCCTGGCTTTGGCCTGGTCCATCCCAGCTGTTGTGGCCGTTTGGGGAGTGAACCAGTGGATGAAAGATCTCTCTCTCTCTCTCTCTCTCTCTCTAACTCTGCCTTTCAAATAAATAAAATAAATAATTTATTTGAAAGCCACATTTAAGAATCTAATTAAAAAAAAAACCACATGTAAAAGGCAGGTTGAAAATGGAGAAGGCAATAAATACAAAAGAATTTTCAAATAATATTATAAGGTCAGCAAATACTCATGGGACACTAAAGTAATTTTAAGATCTTGAGTTCATGGACAAATTCCTGGAAAAACATGTTTTATCAAAGCAAACCAAGAAGTAAACTTTCATACATGTATAAGCACGTAAATATTTTTAAAAGCAGCCGTTATGGTGTTGGTGTTTAGCCTGGTGGTTAAGGCGCCTATAATCCACCCTGGAATACCTGGATTTGATACCCATCTCTGACTCCTCTGAGTCCAGCTTCCTACTTATGCAGACTCTGGGTGGCAGTGTTAATGGCTCCCGTAATTGTTTTCTTGCCACCCATGAATTCAGTTCCTAATTCCTGGCATCAGCCCTGGCCCAGTCCTACCCATTCTAAGTATTTCTGGAGTGAACCAGTAGATGGGCACTCTCTCTGTCTCTCCATCTCCCTCATTCTCTTTGCTTCTCAAATAACTTTAAAAATAAAAATTTTAAGCTGACATTTTAGAAAAAAATCTGATGGTTTATAGATGAGTAAGGTTTAAAGAACAAATAAGCATTCCACTTCCAAAATTAATCTAGAACAAAAGAATGGGGGAAAAAATCTTAATTCATTTTATACAACCCAACACTGCTTTAATATTTGCATCTGACAAATACAAAAGAGGAAAACCACAAACCATCCTGCATTTCTAAATAAATTACTAGTAAACAATCTGGGGAAAAAAAAAAACAGTATTATCACACTGAAGTAGGTTTATATTAGGAATCCAAATATTATTCAAATATTTGAAAATTTAATAAAATAATCATACCAAAACTGAAGAGGAAAATCAGTTATATATAAAGAGATACTAAAGTGGCATATGATAAAATTTAGACATTACTAATAATTACACTAATAAAGTCAACATCTTAGATATGACAAAATCATTTATCCAAACAGCAAATATAATTTGAAACTCACAAGACATAAAACCTTTTCAAGTCAGAAATCAGGCATCACTTATCAAAGAGTCGATACACAAAACAATTAGTGGCATAGACTCTGAAATCAAACTACAATGGCACACCCTCTTAATCATAGGGGATTCTTTCCAAGACCCTCAAGTGAATGTCTAAAATCTCATACTCCAACTACAGGTGCTACCATACCATATGGGCACTCCTTTTCCAATCCAGCTCCCTGCTAATGGCCTGGGAAAGCAGTGGAGGATGGCTCAAATACTTAAGCCTCTGCATCACGTGGGAGGCCTGGAAAAACCTCCTGGCTCCTGACTTCAGATCAGCCCAGCTCTGCCATTATGGCCACTTGGGGAGTGAACCAGCGGATAGAAAGCCTCTCTCTCTCTGTCCCTCCCTTTGTTTGTAATTCTGCCTCCCAAATAAATAAATAAATAAATAAATCTTTACAAAAATACTATACACACACACAATGTTTGTTCACTATATACATACCTATGAGTAAACTTAATTTATGATTCAAGCACAGTAAAAAAATAGAAAATGTAACAATTATAACAATACATGTACTATAGTACAATTATAACAATATATGAGCACTGTAGTAAAAGTTAGGTGAGTGTGGTCTCTCTTTCAAAATATGTTGTTGGAATACTCACCCTTCTTTTAATGTGAGATACTGGATACAACACCAACATGATGAAATAAAGGAGTACCCTGAACCAGTACAAATTAAATCTTACCAATTTTTTACTTCTGAAATCTTCCATTTAATTTTTCTGGACCACAGCTAAGCACAGATAAATGAAACCATAGAAAGCAAAACTGCAGATAAGGGAGGACTACTAATATCTCAGGTATTCTACACTTTCTAAAACTGCATTCTCCTGTACTAAGTCACTTGGAGATTCTGATTTTTAAGATTCATTTAATTATTTGAAAGGAGGGAGGGAGAGGGAAAGCGAGATCTTCCATCCACTAGTTCACTCCCAAAATGGCTTTAACAGCCAGGGCTGGGTCAAGTTGAAGCCAGGAGCAAGGAACACCATGTGGGTCTCCCAACTGGGTGGCAGGGGCCCAAATACCTGGGTCATCATCTGCTGCCTACCCAGGTGCACTAACAGGAAGCTGAAAGGCAAGCAGAACAGCAGAAATTTTAACCAGCACTCCAGGTATGGGTACTAGAGTTCCAAATGACAGCTAAACTGGCTTCCCCACACTGGCCGCAGCTATTTGATTTTATATATTAAAAATTTTTTCACTTATTTGAGAAAAAGAAGGAAACAGACTGAGAGAGCTCCCTTGTGCTGATCCACTCCCCAAATGCCCACAATGAGGGTAGGGGTGGGGGTGGGGGTACTAACGCGGGAGCCAAGAACTCAATCCAGGTTTCTCATGTCTCGTAGTACGAGAGGAACCCAACTGCTTGAGCAATCAACTGCTGCCTTGAAAGGTCTACATTAGGAAGAAGCTGGAGTCAGGAGTCAGAGCTAGGGATCAAAGCCAGATTCTCCAATGTGGAGCTGTCCTAATCAGCATCTTAACTACTAAGCCAAATGCCTGACCTTCTCGTTGACTTTAAGATACCTAAAATAAATTTAAAAGTTGAGAGTTGCACTAGCCACTTACCAAGTAAGCTACCTACTGTACTGGTTACCACACTGGACAGTACAGATACACATTTTCATTATTTCAGCAAAGTGTGTTACCCAGTAACACTCTCAAATACTTAGGAGCTGGCATTATGCTGCAGCAGGTTAAGCTTCTACCTGCAATGCAGGCATCCTCTATCTGAGTGCTGGGGTTCAAGTGCCAGCTACTGTGCTTTCGAAACATCTCTCTGCTAATGCGCCTGGGAAGGCAATTAAAGACAGCAGCCGAAGACATCCCCACCACCCTTACAGAAAACCTGGATGGAATTCCAGGGTCCAGGGTTCAGCCTGGGTCAACCCTAGCTGTTGGGGCCATTTGGGGAATAAACTAGTAAATGGAAGAGCTCTCTGTCTTTGGTCTCTCTCTCCCTCTTCCTCCTTCTCTCTCACTCTGCTTTTTTTTAGTAAATAAAATCTCTTTAAAAATAAAATATTTGAGAAAAACACCAACTTACAACAACAGTTTACATTTTCTGAGTACAAAAGACAGGGATACTTTCTGAGAATAGCCTCATTAGACTACACTTAACCAACCTGATGGCATACCCCACTACACATCTAGTGTAATACTGGTTTTGCTATTCCTTTATACAACTGACAGCACAGTAGGTTGCATACTAGCATCACAAGTATGTGAGTAATGTGTTACACTATGATCTTAAAATGAGTAGAACATTAGGCAGTAAGAATTTTTCAGCTCCATTATAACCTAGTGGGACAGCCACAGTACGTGCAGTCTTCTGTTGACCAAAATGCCATTATGTGGTGCATGACTGTACTGTGTGTCAGATTTTACATATATTAATTAACATATGAGGGTACTTCAGAAGGGTCATGTAAAATTTAAGGCAAGTATATTCTTTTTGAAAAAATTTTGAAATCCATGTATAGTTTTTTCACGACACAAATTTATACTTTCAAGAAACTTTTCAAACCACTCATATTCATGGATTTAAAAAATTCTCACACTGGGGCTGGCCCTGTGGCGCAGCAGGTTAACGCCCTGGCCTGAAGCACCACACCAAAACAAATTTATCTTTTTTTTTTTTTTTTAAGATTTATTTGAAAGTCAGAGTTACACAGAGAGAGAAAGGTCTTCCATCTGATGGTTCACTACCTAATTGGCCGCAAAGGCCAGAGATGCACCGATCTGACCCCAGGAGCCAGGAGCTTCTTCTGGGTCTCCCACGCAGGTGGCAGGGGCCCAAGGACTTGGGCCATCTTCTACTGCTTTCCCAGGCCATAGCAGAGAGCTGGATCAGAAGTGGAGCAGCTGGGTCTCGAACAGGCACCCATATGGGATGCCAGCACTTCAGGCCAGGGCGTTAACCTGCTGAGCCATGGCACCAGCCCCACAAATTTATCTTTCAATTCCATTTTTCACTGAACTTATGGAAATATGCTCATAAATAATCTTTCCAACAGCCTTTAATATAGATACTATTAGTATCCCTATTTTTTTTTTAAAGATTTATTTATTTGAAAGAGTTACAGAGAGGCAGAGAGAGAGAGAGAAACAGAGAGAGAGGTCTTCCATCCACTGTGGCTGCAATCAATGGCAGGAGCTGGGCCAATCCAAAGCCAGGAGCTTCTTCCGGGTCTCCCATGTAGGTGGCAGGGATCAAAGGACTTAGGCCATCTTCTACTGCTTTCCCAGACCATCTGATTCAGAGATTGGATCAGAAGAGGAGCAGCCAGGACTCAAACCAGCATCCATATGGGATGCCAGCACCGTAGGTGGCAGCTTTACTTGCTATGCCACAGTGCTGGCCCTTAGTGTCCCTATTTTACAAATAGGAGAGTAAGACTCCAAGGTACTAACTAAGGTAATAACAGTCACACAGCTAGGAAGGGGCTAGGGCTAGGATTTAAATCTAATTATAATAACCCTCTGCACCCTGGCCATTGTTTGCAGTTTAACTTTCTGCCATTTCAATTAACTGCATTCAACCAGAAATAATTGTTTTTTTTTAGAGAGAGAAATCCAGAGAGCCCTCCCATCTGCTAGTTCACTCCCCAAATGCCCAGGCTGGGTCAGGTCAGAACTGGGAGTCCAGAACCTAATCCAGGTTTCCCACATGGATTTCAGGGCCCAATATCTGAGCCATCATCTGCAGCCTCCCAGAGTGTGTATTAGCAAGAACCGAAATTAGAAGCAGAACCAGGACACAAACACAGGCACTCCACTATAGGATGCAGGTGTCCCAAGTGATATATTAACCACTGTGCCAAATGCCAACTCCTGTTAATAAGGTTTAAATTGCACACTGTTTTAAGTTGGACATTCATCTTACTTCATCTCATTGCATAGGCACTGTATCATCTCACATCACAATAAGAAGATATTTGTAGTAAGATATTTGCCACAGCATATTCATAACATTTATCACGTTAGTCACCCTATCATATCTGTGAGTACCACATCCAAAAACTCAACAAACCTCAGATGAAAAATATTCGAAGACTTTTTCCTTGTCATTACTCTCTAAACATTATAGTATCACAACTACTAACATGTCATTTGTGTTGTATTAGACATTATAAATAATAGAGATGACTTAAATCATACAGGAAGATACAGGAAGGTTATATATGTAAACACTACAACTATTTTATGTAAGGGAGAAGTATCACAGATTTTGATATATACAGGGAGCCCTAGAACCAATCCATCGCAAATACCAAGGAATAACTAAATATTGTTATAACTGTTTTTATTATTAGTTATTGTTAATCTTACTGTGCCTGCTTGATAAATTAAACATTAGCACAGGTACAAATAGGAAAAAGCACAGTGTAAATAGGGTCCAATATTACATCTGTGGTTTGAGGACTCCATTGGGGTCTTAAAGTATCACTTTAGGGTAGAGTGGGAATTCAGTATTCATTTAAGACTACAAAGATAATTTTACAATAAAGTAAATGCACAAAAATAAGAATTAAAAGCTAGCTAACTTCCAATAAGGACATAATGAAAAGCAAAATTTCTCCTCTAAGTCAAAATATAAAATTGTACAAAAACTGTCAAGAGAAATAATGACTAACTCAAGCCCCTGGCATAAACTATTATCAGACAAAATCAGAAGCACTTATTTTACAAGGACTACTAAAGTCTCAGGTTTAAACAGTGGGAGGAACTGGACTTCCCATCTGATACTTCCATTTGGAAAGGTGTACAAGATCAATAATTTTACTCGAGTGGAGAAGATGATTAAAAAAACAGCAGCTTAGAGTGGAGATGATGATAAAGAAAAAAAAAAAAAACAGCTTTGCTGTCGTATGGGGCAGAACGAATAGAGGAAGGGAATAAATGTAAAAACAGAAGTTTGGCCTGCTCAAACTTGGTAGCTCGGTTTAGAAAGAATAGGCATTGTTATACACAGGCTTGATCATACCTGCACAAAGCAGCAGTCTAACCTTAAAATTAAGATGAAGAACTCTGAAATAAGAGTCATAGAAGTGCAAAAATAAACTCTCCACATACAGTTGGCCCACTGGGAAACCACACGAAGGAGAAGGAGACAAAGAGGCCCTGCAAGGACAAAAGGGCAGCTATGACTGCAAACAAAGATTTCAAAGTAGGCATTACAAATATTGCCAGAGAGTGAAAGGAATCTATGTTCAAAGAATAAATCAACCTACAGTGCCTCAAAAAAAAAAGAAAATAATAATAATAATAATAATAATAATAACAACTCTCAAGAAAGAACAAGAAACTATCAAAAGAACTCATGCAGATGAAAACTATAGTACCCAAAAATTTTACCACATATCTGGATTCAATAACAGCCTTTAGTGAACTTGTAGCTAGATAAATTAAAAGGATGCAATCCAAAAACCAGAGAGGGAAAAAAAGACTTAAGAGAAACAGATACTCCTCAGAGACTGGCATACAGTGTCAGCCACATAAATATAATAAAACTCACAAGAAATAAGAGTAAAGAAATAGGGAACTAGGGGCCGGCACTGTGGCATAGCAGGTAAAGCTGCCGCCTGCAGTGCCAGCATCCCATATGGGCGCTGGTTCGAGACTTGGCTCTTCCTCTTCTAATCCAGTTCTCTGCTATGGCCAGGGAAAGCAGCAGAAGATGGCCCAAGTCCTTGGGCCCCTGCACCCATGTGGGAGACCTGGAAGGAGCTCCTGGCTCCTGGCTTCAGATCAGCGCAGCTCTGGCCACTGCAGCCAATTGGGAAGTGAACCAGCAGATGTAAGAACTCTGTCTGCCTCTCCTCTGTGTAACTCTTTCAAATAAATAAATAAATCTTAAAAGAAAAAAAAAAAAAAAGAGAGAAAATGTTTTTTAAAAATGTCAGAAAACATCAAAATTTAATGAAATACATTAAGTTACAGGTTTAAAAAAACTGAAAGAATCCCAAACAGGATGAGTATCAAGTGAAATGAACCTACACGCACCACAAACTGATGAAAGCCAAGAGAAAAACAATTCATCAGGGAACACCATCAACATTTGATTTCTCATCAGAAACAACAGAAGCCAGAAAGCAAAGAAATGACACACTCAAAGTAGTGGAAGACTAAAATCAAAAACTGTATATCCAGTGAAAATATTTTTCAAGACAGAAAGGCAAAATAAAACCACCCACCAATGAAAACTAAATGAATACAGCTAGCATACTTGTACCATTAAAAACACACACACACACACACACACACAAAAACCAGTAAGCCTGTCAGGCTGAAAGGAAATAAAATCAGACTGTGACGAGGATCCACAGAAAGGAAATGAGCAACAGCAAACCTGGGGGAAATATATAAGAGTGTTTTTTCTCTTAATTCCTTAAAAAAAAAAAAAAAAAAAAAAAGCTGGGGCCGGCGTTGTGACACAGTGGGTTAAAGCTGCTGCCTGTGATGCTGGCATCTCATATCAGAGCGCCCACTGTAGTCCCTATTGCAACTGTTTTTGATCCAGCTTCTTGCAAATGCTCCTGGAAGGTACAGAGGACAGCCTAAGTGCTTGGGCCCCTGCCACCCATGTGGGAAACCCAAATGGAGTCCTAAGCTCCTGGCTCCAGCCTGGATCAGCCCAGCCATTTGTGGAATGAACCAGCAGTTGTAAAATCTCCCTCTGTCTTTCCCCATCTCTCTTTCACTCTACCTTTCAATTAAATATGTAAGTAAATCTTTTTTAAAAAAATGTGTAAAGCAATAGTCATACCACTGTAATCACGATGATGTGTTAAAATCATATAAATGTAACCCAACAGGACTAAAGAGCAGAATGGAGCTATAGTGGAGCAAAGCTGCCAAATTTTAAGACGGTTAATATATGCCGGTGCCGCGGCTCACTAGGCTAATCCTCCGCCTAGCGGCGCCGGCACACCGGGTTCTAGTCCCGGTTGGGGCGCCAGATTCTGTCCCGGTTGCCCCTCTTCTAGGCCAGCTCTCTGCTGTGGCCAGGGAGTACAGTGGAGGATGGCCCAAGTGCTTGGGCCCTGCACCCCATGGGAGACCAGGAGAAGCACCTGGCTCCTGGCTTCGGATCAGCGCGGTGCGCCGGCCGCGGCCGCCATTGGAGGGTGAACCAACGGCAATGGAAGACCTTTCTCTCTGTCTCTCTGTCTCTCTCACTGTCCACTCTGCCTCTCAAAAATAATAATAATAATAATAATAATAATAATAATAATAAAGACGGTTAATATAGTATTATCCCAAAGTAGATCGTGATAAGTTAAAGATATATCTTAATTGCTAGAATAATTGAAAAATAAAAAATTAGAGAAACTGCTTAAATACACTAAAAACAAAGAGTAAGCATTTAGCTTATTGATTAAGATACTAGTTAGGACACCCACATGGTATATCAAAGTACCTGAGCTCAATCCCTGACTCTGGCTTCCGACTCGTTTCCTGTCAATGCACATAGAACCAGAGAGGCAGTGTTGATGGCTCAGGGAGCTGAACTTCTGTAATCCATGGGGAGACCTGGACGGAGTTCCTACCGCCAGTGCCCAGGGCCACTGTGGGCTTTGGGGAGTAAACCAGCAGATAGGAGTTCTCTGCTTCTATTTCCCAATTTTTTTTTTTTTAATTCTAAAGTAAAAATGTAGGTTAACACAAAAATCTTGCTGAAGAAGGAACAAAAAAGATACAAAACATATTTAAAAACCCAGCAAAACTGTCAACCTAAATCTAACCACAGCAATACTTACATTAAATATGAATGGAATAAACACTCCAATAAAAAGGAAGAAATTGTCAAGACTACGAGGGGGAAAAATACAACTATATGCTGTCTAAAGAAACATTCTTGGAGTTGACACAAATAAACTGAAAATGAAAAGGGAAAATATGTAACATGAAAACAGTAGTCTAAGAGAGCTGGAATGGCTATATTCACATCACAAAGAATCTCTAATGCAAAAGATAGCCTAGTGGCTAACCTGCCAGTTGGGATGCCCACATTCCATATCACAGTAACTGGGTTCAAGTCATTACTCCACTCTCAATTCCAGCTTCCTGCTAATGCGCACATTGAAAGGCAGCAGTTGATAGTTCAAGTAGTTGGATCCCTGCCAGCCAAGTAGGAGACCTGCACTGAGTTTCCAGCTCCCAGCTCCCATCAAACCACTGCAGTATTTGGGGAAAGAATCAGAGGATGGGAAAAAACAAGTAGATGGGTGCACTTGCTTGTTGCCTGCCTTTCAAATAAATAAATGGGTTTTAAAAATATTTTTTAAACATAGGGAAAAACAGACTCTCAAAGATTAATACAACACAAAAAGAAGTATTTTGCATGTTAAAGGATATGTAACAATTATAAATGCAAATGCATACACAATGAAAACTTAACAACTGAGAAATGGACAGTTCAACGATTTTAGTTGGAAGATTTCAACACTCAGTTCTCAGTAACTGATTAACAACCACACACACAGAAAATGAGTAATAGAAGGTTTCAACAACAAACTAACCAAGTTGAAGTAAGTGCCATATAGAACACTCCAACCAAAGACTGTATAATACACATTCCATTGAAGCACAAATGGAACATTCTCAAGGACAGACCATTTATTGAGCCAGAGAACAGCAAACTGAGGCCTGTGGGCCAAATAAAAGTCACAGTCTGTTTCTGCCTGGCCTGTAAACTAAGAATGGTTTTGCATTTTTAAAGAGCTGCAAAAGAGGAAGGGAAAGAGGGAAAAGAAAGAAGAGTTGGAGGGGAAGGCTAAGGGGTAATGATGGCAACAGATAACAGACTGTAAAAGCCCAGAATTGTTATTCATTCTCTGGTCCTTATGGAAATATTTTGCTGACTCCTGTGCCAGTTAACCAAGATACACTTCAGTAATCTGTAAAGGCTTCAAATCAAACAAAATATTTTTCCCTACTATAACTGAACTTAATTAGCAAGTTATAACAGAAAAAAAATTGAAAAGCCCCAAATATTTGAAAATTTAAAAACAAACTTATTTTTAAAATTCACAGGTGAAGTGAAATCACAAGAAAAACTAGAAAATATACTGAAAAAAAAAAAACTATATATACTCCATGTGCATGCATGTATGTACTTATTTTCAAGAGATGCAACTAAAGGAATGTTCATTATCCAAAAGAACTTTCTGCCATAACGAAATGTTCTGCATCTGTGCTATCCAATAGGCATTTCCTAGCCACATGTGGTGACTAAATACCTGAAATGTGACTACAGTGATTTTAATTTTACATCACTTCATAAATTTAGCATTTATTTCCACATATGGCTATCAGGTACCACAATCTTAAATCTACAAAGACCTATATTAGAAAATGATAAATAATCCAATCATCTGAACATGGCCCTTATTAAACTAGAAGCCCAGCAAATCAGAACCAAGGTAAATTGTATGAAATTTTGATGGGAGTAGAGTAGATAGGCAGTAAGGAGAGAGGGATGAAATGCAAAGCTGGTTCTTTGAAAAGACTATAACAAGGGGTGAGTGCTGTGGGAGAGCAAGTCCTACAGAAGTGCACAGGAAACAGTGCTGCATCCACTTCTGATGCCTGGGAGGTGCCTGGGAGGCAGCAGATGACAGCCCACATATCTGGGCTCCTGCCAGCCACATGAGAGACTCAGATAAAGCTCCCAGTTCCTTGCCTCAGCCTGGCCCAGAACTGGCTACTGCAGGCATTTAAGGAGTGAACCAGCAGATGGAAGATTACTTTCCCCCATTCCTTTTACTCTACCGTCCAAACAAATATTCTAAAAAAGAAAAAAAAAAAAAAAAAGACAACTAACAGAACTGATAATCAGCCAGATAGGAGAGTGTAGGGGCATAAATACTGATAATGAGCTTACACAGTAAGACAGTACAGATTATCAACATCAAGAATGCAAGTTACCAAAACTAATTCAAGAAGAAATACAGAAACTAAATAGACCAATATCCAGTAAAGATTCTAAATTAGTAACTAAAAATCTTCTGCAAAAGTAAAATCCAGAGCTGTTCGGTTTTAATGGTGAATCTCCCAAGAATAACACAAAGGTTTCTGTAATAGTCCAGCTTTGCTCCTGATTCAAGATTTTCTGCTGTGATACTTCAATCTAAAAAGAAAACCTGGATTGGGTTTCCAAAATCACCAAAGATGTTAAGACAAAGATATCACAGCCAGGGGCCGGCGCTGTGGCGTAGCGGGTATAGCCGCGGCCTGCAGTGCCGGCATCCCATATGGGCACCAGTTCTAGTCCAGGCTGCTCCACTTCCAATCCAGCTCTTTGCTGTGGCCTGGGAAAGCACTAGAAGATGGCCCAAGTCCTTGGGCCCCTGCACCCACGTGGGAGACCCAGAAGAAGCTCCTGGTTCCTGGCTTCGGATAGGCACAGCTCTGACTGTTGCGGCCAATTGGGGAGTGAACCAGCGGATAGAAGATCTCTCTCTCCCTCTCTCTCTCTCTCTCTCTCTGCCTCTCCTTCTGTGTAATTCTTACTTTCAAGTAAATAAATAAATCTTTAAAAAAAAGGAATCCTCTGTCAAATTACAGACCTTTAAAAAAAAAAAGATATCACAGACAAGTCATCACTAGAAAACCAATGACTAGGGAATAAAGGAGTATTAGAAGAGATGAGAATGACCCTCAAGTTTCTCCCTCAGGAAGCTGGAGTAATTATTCAGTGAGAAGTTTAGAAACTTTTCAGGTAAGTTCAGTTTTAGACATGATAAATTTGAGATGCATCTGGGTCATTCAAAAAGAGATGTTAAGTAGGCAGTTGTGCTAAATAAAGATGTACTTATATGAGTCTGCCTAATGATATATCTTATTTAGAAGTAATGGCCTACAAGACTTTTTTTAAAAATATTTTATTTATTTATTTGAGAGGCAGAATTACAGACAGTGAGAGGGAGAGAGAGAAAGGTCTTCCATCCGCTGGTTCACTCCCCAATTGGACACAATAGACAGAGCTGAGCCAATCTGAAGCCAGGAGCCAAGAGCTTCCTCTGGATCTCCTGCACGGGTGCAGGGGCCCAAGTACTTGGGCCATCTTCTACTGTTTTCCCAGGCCACAGCAGAGAGCTGGATCGGAAGTGGAGCAGCCAGGACTAGAACCCGTGCCCATATGGGAACTAAATAATAATCCTTCCCATTTAAAATTATGTATTTGTTTACTCCAACATGATATTCCTGGGGGCAGAAATCATCTACCATTGCCTTGCACAGCATAGGTATTCAAATGAGTTCAGTGAGTCATAATCTTATATATGCCTATCTATAATCTACAAAATGCTGGGACATAAAGAATGTCAATATGTCCACTGCTAAGGCCTAAAATAAAGGAACTCTCCATTATTTTTTGCCTCCAATTGAAGAATCCATTGTTTTTTGACTGAACTTAACTTTTTTGACTGAACTTAACTACTGAAATAACTTCCTATTCCTTAGTATCAACAGCAAGTCGCTGAGAGCTAAAATTCTAACCCCACTTGTCAATAACAAAAATAAAGCAAGCTGTAGATCAGGCAAGTTAACACTCCACTTCCTATTCCCTCTGCTGGTATGATAGTGTCCAAGGTGGGAGGTGAGATTCTGCCACAATGCTGAGCAACCAGGCCGAGTGAGAGTCAACCCCAGCATCCTTCCTCCCTGCCACTGGGGCTCAACGCAATACAGCTTAATTCCCAACTGAGAGGCAACAAAGTGGTATGGAACTGTATCCCGCCACCCTTTTTGTATCCTTCATCAGGAAGGATCAAAGAGGAAACTGAACTTCTATTTCACCAGTCTGCAAAAAGGCAGCAGCCACAATACTACTTTGCAAGCGTGGTGTCAGCAAAGCACAAAGGAAAACTGAATAAACATATCCATCTGGCCATTATGTTATACCTCAATAGGAAGACTATTTGCTAATAAGAAGACTAAAGAGGATCTTGAGTCTCAATAATTAAATTAAAAATATCCACAACAAACTCAAGAATCACATGTCATACCAAACACCAGGAAAAATCATAACAAAACTGATGAAAAGACAATCAATACTTGCCAACATAAAGATGAATCAGATGTTAGAAAAATCTAATGGCCAAACATTGTGACAAAACAGGTTAAGCCTTCTCTTGGTACACCCAATCCCATATCAGAGTGCCAGTTTAGTCCCAGCTGCCCCGCCTCTGATACAGCTTTCTGCTAATGCGCCCTGGGAGGCAGCTGGCAATATCCCCCAAGTGCTTGGGCCACTGCCACCGATGTGGGAGACCCAACTTGAGTTTTGCGCTCCTAGCTTTGTTCTGGTCAACATCTGATTAATGCAGGCATTTGAGGAGGGAACCAGCAGATGAAGAATCTCTGCCTTTTGCTTTCTTCCACTCCACCCTCCTCCAACTAGAGTTGCAGAAGGAGAGGAGAACATTAGTGAAACTTAGAAAGTACTTAATATCTGAAATGTACCAAATTTGCCAAAGGACATAAACCTACTGAATCAAAAAACTGAGTTAACACCAAATTAAGAAAACCCAAAGAGACCCACACCAGAATGTATCATAAAGTTCCAAAAGCTAAAGACAAAAAAAGTAAGTTGAAAACATTCAATAATTGCTTTATTTACTGGAAAACTGACTTCTCATGGAAAATCATACAAGCCAGAAAAGACATGGCTCAACAGTATTCAAGTTTAAAGAAAAGAACTCCTGAGGCCAGTGTTGTGATATACCAGGTTAAGCCTCCACCAGCGATGCCAGCATCCCATATGGTCGCTAGTTCAAATCCCAGGTGCTCCACTTCCAATCTAGCTACCTGCTAATGTGCCTGGGAAAGCACAAGATGATGGCCCAAGTGTGTGGGCCCCTGCACCCATGTGGGAGACCCAGAAGAAGCTCCTGGATTTGGCCTAGCCCAGCCCAAAGCCCAGCCGTTGCAACCATTTGGGGACTGAACCAGCAGATGGAAAATCTCTCTTTGTCTCTCCCTGTCTCTCTGTAACTCTTTCAAATAAATAAATCAAGGAAGGCGGTGGGGTGGAGGGAGAAGTGGGAAGGAAAAGGAAGTAGAGAGAACTGATTGGGAGGGGAGTAAAAAGAAGAAAGGATCCCATAGGGCTGGTAACGCAGGCTTCCCATATGGGTGACAGTTCAAGTCCCAGCTATTCCACTTCCAATCTAGCTCCCTGCTAATGCACCTGAGAAAGCAGCTGAAGATGGCCACCATGCATGTGTGCACACACAAGAGACCTCAATGAAGCTCCTAGCTCCTGGCTTTGGCCTGGCCCAGCCCTAGCTGTTGCAGCCAACTGGAAAGTGAACCAGTGGATGGAAGATGTGTCTGTGTGTGTAACTCTGCCCAACCCTAGCTGCTGTGGCCATCTGGAGAGTGAATCAGCGGATGGAAGACACATACATGTGTGTGTGTTTGTGTGTGTGTGTAAAACTCAGCCCTTAAAATAAATAATTTTTTTTAAAAAAGTATAGTTGAGAGAAATTTGCTTTCACATTTTTTGGTAAGATTTATTTATTTCTATGAAAGGCAGAGTGACAGAAAAGAGAGAGAGATCTTCTGTTTTCCAGTTCACTTCCCAAATGGCTGTGAGGTCCCCTACTGGGTTATGCTGAAGCCAGAAGCCTGTTTAACTCCATCCAGGTCTGCCATGTGAGTGGCAGTGGCCTATGTCCTTGAGCCATCTTTTGCTGCTTTCCCAGACACATCAGCAGGGAGCTAGACAGGAAGTAGAGCAGCCAGGACTCAAACTAGCACTCCAACATAGGATGCCAGTGTCATGGAAGGCAGCTTAACTGCTGCACCACAACACCAGCTCCTCTAGCAAAAATTTTAACAGACTGAAACTTGAATCTTTGAACAGGAAAGAACACCAGAACAGTTTAAAATGAGGATAAACACAGTAGACTTCTTATCATAAGTTTCTTAAGTCAGATGTGATGGGCACAAAAATTATAACACTACCTAATGTGGTAGTGACAGAGCAAACTTAAAGACAATTATATTAAAATTTAAACAGGTAAAGCAAACTAAGTTTCTATACCTCATTCCAAATGGCAGAAGTTCAAATCAAGCAGACTAGAAGTTACAAATGAATGTTACCATACCTAGAACTACTAAGAAACTATTCAAAGCACAATACAAAACTAAATGAACTACAAAGCACCATTGAATATAGACTTTTTATTTTATTTTATTTTATTGGTAACTCACATGAAAGCAAAAAGAAAAGCAGAAAATAAAACAAAGGCCTATTTGAGCCATAACACATCAATAATTACCTTAAATACACATCAATACACAAATTAAAAGACTAGCAGAGCAGATAAAATAAACACATGATCCAATAATATGCTGTCTGCAAGAAACTCAGTTTAAACACAACTACCCGGGCTGGTGCTGTGGCGCAGCGGGTATGGTCACCACCTGCACTGCTGGTATCCCATATGGGCGCTGGTTCGAGTTTCAGCTGCTCCACTTCTGATCCAGCTCTCTGCTATGGCCTGGGAAAGCAGTGAAAGGTGGCCCAAGTCCTTGGGCCCCTGCACCCATGTGGGAAGACCCAGAGGAAGCTCCTGGCTTCTGGATTCAGATCAGCTCAGCTCTGGCCTTCGCAGCCAATTGGGGAGTGAACCAGCGGATGAAAGACCTCTCTCTCTGCTTCTCCTTCTCTATGTAACTCTTCCAATAAATAAATAAACCCTTAAAGAATAAAATAAACACAACTACCTAAGAAGATTCAAAGTAGAAGAATGAGAGCAAGCATGTGGCATAGCAGTTAAGATCACACTTGACTATATTATATTGAGTGCCTGGGTCTTAGTCCTGGCTCTGCTCTAGACTCCAGCTTCCTGCTAATCCAGACCCTGGGATAATTCAAGTAGTTGAGTGATAACTCAAGTAGTTGCGTCCCTGGCACCCAGATGGGGGATCTGGATTGAGTTTCCAGTTCCTGGCTTCTGCCTAGCTCAACCCCACCTGTTGCAGGCATTTGGGAAGTAATCCTACAGATGGAAGATCTCTGTTTCTTATATCTCTCTCTGCCTTTCAAAAAAAAAAAAAAAAAAAAAAAACAACAACCAACCAATCAATAAACCACAGTAATCTGACCACAATTAAACCCTAACAGATAGGTGTGATGCCAACAGTGGCAGAGAGTTTAAAAGAATCCTACTTGGCCAGCACCGCTGCTCACTAGGCTAATCCTCTGCCTGCGGTGCCGGCACCCTGGGTTCTAGTCCCAGTTAGGGTGTCGGATTCTGTCCTGGTTGCTCCTCTTCCAGTCCAGTTCTCTGCTTTGGCCCTGGAGGGCAGTGGAGGATGGCCCAAGTGCTTAGGCCCTGCACCCACATGGGAAACCAGGAAGAAGCACCTGGCTCCTGGCTTCGGATTGGTGCAGCACAGCGGCCATTTGGGGGTGAACCAACGGAAAGAAGACCTTTCTCTCTGTCTCTAACTCTGCCTTGTCAAAAAAAAAAAAAAAAGAATCCTACTAAAACCATTATGTGCCAAGGCAATTATACATGCCCAAGGGTTGGCCCTCTGAGAAGAGACTTCAGAGTCTTTACACTGTAGTAGAAGAATGGATTTCAGTAAAATGATCCAGCCAAGTCACAAAAGAAATGAACAAATAACAACTGGCAGCCCTGAGGCTGGGAGAGATCAGTATCATTAAAGGCAGCTGTAATGAAAAAACAGGAACACATGCTATATCGGACATAAGAAAAAAGCAAAATGAGAAGCATAACTCCAATTATATCAACAGTAACATTACATGTGAAGAGACTAAACAATTCAATCAAAAGGCAGGAATTGCCAAGCTAGATTTAAAACAAAACCAAAATTCAACTATAGGCTATCTACATGAGACACAGTTTAGACTGTAACACACAAGTAAGTTCAAAGTAGTGGATGGAAAATACATAGTAAGCAAACAGCAACCATAGAGAAGCTAGAGTGGCTATACTAATTATAGTACGAAGAATAATAGCCCTCCTAAGATACCCCCAGAATTTGTTGAAGAGTGGAAGAACATACAAAATTCAACTATACTTCTATGCACTAAATAATGAATAATTTTAAAACATACATGCACCCCAAAACAGCAGTACAATTCATTTACAGCAGTTTATTCATAATGTTATGGGATAACAGCGGCAGAGAAAATATTATTATCTCGGTTCTTTGTCTCACATGGAAGAAGAATTTCAAGCGAACAGGTAAAGGAAAAACAAGACTTAAAGGTTTAAAAGCAAGATTTATTTTTATTAGAGTCAAAGACCTCCAGCCACAGTTGCATGAAAGGGGGCTGCAAGAGAAGCAAAACCCAAAGGACCCCATGGCACCATTGGAGGGTGAACCAACGGCAAAAGGAAGACCTTTCTCTCTGTCTCTCTCTCACTGTCCACTCTGCCTGTCAAAAATAAAAAAATAAATAAATAAATAAATAAAAGTACAATTTTGGAGGTGAAACTATCAATAAGGTGGGGACAACCCCAACAAAAGACCTGATTTACAATTCTTTATCCTGTCTGCCTAGCTCAAGATAAAACAAAAAAGCATCACAAGAGTGGGATAGGTAACTTGTTTTCACAATTTTTCAGTTTTATAATCACCACTCCCTTGCTATTCTCAAGGTAAATTTGGAGATTCCGAAGGAATGAGAGTGGTCAGTTTGTTCTTGCTAAAGATCACCTTTTGGGGGAAAGCAAGCATTCAACACCCCAAATTCAAATGGGACCACCCTTACTGCTTATTACCCCATCTGACTCTTCATAGTAATAGCCAAAAAAGGAGAAACTACTCACGTCTATCAACAGAAGAATAAAACAAAACGTGACATAGCCATAAACTGGAATATAAAATAGACTTGAATGAAATACAGGTGTATACCTCAGAGATATCACAGGTTCAGTTCTAGACTACGATAAGAAAGTAAATACCATGAGAAAATGAGTCACTTCAGGGTGGGTATTTGGCCTGGCAGTTAAGATGCCCATGGTCTGTATCAGAGTACCAGGGTTTGATACCCGGTTCTGACTCCAGTTTCCTGTTAATGCTGACACTGGAAGGCAGTGGTGTTCGCTTAAGTGATTGGGTTCCTGACAGCCCCATTGGAAACCTGGATCGAGTTCCAGACTTATCTCCAGGCCACTGAAGGCATCTGAGAAGTGAACCAGCAGAGAGAAACTTAGATTCTCAAATAAAAATACTTTATTTAACACTACAGTCTATTAAGTGTGCAACAGCATGTCTAAAAAATGTACAAATTTTAAAATATAATTATTAATTAAACAAGGCTAACAATCATCTGAACCTGGTAGATCTTGCCACAACATTGATTCTGACTGGTGGTTGCTTAAGTCTAGGGAAGTTGTGGCAATTTCTTTTCTATTTTTTTTTTAAAGAGTTATTTATTTATTTGAAAGTCAGAGTTACATAGAGAAAGAGGAGGCAGAGAGAGAGAGGTCATCCATCCGCGGGTTCACTCCCCAACTGGCTGCAACGGCCGGAGCTGCACCAATCTGAAGCCAGGAGCCTTTTCCGGGTCTCCCACGTGGGTGCAGAGGCCCAAGGAGTTGGGCCATCTTCCACTGCTTTCCCAGGCCATAGCAGAGAGCTGGATTGGAGGAGCAGCAGCCGGGACTCAAATCAGTGCCAATACGGGATGCCTACGCCACAGTGCCCGCCCCCTATTTTTTAAGATTTATTTATTTATTTGAAAGGCAGAGTGACAGAAAGGGACTGACAGAGAGAGACCTTGCATCTGCTGATTCATTCTACCAAAAGTCCAAAATGGCCAGGGCTGAGCCAGGCTGAAGCCAGGAGCCAAGAGCTTGAGCCCTCTTACGGGCCTCCCACATGGGTGCGTGAGCCCAAGCACATGGGCCATCCTTGCATGCTTTCCCAGGAGCATTAGCAGGGAGCTGGATTGAAGTGAAGCAGCCAAGTCAAGAATCAGCACCCATATGGGATGCCAGTGTCACACACAGCAGCTTTAGCCAACAATTGCTTAAAATAAGACAACAATGAAGTTTGCCACATCCATGACTCTTTCACAAAAGATTTCTCTGTGGCAACTGTTTTTATTTGAAAGCATTTCATCTAAAAAAGTCTTTCAAAATGGGAGTCCATCCTCTCAAACTCAGCCACTAACATTCTAAATTCTTTGTTGTCATTTCAATAATGTTCACAGCATCATCACCAGGAGAAGAATCCATCTCAAGAAGCCACTTTCTTTGCTCATCTGAGAAGCAACTCACCATCCACTCAAGTTTTATCGTGAAATTGAAGCAACTCAATCACATCTTCAGGCAAACTTCTAATTCCAGTTCTTTTGCAATTTCCATCACATCGATAGTCACTTCGTCTACCAAAGTCTTGAACCAGTAAAAGTCACCCATGAGAGTTGGAATCAGTTACTCCTATTAATGTTGATCCCTTGGCCTCTTCCCTGGCCCCATGAACCACAAACGTTCTTACTGCTATCTAGAATGCTGAATCCTTTTCAATAATTTAAATTTACTTTGCCCAGATTGAGCAAAGGAAACACCAGAGGAAGTTATAGCTGCACAGAACGTATTTCTGAAATAATATTTCAAACTCAAAATTACTCCTTGATTTTTGGGCTACAGAAGATATATGTTAGCAATTATAACAACATGAAAATAGTCTCCATCAATGCTCTTGGGTGATGGATTTAACAAGGTACACTGTCAGTAAGTAGCAATATTTTGAAAATTAGTTCTTATGAGCAGTAGGTCTCAACAACAGGCTTCAAATAGTCAGACATATTGTGAAACTTTGTGGCTCCATTTATAGAGCACAGGCAGAGCAGATTCAGTGTAATTCTTTTTTTTAAAAACATCTATCTGAAAGGCAGAGTAAGGGAGAAGGGAAAGGAGAGAAGGGAGCAGAAGGGAGAGGGAGAAACAGAGAGCATGAGATCTTCATCCACTGGTTCAATCCCCAAGCCAGGGCTGGACCCAGCCAAAGCAAGAAGCCAGGAACTCTATTTGCGTCTCCCACATTGTTGGCAGGGGACCAACCACTTAGGCCATCTGCTTTCCCAGCAGCATCAGCAGGGAGCTGGATCAGAAGTGGAACAGCTAGGACTTAAACTGACGTTCATATGGGATTCTGGCATCACAGGTGGAGACTTAACCTGCTATGTCACATGGCTGACTCTGATTTAGAATAATTCTTAATGGCTGTAGGATTTCGAGGATGATAAATGAGTACTGGCCTAAACTAAAAGTCACCATTTAAAGTCACCAGCTGCAAAAACCCCTAACAAAGAGTCAGCCTACACTTTGAAACGAGACACTGACTTCTATGACTTCTATTTATTTATTTATTGACAGGCAGAGTTAGACAGTGAGAGAGAGAGAGACAGAAAGGTCTTCCTTCTGTTGGTTCACCCCCCCAAATGGCCACTACGGCCGGCATACTACGCAGATTCAAAGCCAGGAGCCAGGTGCTTCCTCCTGGTCTCCCATGCAGGTGCAGGGCCCAAGGACTTGGGCCATCCTCCACTGCCTTTCTGGGCCACAGCAGAGAGCTGGACTGGAAGAGGAGCAACCAGGACAGAATCTGGCACCCCAACGGGGACTAGAACCCAGGGTGCCGGTGCCACAGGCGGAGGATTAGCCTAGTGAGCCATGGTGCTGGCCAACACTGACTTCTCTTCACCTATGAAAAGTCCCAAAAGGCATCTTCTTTCATTATTAGACTGTTTTGTATACCTTGAAAATCTGTTTAATGTAGCCACCTTTATCAATTATCTTAGCTAGATCTTCTAGATAACCTGCTGCAGCTGCTTCACCAGCACCTGTTGCTTCTACATCTTGTACTTTCATATTATGGAGACAGCTTCTTTCCTAAAACTTCATGAACAACTGATCTGTTAGCTTTAAACTTTCTGCAGCTTCCTCTCAGCCTTCACAGAATTGGGAGAGCGAGGCCCTTGCTCCAATTAGGTTTTGATTTTAAGGGAATATTGCAGTCAATTTGATCTTCCATCCAGACCAGCAAAGGGGCTGTTTTACTTTCCTACCATGCATGTGCTGACTGGCGTAGCTTTGTTAATTTCCTTCAAGAACTCTTCCCTTTCACTCACAACTTGATTGGTGCAAGAGACCTAGCTTCCAGCCTTCCTCTCTAAGCTTCATCATTTCTACACTCTGATTTAAAGTGAAGGATGTGTGGTTTTTCCTTTTGCTTGAATCACTGTAGGGTTACTAACTAGCCTAGTTTTGTTTTTTGTTTTTTAAATTTAGTAAATGTGAATTTACAAAATGCAACTTTTGCATTGTTGTGGCTCCCCCCCCCCAACATCCCTCCCTCCCACAGCCCTCCCCTCTCCCACTCCCTCTCCCATCCCACCCTTCAATGAGTTTCATTTTCAATTATCTTTATATACAGAAGATCAACTTAGTATATACTAAGCAAAGATTTCAACAGACTGCACTCACACAACTGCACAAGGTATAGGGTATTGTTCGACTAGTAGTGTTATCTTTAACTCTCATAGTAAAACACATTAAGGACAGAGATCCTATGTGGGAAGCATGTGCCCAGTGACTCCCGTTGTTGACTTAACAATTGGCACTCTTATTTATGACTTCAGCAATCACCCGAGGCTCTTGCCATGAGCTGTTGAGGCTATGGAAGCCCCATGAGTTCACCAACTCTGAACTTGTTTAGTCAAGGCCATATCACAGTGGAGGTTCCTTCCTCCCTTCAGAGAAAGGCGCCTCCCTCCTTGATGGCCCGTTCCTTCCCCTGAGGTCTTGTTCACCAAGATCTTTCATTTAGGTTGTTTTTGCCACCGTGTCATGGCTTTCCATGCCTGTGAGACTCTCATGGGCCTTTTAGCCAGATCCGAATGTCCCAAGGGTTGATTCTGAGGCCATTTAGGGCATGTGCCATTCTATGAGTCTGCTGTGTGTCCTGCTTTCCCCGCAGGATCATTCTCTCCCTTTTAATTCTATCTTTCATTATTTGCAGACACTGGTCTTATGTGTGAAATCTCTTCGACACTTACCCTATCTTTTTGATCGGTTATGTACTTATACTTATCATTTTACCAAGTGAGCTGAACTAGCCTAGTTTTAACACTGTTGTGTCCCAGGAAGTAGGGAGGCCAAAGGAAAGGGAGAAAGATGGTGCAATGACCAGTGGATGGAACAGTCAGAACACAAATAACATTTATCAATGAAGTTTGCCATTTTATACAGGTGCAAAACAATTATAACACTAACATCAAAGATCACTGGTTACATTATCACCATAACAGATAATAATGAAAAGTCTGAAATACTATGAGACAGAAAATCTGACAAAATGAGTGCGTGTTGTTGGAAAAATGGTGCTGACAGACTTGTTTTACATAGGCTTGCCGCAAATCTTCAATGTGTAAAAAAATACACCAACTGCAAAGTACAATAAAATGAGGCATGCCTGCACTGAAGATACACACTACAGCATGGACGAACCTTGAAAGCATCATGCTGAAAGAAAACTATCAGCAAATGACCCCACACGTGAATTCCATTTGTAAGAAGTGTTCAGTATACCCAAATCCATAAAGACATAAAGTAGATTAACAGTTGCTTAGCTTTACAGGAGGGTATTGGCAGCTAAACAGGCAACAACCCCTAATGGGTAAGGAGTTTCTTTTGGTAATGAAAATGTTCTAGGGGCCTACGCTGTGGCATAGGTAAAGCTTCTACCTGCAGTGCCAGCATCCCATATGGGCGCCGGTTCGAGTCCTGGATGCTCCATTTCAGATCTGGCTCTCTGCTATGGCCTGGGAGAGCAGTAGAGGATGGCCCAAGTCTTTGGGCTCCTGCACCCACATGGGAGACCCGAAAGAAGCTAATGGCTCCTGGCTTCGGACTGGCCCAACTCCAGCCACTGCGGCCATTGGAGGAGTGATCCAGCAGATAGAAGACTTCTCTCTGCCTCTCTCTGGCTCCTCCTTTCAAATAAACAAACACATCTTAAAAAGAAAAGAAAATGTTCTAAAATTCATTGTGGTGATGGTCGTACAACTTCATGAATAAGCTAAAAACTACTGAACTGTACATTTCAAATGTATGAATCATATGGTTTAGGAACTATGTCAATAAAGTTGTTACTCATTTAAGAGTGGCCATATTAACATCAGATCAAACAGACTTCAGAGAAGTATTCCATTTACATATGAGAAATGATTGTGTTTACACTGATATAAGGTCAATTTCATTACTCAGGATAGCTATGTTTAAATACAAAGTTGCCACAAACAATAAATTAAATACTGTACCACTGCTCCAATGAGAAATACAGGATTCGGTTCTTGTGAGCATTGAGTCACAAGATTTTCATCAACCAATCAATATATAACATTGTTATATGTGCATTTACATTTAAAGACACTTCCATATATATTACAGGTTAATTAACACTGAATCTACAACCAAAGCACATCACTCAAGCCTGAACGAAGTTAACTAATGCATATTTTTTCCACAACCTTGGTGCATTTAAAACACTAGAGGGCACTTCAGTTTTATTTGCGGGGACATTTTTAAACATGAAATCACCCCAAAAGCACAGAAGGAGAACACAGTTAACATTAAATGGATTGCAATAAGGACATGTGTTTACAGGAAGAGAACTGAAAGAAGGCAGAGCACTATTTTGCTCAACCTAAGCCAGAAAGCAAGTCAAATTTTTTGACAGTGCCCATGTCCGTGAATGATGGTTAAGCACTGGAATTATTAATATTGGGGTTATAAATTTTAGAAACAGGTAAATTCCAACACACAGAATCTATAAATAAAGGCCATCAATAAATTTGTAAATATATGATAAAATACATCATTTTTAAATCTCAAAGGAAATAAACATTTTTATTTTAGTATAAAATATTGCCAACTTAACTACTGCATATAAACTTGTGTAGTATAATTACATTCAAATGTTGTACAACCATCTATCACCTCTATTTCCAAAACTTTCCATCTTCCCAAACAAAACTGTGTTATCTATTAAGCAACAACTCCTCATCTTCCACCCCTCCCCAGCAAGTCCTTGATAAACTACTTTCTGTCTCCCTGAACATGCCTCTCCTAAATAGTTCATTTACATGTAATTATAAAATATTTACGGTCCTGTGATCAGTATATTTCATTTATGTTTCAAAGATTCACTCATGTTACAGCATGTATCAGAAATCCCTTTTTATGGATATTTTTTTTAAAGATTTATTTGTAAGGCAGTGAGAGAAAGAAAGACAAACAAGTCTTCCATCTGCTGGTTCACTCAACAAACGGCCACAACGACCAAGGCTAGGCCAGGCCAAAGCCAGGAGCTTCTTCCGGGTCTCCCATGTGGGTTCAGGGCCCCAAGCACTTGATCTATCTTCCGTAGGCAAGGAGCTGGGTAGGAAGTGGAGCAGCCGGGACATGAACCAGCATGAGATGCTGGTGTCATAGGCAGTAGCTTTACCCACTAAGCCACAACACCAACTCCTACGGATAATATTTCATTATACATATATACACCAATTTTATTTGTCATTGGACACAGGCTGTTTCCACCTTTTAGTTACTCTGAATAATGCTGCAATGAGCACTGCAAAATATCTGTTTGAATCTGTTTTCAATCCTTTGGGGTATATCTGCACACAGCAAAGAAACTGCTCAGTCACATGTTAATTCTGTATAACTTTGTGAGGAACCATCCAACTAATTTTCATAATGGCAGCACCATTTTACATTCCCACCCACAATATAAAATGATCTCATGGCCAGCGCTGTGCTGTAGTAGATTAAGCCTCCACCTCCCATATGCGCACCGGTTCCTGTCCCAGCTGCTCCACTTCTGATCAAGCTCTCTGCTAAATGGCCTGGAAAAGCAGTAGAGGGCGGCCCAAATGCTGTACCATGTGGGCCTCTGCACCACGTGGGAGACTAGGAAGATCCTAGCTCCTGGCATCCAACTGGCCAAGCTCCAGCCGCTATGGCCAGCTGATGGAAGGCCTCTCTGTTTCTCCCTCTCTTTTTCTCTCTCTGTAACTATCTCTCAAATAAATAATGTATCTTTTTTAAAAAAAAGGATTTCAATTTCTCCAACATCTTTGTTTTTGACCAGACATTCTAATAGGTGTGAAGTAGTATCTCATTGTGGTTTTCTTTAAATGTCTCTCCAGAGCCGGCGCTGTGGCACAGTGGGTTAATTCCCTAGCCTGAAACACCAGCATCCCATATGGACGCCGGTTTGAGACCTGGCTGCTCCACTTCCGATCCAGCTCTCTGCTATGACCTGGGAAAGCAGTAGAAGACGGCCCAAGTCTTTGGCCCCTGCACCCGCGTAGAAGACCCAGAAGAAGCTCCTGGCTTTGGATTGGTGCAGTTCTGGCCGTTGCAGCCAACTGGAGAGTGAACCACTGGATGGAAGACCTCTCTCTCCTCTCTGCCTCTCCTCTCTCTATGTAACTCTTTCAAATGAATAAATAAAATCTTTTTAAAAAATAAATGTCGGCCGGCACCGCGGCTCACTTGGCTAATTCTCTGCCTGTGGCACCGGCACACCGGGTTCTAGTCCAGGTTGGGGCGCCAGATTCTGTCCCAGTTGCTCCTCTTCCAGTCCAGCTCTCTGCTGTGTCCCAGGAGTGCAGTGGAGGATGGCCCAAGTCCTTGGGCCCTGCACCCACATGGGAGACCAGGAGGAAGCACCTGACTCCTAGCTTCAGATCGGTGCAGCTCACCAGCCATATGGGGGGTGAACCAATGGAAAAGGAAGACCTTTTTCTGTCTCTCTCTCACTGTCTAACTCTCCCTGTCAAAAATAAATAAATAAATAAATAAATAAATGTCTCTCAATGACAATATTAAGCACTTTTCACATGCTAATTAGCCATGACTGTATTTTTGAGAATTATCTATTCGGATCTTTTGTCCATTTTTAACTGGATTTTGTCTTTATTGGGTTGTAAGAATTCTTTTTATGGGACTAGAGTTGTGGAACAGCGGGTTAAGCCGTAGCCTGCAATACTGGCATCTCATATGCACTGGTCCAAGCCCCAGCTGCTCTATTTCCAAACCAGCTCCCTGCTAATGCTCCTGGGAAAGCAAGAGAAGATGGCCCAAACGCTTGAGCCACTGCCACCCACATGGGAGACAAGGATGGCATTCCAAGCTCTTGTTTCAGCCTGGTCAGCCCCAGCTATTGATGCTATTTGGGGACTGAACCAGTGGATGGAAGATCTCTGGGTGTGTGTGTGTCTCTCCCTGTCTATAACTCTGCCTTTCAAATAAATTTTAAAAACAAACAAAAGAATTCTTTAGATTCTGAATACTATACTCTTAACAATACTACTCCCATTCTTTTCACTTTTTTTAAGATTTAATGTATTTGGCAGACAGAATTAGAGAGAGAAGTAGGCACTGGGGCGGGGGCGGGGGGGGTGTCTTCCATCTGCTGATTCACTCCCCAAATGGCTGCAACAGCCGCAGTTGAGCTAATCTGAAGCCAGGAGCTTCTTCCAGGACTCCTGCACGGGTACAAGAGTCCAAGGACTTGGACCATCTTCCACTGCTTTCCCAGGCCACAGCAGAGAGCTGGATTGGAAGTGGAGCAGCTGTATGGGATGCCAGGGCTGCAGTCTGGGACTTTAATCTACTGTGCCCCAGCGCCGGCCCATCTTTTCACATTCTTGATAAAATCCTTTGCTGTAAGGAAGCTTTTAATTTTGATAAAGTCTTCTGTTGTCCATGCATTTAGTGTCATATCAAAGAATCCACTGCCAAATCCAAAGTCAAAGATTTACCATGATGTTTTCTTCTAAGAGTTCTATGGTTACAGCTTTTATATTTAGGTTGTCAATCCATTTTGAGGCACTTTCTATCATTATTATTTAAAAGGCAGAGGAGAGACAGAGAGGGAGAGATCTCCCTCCTACTAGTTCATTTCCCAAATGCCTACAGCAGCCCAGGCTTGGCCAGGCTAAACTGAGGATCCAGGCACTTAATCTGGGTCTCCCAATTGGGTAGCAGGAACCCAACCACTTAAGCCATCACCTGTCTCCCAGGGTATACAAAAGCAGGAAGCTGGAACTGAGAGCAGAGCCACTCCTCCAGGCACCCCAATATGGGATGCAGGCATCTGAAGCACCACACCAATCGCCAACCCCTGAATTAACTTTTCAATATAGCATGAGGTAGGGGGCTGGTGCTGTGGCACAGTGGGTTAACGCCCTGGCCTGAAGCACCAGCAACCCATATGGACGCTGGTTCGAGACCCAGCTGCTCCACTTCCTGTCGAGCTCTCTGCTATGGTCAGGGGAAGCAGTGGAAGATGGCCCAGGTCCTTGGGCCCCTGCACCCGCATGGGAGACCGGGAAGAAGCTCCTGGCTCCTGGCTTTGGATCGGCACAGCTCCGGCCGTTGTGGCCATCTGGGGAGTGAACCATCAGATGGAAGACCTCTCTCTCTCTCTCTGCCTCTCCTCTCTCTGTGTAACTTTCAAATAAATAAATAAATCTTTAAATATATATATATATATATATATATATGGCATGAGGTAGGAGTCCAACTGCATTCTTTTGTCATGTAGAAATCCAACTGTCCCAATACCTTCCCTGAATGGATTTGGCAGGCTGATTAACAATGATTTGGATGTAGCAGAAAAACAAACTCTTAACACACATTATGTGTAGGGGGAAACAGGAATGGATGAGGACAGGGGATGGTAGGCTTTTCACTATTTAGCTTTATATATTTAATTTTTTTGGCCAAAATAAAAGTACTGTTTATTCGAAAGCTAAAGCAATTTTAAGGTTTTATTTATTTATGTATGAGATGTATTTACTTGAAAGATGGAGTTACATGGAGGGATGCAGGAAGAGAGTGAGAAAGTGAGAGAGGGCCAGAATGAGTGAAACTTGGCCCAGCCAAAAACATTAGCAAAGAACTACATCTGGGTTTCCCATGTGGGTACAGGAGCCCAAGGACTTGGGTCATCCTCCACCACTTTCCCAGGCACATTAGCAGGGAGCTGGGTTTCAAGTAGAGCAGGGGCAGGCACTGTGGTGTATCGGGTAAAGCTGCCTTCTGCAGTGTCAGCATCCCATATGGGCGCCGGTTCAAGACCTGGCTGTTCCACTTCCCATCCAACTCTGTTATAGCCTGGGAAAGCAGTAGAAGATGGCCCAAGTCCTTGGGTCCCTGCACCTGCATGGGAGACCTGGAAGAAGCTCCTGGCTCCGGATTGGCACAGCTCCAGCCGTTATGGCCATCTGCCTCTGCCTCTCCAACAAATAAATCTTTAAAAAAAAAAAAAAAAAAAAAGGAAGGAGAAGTAGAACAGCAGCTCATAAGGAATGCTGGCATTGCAGGCTGTGGCTTAACCTGCTGCACCACAATGATGGGCTCCAAATTTAAGATTTTGAAATACATTATTGAAACCATTACACTTAGTGAAATAAGCCAGTTCCAAAAAGACAAATACCATGTTTTTCCTGATCTGTGGTAATTGAGTACCAAAAATATAACACATAGGAGTGAAATTGACATTCTGAGCTTCAATAATTGTTTACAGCCCTTGTCTCTACTGCTGAGGAACAGGTTTTTTTTTTCTTCATGCTATCTGTTGAACTCATTACTTAGTGTAGGGTTAATTTTAAGAATATAAAGTAAACTGAAAACAGATCATTGTAAAAACTGAGAGGGAATAGGAGAGGTAGTAGGAGAAGGAAGGCTGGGAGTGCCGGTAGGAGGGAGGGTGGGGTGCAAGTATCACTATGTTCCTAAATCTGTATATATAAAAACACATGAAATTTGTATACCTTAAACAAAATTTTAAAAATTACTAGGCAAGTCACATAGTAGGACATATATCTATCTAACAAAGGACTCATGCTCCCGCTACATAAAGAATCCTACAAACGCACTGAAAACAAGGCAGACAACCACGGGGGGAAAAAAAGTACACACAAAGGTATGTAAAGGCCATTAAACACACAAAAAGATGCTCAATATTACTGATATTCAGGGAAATGCAAATTAAAATGATTTAAAAAAACAAAATGGTTTGTTACAGAATGAGTGAAATTCTGCTGGCATCAATGTCATAGTTAAAAAGAATTTGTCAAGTTGCTTTGAGACCCAAGAGCCAATTCATCTACCAAATCTGACTACACAATGTATATAAAATTTGCAGTTTCTTGCATTTGACTCTTCAACTAGACAGTAAAAACAAGCTGATCATTAATCATTACAATGTTTACTTCTTACTTAGTATAATAGAGCTTGCTGAAACACCTTAAAAGGCAACGTTTACTTTTATAAACTTTTACAATTATGAAATCAAACTAATTATAAATAAATTATATCTAACTCAAGTAAATGTAACTAATCAAATTCTATACAGAATAGTTTTCAAATTCAAACTTTAATGTCTGTAAACTGAGCAAGCTTTCATAGTCTCTCTATTGTCTTACCTTAGACCCCAATTACCTATCTAGCTCCTGAAGACATCTGAGTCTGTGCCATTATCTCCACTTGGAAAAATCACATTTAGCTATACAAGGATACCTCAAAAAGTTCATGGAAGACAGAGTTTAAAGGTAAGTTTACTTTGATGCAAAAACATTATGCACAGTTTTTCATAATAAGCATTTCCATGAACTTTTTGAAGAAACCACATATGATTTCAGATTTTTTGAGTAGGAAACTGTATGCTTCTAATTTTACACTTAGCCTCAGCAGCCTTGTTTTAAAAAACCCCCCTAGACTTTTTAATTTTAAGCTTTGAAGCATTTGCTTTCTTCTTTTTGGGGGGAAAAAGAAATAGTGAGATCTCATCCACTGACTGACTCTCCAAATGACCACAATACTGCAACTGGGCCCAGGCACACAAATCCAGTGCCCTACAAGGGTAGTTGAACCCAATTACATGAGCCATCACTACTGACTCTCAGGGTCTACATTAGCAGGAATGCTAGGAAAGAGCCAGAGGCAGGAATCAAACCCAAGTGCTCTAACCGGGAACATTGGAATACACCTGTGCTAACCAGCACTGTAATCATTAGGCTCAACACTTGTCCCAGGAGAATTTTACAAGCAGATAACATGAAAAAGTGTAAAGATAGAGCTGATATTATTTTATAGACAAAGAACAGCAAGTCTAGACAGATTCAAATAACTAGACTACAACTAATTCTTTCCTCTCTCTAATTTAAATAATCTGCTATGAAAGTATACAACATAATTTGAGGAAGAAAAAGAAAAAATTGGTAAGGGTTATGAAAAGCCTAAATTACAGTTAAAAGCATACAGACCAAAATCAATCATATGCACATGAGAAAGGGGGTCGGTCATCACCTCCAAACTAACATTAAGGGCAGAAATAGTGATGTCAGCCATGACGCATCTCTATGTCCAAACTGTATTTCAAAAATCACGAGATTACTAACTTTTCATTATAAAATGTTTTACACTGAGACTGATGTTGGGGCACAGCAAGTTAAAGCTGCTATTTGATGATGGTTCCAGCTGCAGCTATTCTACTCCTGATTCAGCTTTCTACTAATGCGTGGGGGAAGGCAGAAGATAAGTACTTAGGCCCCTGCTACCTATATGGGAGACCAGGATGGAGTTCCTGGCTGTTATAGCCATTTGGGAAGAGAACTAATGAATGGAAGTGCCCACTCTCTAGCTCTCTAGCTCTCGCTCGCTCGCTCTCTCTCACATACACACACACCCCACTCTACCTTTCAAATACATAACTTTAAAAAAAAAAATCTTATTCTATTATTTAACAACATGAGTCATATCTTTTCAGTAAGGTTCAACAGATTCATTATTTATATCCCTTTTATATGCCTTACAATACATAAAGGAGACGCTCTACACAGAGCAGAAAATTTAATACACAAAAGGACCACTGAAATGCAATGCTCTCAATTGTTACTTTCCATTCTTCAGACTCATAAACACATTAACACAGTGAAATGATTCTAAATACACTACCCTCGTATTTGCTCCAATGCAGGTGAAAACCTGATGTGGATCATGAGTGACACTAGTTTTTTCCTTAAGTATTTATTATGGGAAGTTTATTTTTTTAAAAGATTTACTTAAAGTCAGAGTTACAGAGAGAAGGAGAGCCAGAGAGAGAAAGGTCTTCCATAAGCTGGTTCACTCCCCAATTGGCTGCAACGGCCAAAGCTGCACTGATCCAGGAGCCAGGAGCTTCTTCCAGGTCTCCCACGTGGGTGCAGGGGCCCAAGGACTTGGGCCATCTTCTACTGCTATCCCAGGCTGTAGCAGAGAGCTGGACAGGAAGTGGAGCAGCTGGGTTTCGAACCAGTGCCCATATGGGATGCCCGCACTGCAGGCCAGGGAGTTAACCTGCTGCACCAAAGCGCCAGCGGGAAGTTTAGTTTTTAAGCCAATCCGCAGTAATGGGAAAGGAGATGTGATGTATAACTTGGATATTTATAGACTATTAATAGACTATAATGGATTAAAGGCCAGAGTGGTCCAAGATTCTTATTCTGGCAGTTATTTATAATGTTAGAGTGGAAATCTAGACATTCTCATTCTTCCAAATCTATTCTGGATACAGGTCAGGCTGTATACATCACATACCACACTCCTTGTAACTAAACTCATAACCAAGTCTAATAATAACTCCTGCCAAATTCAGACATGTAACATGGATTCAGAAGGCACAGTAATACTTCAGGTTTTGTAGATAAAAAGATAATACACAGGATATTATGTAGATATTTACATTAACAAAGGGAACAAGCTTCCACAATTTTTACTGACAAAAGTCAAAGTATTACAATTTAGTAATTTTTTTTAAAAAATCAGTTCTACTAATGAGAATAACAGAACTCTATTTGGAAGGTAACATTTTTGCTTGAGTGGGAAGGATATGATTAACTAACCATAAGCAGAGGACTTTCATTCTTTGGCTAACAAATGAGCTACTGGGAAACTTAGCTTGGTTATAGCCTCATTTTCACTTGTAAGAAGTCCTGCTGTGGTTATATATGCTGTGGTTATATTCAATTTAAAATTTAAAATTTTATTACTTTTCTACTCTTTCCTACTGTTGGGAACAATATGACCAGTGCTTAGTGTGATACTGTCAACATATGTTGTAGTCTTTTAGCATCGCTATAGTGTAAGCCCCTAATAAACGATGCTTGGCCATCTAATTCAAAACAAACTGTGCCTTCAAAATGTGACACCTGAAACCCACTCTCTCTTCTCTTGTGTGGAACTGTAAGAATATACTGGTAACTTTGTAAAAATTTTTAAACATTATGCTACAGCCATATGCCCACCTATCAAATTTTAACTGCATCACTGCAATTTGTAATGCACCAAAAAGCAATACAAAGAACTAAGTATCACATCCTTTGACACTACTAATCAATATTGCCATTGTAGAATGAAAGCAGGTGAGCATGGCTGTGTTGCAATAAAACTTTATTAATGAATACAAATTTGAATTTCATATAATGCTCACATGTCATAAAATATTCTTTTGGTGGTTTTCCAACCATTTAAAATTAAAGTCATCTTGGCTTACAGGTCTTACAAAAAGCAGGCAGTAGGCTGGATTTGGCTCTGGGACTTATTTTTCCAATCTCTGTTATTAAGCATCTGCCAACAAACTAAACAAGATTCATTCATACGCATAAATTCCCCCAATCAGAATTTTGTGCCTCACTCAAGTCAGAAAATAACCAAAGATTATCTACTGCTGAAGGCATCCTCCAAAACAGAGAGATCAAGACAAAAAAAAAAAAAAAAAAAAAACCTAGAAAGTAAAGCAGGCAACAGTGGGAAATGAAAAATACTAGCAGGAAAAACTAGCATCTCCAGAGAAAGAAGATATTAAATCCATAGAAAAAGAACTATGGAGGGGCTGGCACTGTGGTGCAGTGGGTTAAAGCACTGGCCTGCAGCACAGGCATCCCATATGGGCATTGGTTTGAGTCCTGGCTGCTCCACTTCTGATCCAGCTCCCTCCTAATGCTGCCTGGGAAAGCAGTGGAGGGTGGCCCCAAGTGCTTGGGCCCCTGCACCTGTGTGAGAAACCCAGAAAATGCTCCTGGCTTCCAATCAGCTCCGCTCCGCTCCGCTCCAGCCCTTGTGGGCATCTGGGGAGTGAACCAGTAGATGGAAGACATCTCTCTCTCTACCTCTCTCTGTAACTCTTTCAAATAAATAAATCTTTAAAAAAAGAAAAATGAAAAAGACCTATGGAATACTATAAAAATTCAATTTAAGCAAAAAAATACAATGTAATTTATGAAATAAATTCAACAAATGAACAAAAGCCAAGGACATCTTTCAGAAGGTCAGTTAAGCAAGAAGGACAACATAAAAGATGGAAAAACTATGAACCCAAGACAGTCAACATCCAAAAAAAATTTCCAAAAAAGGGCTGGGAGGTAAGGAAAACCCTTATGAAAAAATTTAGTTTTCTTACTATAAAGATTGCAAGATAAAATGACAAAAGCACAATGAACTTTTAGAAACAAGGAAGAAAAGAAAATCTACACCAAGTCACATCACTGTATTTAAAAACCAATATACTGCTGTAGAGTATTCTATAGAATACATGTCCCATAATTTCTTTATCCAGTCTACTGTTGATGGGCATTTGGGTTGATTCCAGGTCTTAGCTACTGCGAATTGAGCTGCAATAAACATTAAGGTGCAGACAGCTTTTTTGTTTGCCAATTTAATTTCCTGGGTAAATTCCAAGGAGTGGGATGGCTGGGTTGTATGGTAGGGTTATATTCAGGTTTCTGAGGAATCTCCAGACTGACTTCCATAGTGGCTTTACCAGTTTGCATTCCCTTTTTCCCCACATCCCTTTTTCCCCACATCCTCGCCAGCATCTGTTGCTGGTAGATTTCTCCCAACCAACCAACCAAGTGAATGTGAGTCATTCTCACCCGGGTGAGGTGAAACCTCATTCTGGTTTTGATTTGCATTTCCCTGATTGCTAGTGATCCTGAACATTTTTTCATGTGTCTGTTGGCCATTTGGATTTCCTCTTTTGAAAAATGTCTATTGAGGTCCTTGGCCCATCTCTTAAGTGGGTTGTTTGTTTTGATATTGTGGAGTTTCTTGATCTCTTTGTAGATTCTGGTTATTAACCCTTAATCCGTTGCACAGTTTGCAAATATTTTTTCCCATTCTGTCGGTTGCCTCTTCACTTTCCTGACTGTTTCTTTTGCAGTACAGAAACTTCTCAATTTGATGCAATCCCAAATATTAATTTTGGCTTTGACTGCCTGTGCTTCCGGAGTCTTTTCCAAGAAGTCTTTGCCGGTACCTATATCTTGCAGGGTTTCTCCAATGTTCTCTAATATTTTGATGGTGTCAGGGAGAACGATCCAACACACAGCAGACTCATAAAATGGCAGATGTCCTAAACAACACTCTGGCCTCAGAATCAGCCCTTAAGGCATTCGGATCTGGCTGAAGAGCCCTGAGAGTATTTTAGGCATGGTAAGCCAAGACACTCTGGCAAAAAAAAAAAAAAAAAAAAGACCTAAATGAAAGATCTCTGCAAGTGAGATCCCAGTAGAAAGAACGGGCCATCAAAGAAGGAGGTACCTTTCTCTGAAGGGAGGAAAGAACTTCCACTTTGACTAAGACCTTGTCAAAATAAGATCGAAGTCGGCCAACTCAAAAGGCTTCCATTGCCTTGGCAACTCATGACTAGAGCCTAGGGAGATTACTGACGCCTTAAACAAGAGTGTTAATTTGTTAAGTCAACAACAGGAGCCACTGTGCACTTACTCTCTGTCCTTAAAGTGTTGTTCAATGTGAATTAATGCTATAACTAGTACTGAGACAGTATTTTACACTTTATGTTCTGTGTGGGTGCAAACTGATGAAATCTTTACTTAATATATACTAAATTGATCTTCTGTATATAAAGATAATTGAAAATGAATCTTGATGTGAATGGAATGGGAGAGGGAGTGGGAGACGGGAGGGTTGTGGATGGGAGGGAAGTTATGGGGGGGAAAAACCATTGTAATCCATTAACTGTACTTTGGAAATTTATATTTACTAAATAAAAGTTAAAAAAACAATATAAAGAGATAAAGATATTAAAATGTTCCAAAAACAAGTTAAAAAAAAAAAAAACCCAACTGGGGTTGTTCAAAGGAACAAAATCACACTAGAACCAGCAACAGGGATTTGTTAGACACTAGAAAAGGGTCTATAGTTTAACCAGTTAACCTGGCACCTACAATGCCAGCATCCCATATGGGCTCCATTTGAGTCCCAGCTGGCCCATTTCCAATCCAGCTCCCTGAGAATGTGCCTGGGAAAGCAGAAGATGGCACAAGTCCTTAGGCCCCTGTACCCACATGAGACCGAGACGAAGCTCCTAGGTCCTGGCTCCTGGCTCCAGGTGAGCCTCAACCCCAGCCACTGCAGCCATTTGGGGAGTCAAACAGCAGATGGAAGTGCGTGCTCTCTCTCCCTCCTCCCCTCTCCGTAATTCTGCCTTTCAAATAAATCTAAAAAAAAAAAAAAAAAACACACTAGAAAATATAGCATATACCAAGATGGAGGCCCCTGTGGATGTGAAATTGAAGAAGTCTTTGATATAGCTTCAAGTCAAAGTCACTGACACTCAACAGAAGGTAACTGGACAGCTAACAGAATGAAAAAGTACCCACATCTCACAGATACACGATTATAAGTTTGATAGATAAGTGTATGAGGGTATAGAAACAATTATTATTCATCAAATCAGTTGTCAGAGAAAAAGAAAACAGAAGAAAAATTAAAGAACTAGAATAGAAAAAAAAAAATCCTACCTAGACAGTAAGCTGCATAAGATGGCAGGAGGTACACACTGGTTTTTTTGTTTGTTTTTGAAGATTTACTTTACTTATTTGAAAGGCAGAGTTACAGAAAAGGGAGGGATAGAGAACACATGTGCGCACGCGCACGCCAGAGAGATCTTCCTTTCATCAGAGAGAGAAAGGTGGGGGGGGAGATCCTCCTTTCATCCACTGGCTCACTCTCCAAATGGCTTCAAGAGCTGGGGCTGGTCCAGGAGCCTGGAACTCCATCAGGGTCTCCCACCTGGGTGGCAGAGGTCCATACACTTGGGCCATCTTCTGCTGCATTCCCAGCCTTATTACAGCAGGGAGCTGGATCAGAAATGGAGCAGCCAGTACCTGAACCAGCGCTCACATGGGATGTCAGTGTCGCAGGAGGCAGCTTAAACCACTGTGCCATAACGGTGGCCCCAGAGATACACAGTAGGAGTTTCTGGGGCAGGGGGTAGGGAATATCAGATCCACATGTCCAAAGGCCTGCGAAATCACTTGGTCTGACCCTGCCAAGGCAACCGCAGATGGGACTTGAAATTCAATAACTCTGTAGCCAACTAATTGTTTAAAAGTTGGTAATTTTCTAAAGTCCACAAATGATGGTATAAATATCCAAATGGCCCTTGGAAGAAAAAAGGTTCCTCACCCCTGCTAGAGGATGTTCTCTTGAGACTTTCTAGGGTAGGAGAGACATCTTCCCCTCTGCCCTGATGGACATTTTATTTGATCAGCCTAGAAACCCCACAGTTTCTATATCACCCTGAGTTCCTGATTTCAACCTTTTTTTTTTTTAAGTGAAGACTAATCTCAGCCATCAACTTCTTTTGTTTCTAAGTTTATTGATTTTTATATACCTGAAAGGCAGAGCAACAGAGACAGACAACTCCCACTTGTGTGGCAGGGATCCAAGCACACAAGCCATCATCTGCTGCCTCTCAGGCTGCATATTAGCAGGAAGCGGGATTGGAAGCATAGGTTGGTCTCGGTGGCCTAATCCAGTGCACACAACATTTGCCCTCCACAAAATCTTGTTTTTTTATCCTAGTCTGCCTGCCATCCTTGCCTCAGATATTCCTATCTTAGAGTGAGTCATGAATTCCCCAGAGAGACAAGGAATATTGGAGTCAATCAGGACAGACAAGGAAGCTTTACCTCAAACTCCGATCAGGCATGCTGGTCAAACCAATAGAAGGTATCTGCCATTCCCCCTACCCTCAATCCCAAGACACTACAAAAGGAGATTCAACATTCTGAGGAAAAAAAAGATTTTAACCTAGAGCTTCATATCCAGTCAAGTTATCACTTAAGTACAACAGCAGAGTAAAGAGACCTTCAAAAATGCAAAGGCTGGGGTGCCAGCACTATGGTGCAGTGGGTTAAGCCAAAGCCTGCAGCATCACCATCCCACATGGGCACTGGTTAAGAGTCCCAGCTGCTCCACTTCCAATCCAGCTCCCTGCTAATGCACCTGAGAAAGCAGCAGAAAATGGTCCAGGTCCTTTGGCCACTGCCACTCACATGAGAGACCTGGGAGAAGCTTCTGACTTTGGCCTGACCCAGCTCTGGCCATTTCTGCCATCTGGAGAGTGAAACAGCAGATGAAAATTTTCTCTTTCCTTCTATCTCTCCTTTTCTAACTCTGCATTTCAAATAAGTGAAATCTTTAAAAAAAAATGCAAAGGCTGAGAAGTTTTGACTCTTCTTTAGAATATACAAATGAGAGAATAAAACAAATGGGGGGTGGCACTGTGGCATGGTGGGCTAGGCCTCCACCTGCAGTGCCAGCATCCCCTATGTGCCCACTTCATGTCCCAGTTGCTCTTCTTCTGATCCAGCTCTTTGCTATGGCCTGGGAAGGCAGTAGAAAGAAGATGGCCCAAATATTCGGGCCCCTGCACCCACATGGGAGACCCAGAAGAAGCTCCAGGTTTCAGATCAGCCCTGTTCTGGCTGTGGAGTCCATTTGAGGAGTGAACCAGCAGATGGAAGAACTTTCTGTCTCTCCCTCTGTCTGTAACTATATCTCTCAAATAAATAAAATCTTAAAAACAAACAAACAAATGGGGAAGACATGCTATCCCAGGATTCGTGTAAACTAATCAAAATCAAAACTCTCTTCACAAAAACAACCCCGAAGATTATATTTCCATTAGAAGGGTCCACAAGTAAATAGAGAATTTTTAAAGTCAAATCTGTGGGCTGGCCTTGAGATGCCAGCATCCTGTACTGTAGTGCCTGGGATTGAGTCCTATCTTCCCATCTGATCCAGCTGTGCCTGGAGTCAGCTAATGATAGCTCAAAGTACGGGAGTCCCTGGCTCCTGTCTTGGGCCTGGCCCAGGCTGGCTGGTACCAGCATTGGGAAATAACCAGCAGATGGAAGATCTCTCTCCCCCTTTCTCTTTGTCACTCTGCTTTTCAAATAAGTAAATTAACAAATCCTTTTTTTTTTTAATCTGACCAATAGCATATAAATGAAGAGATCTGTCTCTGCCTGCCTGAGCTCAGAGTAAGGAAAAAAATCTCTCGTGACAAGTTTCAAATATAGATTATATATTAGTGTAAACACTAATAAATCAACATCTGCCAGTCCTAAGAAATTACACACTAAAAGTTAGCTTTAGCAATTTTTATGTTGATGGCACCTGACAAAAGCAAATGCAAAATACCCCAAGGAGCCTTGTTCCATCAAACCTGGTCTGACAGCATTCACAGAAATGAAGCTCTAGTGAACACACTCACAATCTAAAACCACAAAACACAGGAGGACACTACCTACTAGAACCAAGAGTAGGCATGTGCAAACAGTAAAATAAGAACTCGAGAACTTCTGATAATGGAGTCATCAAATATAAACACAAAATCAGTATACTCACAATATTTTTAAAATAAAACAGATATAGCTATACAGTTTAAGAAATCATTTCTATTAAAAACAAAAACACAGGGGCAGACATTTGGAGTAGCAGTTAGAATGCCATATGGGATGTCCACATCCTGTACTAGAGTGCCTGGATTTGAGTCTACTCCTAACTCTAGTTTCCTGCTATTACCCTGAAAAGCAAAAGGTAATGGCTCAAGCAGTTGGGTCCCTGCCACCCACATTGGAGACCCAGATTAAGACTGGTTCCTGACTTTGGTCTGGTTCCACCCTAGCTGTTGTATGCATTTGGAGAGTGAACCAGAAGATGGGACAGTCTGTCTCCCTCTCTCTGCTTTCACCTAATAAAATTTAAAAATACATCTAAGTAAATAAGAGTAACTCAAGTGGTGTGCAAGACCATCCCAGAACCACCAAAATATTCAAAAACAGAAGATTTAAGCTTATGTAAAGGCATATTATGTTTATGAGCAGCCACCATAATATAAAATTATTTTCTATATACTCAATCTATGCATTCAACTATAATTAAAGATATATAATCCATATAAATTAATCTATATACTTAAAGATACTTTTAAAATTGACAAGTTTTCTAAATCAACTTCCACAAAATGATTCTAGGTATAAAAGAACACAAGGTCAAGCTCATGGACAAGCACTGTAGCATAATAGGTTAAACCCCATTTGCAATATCCACATCCCACATTAGAGTGCTGGCTATAGTCCCAACTACCCGACTTTTAATTTTTAAAGATTTATTTATTTATTTGAAAGAGTTACACAGAGAGAGAAGGAGAGGTAGAGAGAGAGGGAGGTCGGTCTTCCATGCACTGGTTCACTCCCCAGATGGCCGTAAAAGCCAGAGCTGCATCGATCCGAAGCCAGGAGCCAGAAGCCTCTTCCAGGTCTCCCATGCAGGTGCAGGGGCCTAAGGATTTGGGCCACCTTCTACTGCTTTCCCAGGCGATAGCAGAGAGTTAGATTGGAAGTGGAGCAGCAGGTCCTTGAACTGGAGCCCATATGGGATACCAGCACTGTAGGCGGCAGCTTTACCTGCTACGCCACAGCACCAGCCCACTACTCCACGTCTGATCCAGCTTCCTGCTAATGCACCTGGGAGCCAGCAGATGATGATGGCCCAAGTACTTAGATCCCTGCCACCAGGGCCAATGCTGTGGCACAGGTTAATTCTCCGCCTGCAGCGTCTGCATTCCATATGGGCGCAGGTTCTAGTCCCAGCTGCTCCTCTTCCAATCCAGGTCTCCGCAATAGCCTGGGAAAACAGTGGATAATGGCCCAAGTGCTTCGGCCCCTGCACCC